>NC_056730.1:353469073-353749073 GCF_019279795.1 Protopterus annectens | reverse complement strand
CTTAAACACGCTTACTAGTGCTTACATATGCTTATCTGTGCTTACACCTGCTTACAACCGACATATTCCTTATGATACTGACTCATCACATGTGCATTTCCTGCAGTACTCCAGTTCATAAATATATGTTATTTAGTGGGTTTTGCAATATAAATATTGGTTATACCATGCTTTGCCATGTAAAATAGACTGTGCTGCAGTGGGACTCGAACCGGGAATGACTGCTCGTTAGGCGAATACTCTGCCCACTACGCTGTTGCTGTGCTGCTTCATTTGCATATATCTTCCTTGTTATCCTCTTCAGCCTTTTAATCTGCTTTAACAGTAGCTAAGCAATGGGCACACCTGCACACGTACGGCTAACTGTACTCGGAGTTTTAAAAAAAATGAAGGGGTTTCTTCTTTTGATTTTTATGTCCTGTTGCTGTTGTACACATGGGGGACTGTTGGTGGGGATATGCAGACACCTATGAGCGGTCTCGCTCATTTAATTCCACTTTGTACTGGTCTGCATTGCAGGGGCATGTTTATTCTGAGAGCTCTGCTCTCAGACATGCCCCTTGCACTCGTACACGCTCCGTGATAGCCTAGGAGGTTGGGCAGTGCGCCTTTATTAATATGCATGGCACGCTGCCGTCATCCTCCTACACGGACACTTCCATGCAGGACTACGCTAGTCCTGCATGGAAGATTAGTGAATCTGGGGGAGTATGTAAGGGTTATGAAACTGGACAAGGGGGGTTGGGGTGGTTATCATGGACATGTCTATGTACACTGATAAGAAGCAAAGTATTCTCAATACCGAAAATTATAAAGAGGTTTCTCTTAATGAACTAAATGGGGCATACAAGAAAATTTACGGTCAATTGACTGATATATTTTTGGAAAGGAGAATTGACATTACTTTATATAATTATTTGAACATCATTACTCCTAGAATTCCAGTATTTTTTGGCATCTCTAAAATCCACAAAGGTCTTTCTGACCCTCCTATCACACCCTTAGTGGATGGAAGGGATTCCATAACAGCTGCTTGTGCCCAATATTTAGATTATGAGTTGAAAAAGTCTTGAAAATGGAAACCCAGATATGTAAGGACTCCTGGACTTTTTTAGAACACACTAACAATATACAATACAATGTGAATGACTTATTAGTCACTATAGATGTTAAACATTTGTACACCATTATTCCACAGACCATTGGTTTAGACTGGGTCAATGAGATGTTATTGGAACACAAAACTGACCATGACAAGATTAACCTCATCCCAGAATTGTTGGAAATGGTTTTAACCAATATTTTTTTCTCTTTTAATAACAAATACTTTTTGCAAATGACTGGCGTTGCCATGGGGTCAGCTTGTGGAGGTGCATTTGCTAACACAGTCATGGCTTATTGGGAGAGGCAATTTGTATTTCAGTCAGTTTACTGTTCCCACATAAAAATGTATTATAGGTTCCAGGATGATATTAATCTGATATGGAAAGGTCCCCCAATAAAATCAGAGCAATTCTTAGAATATATTAACACCATGACTACGTTCCTACACTTCACTTGGGTCGTTAATTCAAATTATATGGATTATTTAGATGTCCACCTTTTTAAGGGTGAGATAAATGGGAGGTATGCCACCACAATTTACAGAAAGAAAACCTACTCAAACTCTTTTCTGAAGCAGCTCACACCCTGAGCATCAAAAAAGATCAGTGGTCAAAGGACAGCTAGTAAGAGCTGATCGCATGGTGTCTAGAGATGAGGATTGTAAGGTAGAGTGTACCAACTTAAAAACTATGTTTTTAAAAAGAGCATACCTGATGGATTTACGTAATGAATTAATAAGAGGTCACAGAAAAGAGGGAAATACGTCATTTCAGACCTATCATTAGTAATGTCATCTTAGATAGTGACTTCCTGAATCTTGAAGTTATGGCATTGGATATGACATTAGACACTCAGCAAGATCAAAACATCCATAGGAAAGATAGTGCTACTTTCCTGAAATCTTTGACTATTATTTTTAGTTCTGATTCCCACAGTTTGAAGTGGATTTTTCAGAAAAATTGGGACATCCTCATGGAGGATGTTGACATCAGAACCCATCTTGGTGGTAAACCTATAATAACATACAGGAAAGGTAAGAACTTAAAGGACCCTCTTAGGAGCAGCCATAGTCCTAGTGCACATGGTCTGCCGGGCACACACAAATGTGGAACATGTAACTGGTGTCATAAAATCAAAACCGGGGATACATTCATTATAAATAACTTTGAATATTCCATTAAGGGGAGTTACAATTGTTCTTCAAAGGCAGTAGTATATGTGGCTACTTGTGACCTATGCCCTGAATTGTACACAGGTAAAACCGAAAGGAAATTCAGCCACAGAATTTACGAACATGAATATGCTATCAAAAAGAACAACTTGAATAATGCCTTGGCCAGACATATTTATGACAATGTTGAGCACAATTTTAGGTTCATGGTTATAGATCATTTAGATATAAATGATAAAAGACCATGGGGGGGGGGGCATATTTAGAATTAAAATAACTTAAATGGCAGATTTCTTTACATGCTGATAGGTGGCCAGGCATAAATTAAAGAATTTCAGTTACCCCAATGTTAAAATTGAAAGCTCTTGAAAGAAACAAAATAGTAGAAGATGTTGTTGTGTCTTTTGGCTTTTCCCGGTTAGGGGTCGCCACAGCGGAACTCTGGTCTGCTAATGATTGGCAGTAGATTTTTACATGCCGAGTTGCCAGCCCTGATGCACAACCTTCAATGAAGGTACGCCCATTCACGCATGTCTCCACACAGAAGACGCTCTAGCTGAGAATCGAACAGGTCAATGTCTTACTGTGAGGCGACAACGCTACCGCAGCACTACCAATAAAATATAGAATTGATTGCTTCCTGAAATTTATAACAGTTTTTTAGTGGCATATATTAATAATGAAGGTTTAATGTTGATGTTTCACTTTGAAGTGTTAGTGTCACTTTATAATGTATTTTTATATGTTTTTATACATTCAGTGTTCATTATGGAAACTGAGGGGTTAATTTTTCTTGTGTTTTTATCCAATCAGAAAGAGTTGTGCATTATTTAAATGTTTGTTTAGCAACATGTTTATTGTCTGATGAAGTTTATACTGGTTGACCGAAAGCGCTTACGTGTTTTATTTGCAATATTTTTATAATAAATACAAGGTTTTTATTTGTGGTGAACCTTTGGTGTTTCATGTTTGCTGTGAAGACCTTTGACTACCAGTTATTGCTTTAATAATTCATGTGTATATATATATATTTATGATTCTCCTGTCCCCAGCCCAAGATATTGGAACACAACACAATGCAATTACTCAGTGGCATTGTAGCAGTATCTTGTTGAATGTCTAAAACTCTAGTAGACCACAGTAAGATCAAGACTAAAATATAAGAAAGCATAAAGATAAATTGTAAATAAGTCATTACATGTGACAGAATGCATATCTTCCAGAACATAATTAAGCCATACAACCAATACAAATTTGTCCTTGTGGTGGGGGACAACGGGTCCCTATTAAAAGAATGAAAGATTAAAATGTCGAACGCTGTAAACAGCGAAAATGTCGAACATCGATATGTGTTTTGTGAGATCACAAAACAGTGAAGATCGGGAAATTTGCCCTTTCATCACTGTAGTGCAATCTTGGAGTTGGTATATATAATTAGCGGGGGGTTGTGGGGGGGCAGCCCCACACAACAAAGGATTCGATATTAAGCATTTTCGCAGTTTACAGCATTCGAGTCTTTGAACTTTCATTCATATAATATAGACCTGGGGACAACTGCCCTGAAATTCAATCAGACATGAATGTGGAGCAGATTACTGGGGACATGTAAGAGATGGTTGACATATTCAGATACTCTTGCAGCAGTCCTATCATACATGTCCCATGTGGGTCTTACAAAAGGTAATGTACTGTCAAAAGAGACTATAAGAGGGTGGTATGTAGCTGTGTACTATGGGCATATATGCACACGTCATGTGGAGGGGATAATAATGTAGCCAGTCTGAACTATGCCATAATGCTAAGTGCCTATTGTGAACTATGACAGAGCAGTGTACATATGTAATGGACCATATATGGCTAGTGGGACAGGACACCATTAGACAACATGTGGAATGCTACAAGAGTATGCAAGGACCAGAGACAATACTCCAGTATGGGGTAGTTACAGTATGTATAACTACACTTTAATATCGACAGATGATGTCTGTGTTAGTGCTGGTAGGACTTTAGTATCAAAAACAGTGATGACAGTAGCATGCGGTCAGTGTCATAGCATGGCATTATGAATATACAAGCAAGCTGGACATAGTGAAATATCTAAAAATACTAGCAGGAGTTGGCATATTTTTAGAAGTGTGTGGTTATGTGCATGACACGTGAGTCACATGGGCATGAGAGTGGTATGCCACTTTGTGTGCAGAAATATGTTGACACAGGATATGGATGGGTATAGATCAAGCACACATGGGATGCGGTTGTCAGTATATGGGCATAGCAGTCATGTATGGGCAGCATGCATGCCCAAAGGAGGGCATCCGGCATCTACCCTGGAAAGCTATTTTAAAATGTATATGTCAATGTGTGTGTGTGTATGTGTGTGTGTGTGTGTGTATATATACGTGCGTGCGTCTCATTACTTACAATTGTGCCATATGTGCCACACCCTGCATGGCTGAGGTGTCCCCCACCTAATGGCATAATACATACTGTGCAACAGGCATGACCAGGAGCACATCATCACAGTCACAGGGAATTTCCTACACTGTGTGCACTCTCATACACATAAACACACACACACACTTCTACCTGCAATGTTCATATGTAGAATGTGTAATAGTATGTGTGTATCCCTGATGTACATCTGACACACATACATGCAGAGAGGTGGATATTATTGTGTATAGTGCAGAAGATATTCTAGAACATGCTAGCATGTATGCTTTTTGTATTCTGCAGTAAGATGGCTTGCAGACATGCAATTTCAAACAGATATACAATGAAATACACTAAAAAAAGATGCACAGGACACATAGTATATGTGTGAATGCTGTGGAGGGGTATACCAGAGGAATGTTGTGGTAAGCAAGCTGAAAGTACACACTTCCATTATAACATATCTTCATACGTGTTCCAGTACAGGGGCCCATATTGACCCCAAAATACAGACATACCGCTCCACATACAAAGGATGGATGTCATTGGATAACCACACAATCTGATAGCTACATGTCAGAAAACACAAATGTCATATAGCAGTGTAGACTACCATCTGCTGCAAAAAATCACTTGCCATTTTCAGTGCAATGAAAAGATACAAGACAGCTGCAATGACATTATTTCAAAGAAAGCACACAGTGGGTGATAAAAGAATGAACAGCTGCACTTCAGTCAAATAAAACAGTGTTGCCTTGACTACATTAACTTCAAGGTCTAATACATACAGATAGTTTTGCAGCAAATGTGTGTACAACATGGATATGAAGTGTGGGGTCCTTAAAGGCAAATACACCCCTACCCAGTGGCTAGGAAGATATAGAGATGTGCAACACAGGCATTAAAGAACAGGGGGATGCCAAGGGAGCCCATCAAAGGCAGTGTGAAATATGCACCTTGAATGAATGGATTACCACCATTTTATGTACTACGTCACAGGAGCACATACAGCTGTACTGTGATAATGTAGGGGTACACTGCATCCAGAAACACAAGTAGGAGTTGGTCCAACATGCAGCAGCCACCTTACGTGGCAGAGTACTATACAGTAGGCCCAATATCATACATGTTGCAGGTGTTATGAACAGGGTATGGCATGGGTAAGCAGCAGATATGTTATGGCCCGATGCACTGTTTGCATACCTATCATACAAGTGACCCACATGCAATATTATAACAATGACAATGGGAACAATGGCCACAACATGGAAACACTGGCATGTGTACAGAGTGGTGTATATGACATGTGTCTCTGTAAACAATATCATAGTTGTCATTCTGGAAGGAGTACACCTACAGCAGCCAAACACTGTGTGACTGAGGGGGCAAGCTTTGTGAGATAATATTAATTCCATTTGATGTCTTGAAAGTTACCACTTCAGTAGCCCTGCATCCCACCTGGCCAAACCTGCCCATATAGGTACATGTATGGTGGGCCACAGTGCAACATAATAGGGTACTGGTGACTACTGGCATATGCATGCAGCAAAAGTAAGCATATGACATTCCCACAGACTAGATTATGATGTGGTACAATCACCCTGTCCTCTACTGCTTTTTCTCCAGATGATGCAGGTGTCACAGATTTTACTGTACACTCAGTGTTTACATTTCAAAAGCAGCTTCCCACTCTACTCTTACCCAGCTATGCCATTTGGAATGATCTCACCTCTGTCTTAAGGGGCAAAGAAGCACTTAAAGATTTCAGAACAACTCTTGCTGACCAACTCCATAGAGATGCAGCATGTGAATGTTTTATAGATAATGGCTAACAATTCTGTCATGTACTCCTCTTTATTTCTAGGATCTGTTATCATCTTGATTATTTGATCGGTGCACCAGGCATTGATCACTAAGTGTATTTTGTTTTCTCTGTCATCCAGTAATTACATGTGCAAACTCTTATTATATTTATATCTGTATCCTTTTAACTTCTACTTCATATATTTTATATAATCTTGATTTCATAAATGTGCATGTATACTTTTTTCTCATAAGCTGTCTTGTGCCAATCTAGGCCCACCCATTTCATGACTGAAAAAAGAAGTTATGTCTTACCATAACGTTCCATCTGTATTGTTGATCCTTGTTCAGTCATTACGTGTGGGTAAGGGTTCCGACCTCAGAACCGAGCCGGCCATCTTCCAAGCTTGCGTCAGCTACAAACTCTCGAGCTAAAAACTCTTACCCAGAATTCCCCTCTCCCTGTTACCTCAGATTGAGTTTGCAAGTCAAAAGAAGGTAGAGGCAACCTCTGGTCAAATGACCTAATAGAACCGGATGGTGAGATCCACTAGAAGCTACAGGAGGGGAAAGGACGGAGGGTCGTAATGACTGAACGAGGATCAACAATACAGATGGAATGTTATAGTAAGACATAACTTCTTTATCTGATATTGTTAATCCTCGTTCATTCCTTACGTGTGGGACAGAGTCCCCAGCTACCTTTATTCCTGGGAGGCTCTCATGGAAGGACATTCCTGAACTCCATAGAACCAAAAGATGCTCTTCCCCTGGAGGCCAAATCCAATTTGTAATGATTGATGAAGGTATGAGGGGTAGCCCAGGTTGCAGCTGCACAAATGTTATGTAAAGAAGCTCTGGCATGGAAGGCAGCAAAATATGCCACCAACCTTGTAGAATGAGCTTTTATGGTAGTAGGTAATGGAATATTATGTTGTCTATAAATGAAGGTCATGTAGTCTTTCAACCATTTAGCCAATGTGACCTTAGCAACAGCACATCCTAATCTAGGTCCAGAATAGGCCAAAAATAACTGGTCTGATTTATGAGAGGCCTTAATCCTGTTCAAGTAGAAGCAAATTTGCCTGTGAATATCTAGGGTATGTAGGCAATACTCTCCTTTGTTTGAACGATTGGGGAAGAAATTCAATGGTTTGATTAATGGACATTTCAGAGATCACTTTTGGCAGAAAGGAAGGATTAGTTCTCAATGACACTCTATCTCTATAAAAAATCAAATATGGACTCTTGATGCATACGTCTTGAAGCTCAGAGATACATCTGGCAGAAGTAATGGCGACCAAAAACAGGGTTTTCCATGACAAATATTTGAGGTCGCAAGAAGAAGCTGGTTCAAAAGGTGGCATTTTCAAAGCTTGTAGGACTAATGACAGGTCCCATGGTTGAGTAGGTTCTCTAAGCGGGGGGTTTTAGATGATTCATGCCTTTTATGAATGTCTTGCATAATTTGTGTGACATAAGAGAGGAGTCTTGGACACCATCATGGAAGTTAGATATTGCAGCCAAATGAACTCTAATGGTAGAGGCAGATAGACCGGATTGAAATAGGGTGGCTAGATAATCCAGTACTATCAACACTGGTGCTGAAAAAGGATCTACCTGTTTTTCTTTCAGCCAAAAGGTAAATCTTTTCCACCTGCTGAGATATGTAATTCTGGTGGAAGACTTATGAGATGCAGTAAGAATATACCGTACTGGCAAAGAAAGATCATTCTGCCTGGCAATTAAGGGAATTGGAGGACCCAAGCTGTGAGCTTTAGGCTGTTCAAGTTGGGATGAATCAGATTCTGTGGATGGGAGATCAACCCCAGGGTTGGATGGAGAATCCACGGTTATCCAGCAGGTGAGGCCAAAGGAAGGGGAACCAAATCTGATAAGGCCAATATGGTGCTATGAGGATTACTTTGCTCTTCAACTGGTGGGCTTTCTTCAGAAACTGGGGAATGAGGGGGAGAAGTGGAAATGCATAAAGTAGACCCGAGGGCCAATCATGGACTAGAGCGTCCCTTTGTGACTGTCCCAGAGGGGGAGTCAAGGCGAAATAGTTGCTGCATTTGTAGTTGGTCAGGGACACAAAGAGGTCGCAGCAAGGAAGACCCCAGTGGTTGAAAATCTCAACCACTATCAAGGGATTTAGGGACCACTTGTGAGGGTGTAGTATACACCTGCTGAGTCTGTCTGCTTTCACGTTGGAACTCCTGGGAATTTGCATTGCTATAAGAAAACATTTGGTAGCCATTGCTCAATGCCATATCCTCATGGCCTCTCGACAGAGTGGGTAAGATTTGGTTCCACCCTGTTTGTTGATGTACCAAACCACTGCCATGTTGTCTCATTGTATTGCAATAGTCCCAGACGGCAGCAGGGGATGGAATGCTTGCAATGCCAGAAGCACCGCCCACAGCACTAGAACATTTATACGCAGATGGGCCTCGATTTCGGACCAAGTACCTTGGACTGTCTGTCCCTGACATAGCCCTTCCACCACATCAGGGAGGCATCCATGGTCACTGTAGCCTTGGCTGCTTGGGAGAGAAGGGGCAAGACCATCATGACGGGTTGTGGGCCATCCACCAATTTAAATCCTGTTTGCACCTGTGAGTTACCCGAATCTTGGCTGAAAGAGGGTGCTGAAAGGGATACCATTGGGTGAGCAGTAGCCATTGTAGAAGCCTCATGTGAAACCTGGCCAGGGGGACAATGGTGATGGAGGCTGCCATGGAACCCAACAACTGTAGAACAGAGTGAGCTGTGGATTTCTCCCTTGAAAGGATTGGGATAATTTGTTACTTTATCCTTAGAATTCTGTGCTCTGGAATGGATGCTCTGCAATTCTTTGTATTCAAAATGGCCCTATGAATTCTGTGGACTGAGATGGGGTGAGACTGGATTTTTGCCAGTTTATGGTTATGCCTAGCCTTTCTGCAGAGAGGAGAGAGTATGCCAGGGCTTCTTCCAATAGATGTCTGGTGGGGGCGGAGATGAGCCATTCATCTAGGTATGGAAACACCTGGAATCCTTGTAGTCACAAGTGAGCTGTGATGACTGCCATGCACTTTGTGAACACTCTGAGGGCTGTAGAGAGTCCAAAGGGCAGTGCTCTGAACTGTTAGTGACTGGCTCCTGCATGGAAGGGAAGGAATCTTCTTGATGGTCTGTCCACTTTTATGTGGTAGTACGCATCTTGAAGATCTATCGAGCACATCCAATCATCTTTTTCCAAAAGCAGAAGGATAGACTGTATTGTGACCATCTGGAATTTTTGTACTTTTACAAACTTGTTCAATACACTGAGATCCAAAACTGGTCTCCAGTCCCCGGTTTTCTTTTGCACCAAAAATAGTCGAGTAGAATCCGGATCCTATCTGGTCTGGAGGGACTATTTGGATGACTCTTTTTCTTAGCAGTTTTGAAATCTCTAAAGCTGCTTCTTCCATTTGACTGGCTGGAATGTCGGGTAAGTTTGTTAGGGGAGCAGAACAAAGGTCGAAGGGAATATGATAACCTCTGGTTATTATCCTTTGTACCTAAGAATTGGTGGTGATGGTTATCCAGGCAGAAGGGTACAAAGAGAAATGACTCCCAACCACTTCCAGAGGAAAGCAGTTGGGCCACTCTTCAGGAGCACTGGTAGGATTAGCCAGGGAAAGAGTCCCTGGAACCCTGGTTACATGGACCCCCCCCCTGCCCCAAAAAGGGCATCTTCCCTGTGAGTTTCCCCCTCTGCCTCTGGGGGAGAACACAGCCTATGTGTCACGGAAAGGACCCTGAGACTTTTTGTACCATATATTCTCACTCTTCTGGTTTCTGGAGAAAGCTCGTTGAGGGGAAGAATAATGGACACCCACGGCAGAAAGGGTCTTACTGTCCTGTTCACATCTGGCCAGTGTGCTTTTAACCTTGGGTTCAAACAATGAAGAGGCTTCAATGGGAGTGTTGAGAAAGGAAGCTTTGAAGGGTTCCACGAAATTACACAAGCACATCCAGGTGTGTCATCTCAGAACAATGACTGAACTCACCGCTCTAACTCCTCCTTCTGATATGTAAGATATCAGGCGCATGGAGGAGTTAGATATCGATTCAATGGTGACTAGCTGAGAGGCCACTTTGTCACGGACCTCATCAGACACAGCTCCAGCCAAAGTTTCAGAGAACTCAGAAATTAAATCTCTTTGAAGCCTGGTAAAGTGAGGAATATAGTTCTGGGACCTGATTGCAAAGGTCGCTGATGCAAAAGTATGCTTCCCTATTCTGTCCAGAGCCCGGGACTCTTTGTTGGATGGATGGACAGTCTGGCTTTCTTCTTCCACCAGGTCCTTTTCATTTGCGGCCGCCACCACCAAAGCATCTACAGGAAGACCTTTGGACCAATGGGGATCAGTAGCAAGAGGGGACAAAATTTTATCTGGCCTCTGGGGAATGGCCTCAATAGTGTCAGGAGCCTTCCACGCATGCTGCACGACGAGCCAGACCAGTTCGTCGGCAGGTGGAGTAACCCAGGAGGTAGGGGGCTGGGCGCGAAAGGCCTGCAGGAACACAGACTCTTCAGAGGTCAGGATTGAGGGCTGCAGTCACCTCTCTGTTTAAGAATTTTAAGAATATCACCAAAGGATACCTCAGAGGGTGAGAGAGGGGACCCTTCCCCATCATCAAAGTTTGTGTCTTCAGTAAGGCACTCCTCTGTGGAGTCCATGTGCTTTCTCTTGCATGAGCTCTTTTGATGAACTTCCTCAGAGGGAGAAGCTGGGGAAGACAGCGCAAAAGAGGTCTCCTGTGGGAATATATCCTGAGGCCCTTGTGCTCGGTGTCCTCTAGGAGTGACTTGTGTACATTGCGGTCTAGAGGAGGGTGGGGAGAGTGATAGCACAGGGTTGCCAACCGATGCCAAAGCCTTCTCCGTTAGCTGGAAGGCCAGTCCACCTGAAGAGGGGTGAGTGTTCAGGACAGGGGTCACCCCTCTCCTAAGTGTCTCAGCTTACCGATTCAGAGTCCCTGGATGGCTGTGAGACACCAAATTACATACACCACAGCTGACATCCTGAGTCATAGCAAAGCTCTCCTGCCACAAAGGCAACTGCAGCTCCTTAGTGAGGTCTATAGAAGGAATCATAAAGGGGGAAGACTGTGCTATATCAAGGGGCTTCAAAGGCAATGAAGGAGAAGAATAAGTAGGGGTCTTTGGTAAAGGGTGATCACCTCCCGAGTAAGGATAGGTCCTGGGTGGCGGGATACCTCTGGCCAAAAGCACTTGATCCACAAGACACAAGACGTCATGTTCAGAGAGGTTTCTAGTGGATTTCACGGACATGGCTGAGGGAGAGTCAGGTCTATCCAAAGACAGAGCAAGCTTGGTGTCCACCTCGGAGGTCTGCATTGAAAACAATGGGGCTGTAAAGGACTGAACTACAGGTGTCTGCACTGAGGAAATCATCGCTGCTGAAGTCATGGTCTGCACCGACGATAAGGTCGGTACCAAAGTGGTTGTTGGCGCTAAGGCTGGAACCAAAAAAATCGGTGCTGATAACTGAATGGTCGGTGCTGAGAGGGTAGTTGGTGCCGGGTAAGTTGTCAGAGTCAAAAAGGCAATGGGCGTAGAAAAATCCATCAATGTCATAACAGTCTGCATCGACTGGACAGTCGGTGCCGGTAAAGAAGTCTGAACTGAGAAGCCACTCGGTACCGATACGGTAAAGGGCACGCTAGTCGGTGCCTAAGTCACAGATGGCACCAATGGCCTCGGTGCTGAAGGTCTAGGTACCGAAAGCACTGGAGTCAAAGAAGTCAAATCCGAACTGGAAAGCTTAACTTTCTTGGGTCTCCATTCCTGGGAGTCCCCAGCAGGGGACGAAGGAAGAGACTTGGCCTTTATATGTTCATCACTCTTTTTCTTATGGGATCTTGGAGGGGTTGAAGCCTCCGACCCAGAAATAGCCTCTGAAAAAGGAGATTTAAGTAGCCCCTTCAATATTAATTTATTTTTCCTCTCAATCAACGTCCTGTTAGAGAGATTCTTACAAATCCAGCAGGGCGGGCCAACTGTTAAATGAGGCACACCCAAGCAATAGACACACAGGGAATGTGCATCTGAAGTAGGTAATTTATGGCCACAATCTAAACATCTTTTAAATCCTGGACTACCTTTTTTATCTTCCATGTTAGAAAGAAAGAAGGAAACCCAGAAAAAATACGAGCAATGGTACAAGAATTACCCGAAGGTAAGAAGGAAAGGGGGTTTACCAACGATGGTAAAAAAGAAATTACCTCACGGTAAAGAGGAGGGAAGGAATTGAAAAGATTCAAGAAAGGATAGTCACTAAATGCGATAAAGTAAGAAAACTATCTAATAACTTTTCTGTGAGAAAAGGCTGTTTTAGAATTAAGTATGAAGAAAAAATATTGTACTTAGCTCAAGAGAAGTAGCTTGACATGACTGAATGGCAACACAGCAAATGAAATCTGAGGTAACAGGGAGAGGGTAATTCTGGGTAAGAGTTTTTAGCTCGAGAGTTTGTAGCTGACACGAGCTTGGAAGATGGCCGGCTCGGTTCCGAGGTCAGAACCGATACCCACACGTAAGGAATGAACGAGGATTAACAATATCAGATAGGGTCTTTGGACCACTCTACCTATCCAGTTAAACAGAAAAATAAATAAAAAATAAAATACAGATGTCTGCATACCTTATACAATACTACTACTAATTCTGAAATCTTGATAACTATCTGCATGTGATCACTTTCCCTACCTGCTGGGTTCACAGCTTTATACTTACAATAACTATATGCCAACACATGCCATAGGATAGCAGGCAGCTCCATACCTGTGGGTACATGGGGACAAACACACTTCCCAGAATACAGAAGGCAATCAGCATGTATGTTGCAAAATCTATACCATGCACATGCTACCAAATAAATAAACACATGTATGCCTTGTATGGCAATTATCTCAAGATCTCTGTAGCTATACATTGAACGGCTGGTATATTGACATTCCAGATTTCAACTCATTAACATTGACATGCTTCTGCACATGCTCTGAGGACTAACCTTGGAGCAGGAAATGTCACACATTGTTTTCACATGGGGCAAGCCCCTCTGCACCCCCATACTCCCTGGTAATTATATATACTAACTCCAAGATCACAGATCCACAGGGAAATGCATATTCCTATACCCTGGGGATTGACCGTCTCAAATTCCTATCAACCTAGTGTTCTGTCGACCAAACCGTGTTGAGAAAATAGATGTCAGCATTAGGATAATTTCATTTGCCTGAGAAAAAAAGAAGTCCTGCAAGAGTCCCTGAGTGTGTATGACGGATGACTGATGGAACATCATAGTCACAAACTCCATCACCTTTGTCTATAGGAGGACCCAGTTCTCAATTTCAATGCCATCAGTGTCAGAGGGGCCATGAAAGAGCAGGTGGACCAGTACATACCATGTTACAAACATGAACCAATCATTATCACCTCCCTTTTTCTCATTTTCTACATGGGGTCAGGATGTCATGTCATCTATCACCATTTCTCTCTTTTCAATACCACTCTCATCTTCTTTGACACTTATGTCTGACTGTCACAGGTCTTCTCCCACACAATCCATTCACCTCATTGCTATGCCCTTGTTTCCTCTTGCCTTCTTCCTATTTGTCTCAAATCATCTTCTTCACAGATTGTCTTCTGCTTTTTTGCACATGTGTGTGAACCGCCGCAATCTGTTCTCTTTGACTTTTTTTGAAATTGGAACTACTTTGGCTTCTGTTCTTATGTCTTCATTTCTTCATCTTTCTCACAGTGTACATCCTACCACCCATCTTGGGCACTTCATCTTCATTATCTGTATATTCCTCAACAACTCTGCCTTTACTGCCAAGGTTTCTGTACCATACAGTAGTACTGGTTGCACCACTGTTTTGTACACTTTACTTTTCTGCTTCTTTGATATACGTCTGTCATACACTACACCTTTACACTCTGTGCCAATTGGCTGTAGCACCTCTGATTCTAGCTTTGACCTCCTCATTCAGACTTGCCTTCTCCTCAATCATCCCATCCAGACACATGAAGCTGTTAACTTGTTCCACTATTTTCCCTTGTATCTCAGTTCTCAGCTTCTTCTGACTCCCCCATTTGCTGCCATTGCAACTGCTTTATCTGTACTCAGTTTCTTGCCATGTGTCTTTAGTTTTGCTTTACACTCCCCTTCAGAGTCTGCTTGTAATGCTCCATCATCTGCATACAGCAGCTTTGTTGATCTATCTCCACAGACCTCTTTGCAAATGTAGTCCATAGCCAGTATGAACAGCAGTAGGCTTAGAGCTAAACCTTGATGCACACCCACTCTCACTGTGAACCCCTCTGTGAGACCAAACATTGTTTCTACTTTACTCAAATTTCTTGTAGAAACCTTGCACTAATTCTACCATTGTTTCTGGTACTTCAAACCACCACAGGACTGCCCTAATCAGCTTTCCTGGGACCTTGTCATATGCTTTCTCCAAGTGTAAGAATACCCAGTTGGACTCTTTCCTCATTTCTAGCTTTTTCTCGAGTATCTGTCTCACTGCAAACATCAAGTAAGTTGTGCTTCAGCTAGATCAGAATCAGAATTACTCATCTCCCATCTTACTTTCTTCTACTCTGTGCACTCATTTATCAGTTAACCTCTCCGAGAACTTTCATGCAACATGACAGGAGGTTGATACTTCTGTACTGCCCACAGTTGTGAATACCCTCTTTGTTCTTGAACACTGGCAAAAGTATGCTTATTCACTAGTCATCTGGGATATGACTTTCTCTCTACACTGCTATGAGTACCTTCAGGAGCCATTTTTCTCCATCTCACTCAGCATCTTTATCATATCTGCTGTGACCTCATCTGAGCCTGCTGTTTTCCCTGACTTCATTTTCCTTAGTGACAGTCCTACTTCTTCTATGGTGGGCTCCTTCTCTTCTCTCTTTGTACACTGTGCCTTGGGCATTATTGCTTATGTGGGGTTTTCTTTGCTCAGAAGCTGCTGGAAGTACACCTTCCATATGCCTTTGATGTTCTGTGGACTGGTGAGCAAGTTGTTGCTGACACCTCTTATAAAGGGCGTCTGACTGACTTCTTTATCTTTCTGTCTTCACCTTGCAACTTGATATAGTTTCTTTATGCTATCTACCAAGTCATTTTCCAGAAGCTGATACAGTGTCTCTGATTCATAGGTAGGTACTAGGCTACCGGCCTTGGGGCCTATATAAGCCTAGCCAGAAAAGTTCCCTGGCTTTTGCCACCCAAGAAAGTTATTTTCCTGCACCCCTGTCTAGCAGAGCCACAGTAGTGATCTCCAGGGTGAATTTCCTATTTCCCATCCAATTGTCGAGATTTGTCTTAAATGAGAAGCTTTGCTTGACATGAATTGGTAGTCTGTTCCAGAGCATGGGAAGTCTCTGGGACAGGAATCGATCCCTGCAGTATGTTCTGTTTATTGTGGTGGCAAGGTTTAGGTCCCTGGAGCATGTGGCTCGGAGGGATTGGAGTTTCTTTAAGTGTAGCATCTCCAACAGATCTGGGTTTGACATGGCTTTATATGTTAGGCAGAGGTCACCTATGAGTTGGCGATAAGCGACGGAGTAGAGCTGGAGTTTTTTTGAGATGGTCTGCATATGGCAGCTTTGAGGCCAGTAATCCTCTTAGTGATGTATTTCTGTGGCCTTTCTAGTTGATGTAATGTCTTGAGAGGTACATGCCAAATGGGGCATTGTACTCTATAATGGGTCTGATGATGGATGAGTAGAGAGGAACAATGACCTATTTTTTTCTGGAGGTGAACCCCTTTGTAATGACGTATGCCACGTAGAAGGATTTCCTGACTACTGTGGCGATGTGATTATCAAAGGACAGACTACTGTCTAACTGTGTCCCAAGGTCTCTTATCACACTTTCAGTGTTTAGTAGGCTACCGCCTATGTGGTAGTTCATGGGTACAGCGTTTTTTCCCAAAAGGGATGACAATGCACTTCTTGGCATTGAGCTTGAGGCCTTGACTTTGACAACAAGCATCAGTCTCAGTGAGGCCTCTTTGCAGAATGTCCACATCATTATTATTATGGCACCTAGTTTGCAGTTGTCTGCAAACTTCATTAGCCTAAGATCTGCTGTATTAGCCTGGACTTCTGAGAGCAGATGCCAAACAGGAGAGGACCCAGGACTTAGCCCTGTGGTACTCCTCTTGTCATTGGTCTGGATTTGGAGTTGGCTACTTTCACTGTGTGGGTTCTGTCAGTAAGCCAGTTGGCCACCCATCTTGTGACATCAGGATTTATGCCCAGTCTAGTGAGTTTATCTATAATTCCAGAGTGGGGGATAGTGTTGAAACCCTAGGTGAGGTCAAGATAGCCTGTGTGCACCATCTTACCCTCGTTCATGGCTCTGGTAATTGCTTCACAGAAGTCAATCAGGTTTAGGGGACATGATCTACCTTTCACAAACCCAAACTGAGTGGGTTCCAGAAATTGGAGGTTACCTATGACCTTGTTTATAAGCTCTAGGATGATACATTCCATGGCCTTGCAGACCAGGCTCGTCAGGCTAATGGGGCGGTAGTTCCCGGAGTCCATGGTGGTGCCCCCTTTGCGGAGTGGGATAACCATCACTGTGTGCCATTCAGTAGGCACAAAGCCTGAAGTGAGCCTATGATTGAACATGGTACTTAGATGGGGTGCCAGTTCGTTCTGTAGTTCATACAGAATGCAGCCTGGGATGTTGTCAGGTCCCATGGATGCTGTGTTCTTGGCTTTGGAGAGTGCGGTCTTTACTTGTGCAGCCGTGATTATAGGGGCTTTGCATTCTTCTGGTATAGTGAAGGACCCTTTGGGGGTGAGGGGGGTGAAGTGTGCACTAAATCTATCTGCCAGGATGTTGGCAATATCAGTTGGTTCTGTATATCTAGTGCCATTGTGCTGTAGCTCAGAGCAGATCTGAGTGTCGCCATTGAGATTATTGACATAGCTGTAGAATGCTTTGTGGTTGTCTTTAGAATCAGTGGCGATTTTATTTTTGTAACTGGCTTTGGATGATTTTATGAGGGATCTCAGCTTTTTACTGAGGCTGACCAGGGAGTTCCTGCAATCAGGGGATTTTTTACTATTTTTTGCAACAGCTTCTTCCTTCTGTTGTAGAGTTTATGGCAGGGGACCACCAGATTGGCTTCCTTTTTTTGGAGGATAGCATCTTTGTTCTGTTGGGGATGGCACAATCCATGCGTTTGTGTATGTGCTTAAACAATGCATTTGTATAGGATTCAGCAGTCGTACCTCTATTTTCCATCTGTACGAGTATCGTGAAGCTTGCCACTTCTGTCTTAAGAAGCATGAAGTTGGCTTTGGAGAAGTTTTTTACAATGGTTTCCTTAATGGGGGGGGTGGGGGCAGGATATTGATGTCTATGGTGATTAGCTTGTGGTCGGATCTGACCAGTGAGGAGTTGACCTCTGGCATGGAACATTAGTTGCCCATATTGGTAATGACCAGCTCCAGGATATTGCTGCCCCTGGTGGGGCTATGGACAAGTTGATCCAGGTCGTTGGAATTTATGAATTCCAGAAAGCGTTGAGCAAATGAGTTAGTACACGAGTAGTTTTCCCAGTTGATGGTGGGGTAGTTGAAATAGCCAATTATTAGGGCATTGGGCTGTACCTTAATATTACCCAGTATATCAAAAAACATGGAGTGGGCATCCTGGGGCATGGGGGGGATCTGTAACAAACTATAACCTGGATTGCAGTCTTGCCCAGTGTTAGTTGCACTTGGATAATTTCAGATGCATTATGTTGAGCAACTAGCCTGGAGGTGTGGATATCCTTAATGAATATGGACACGCGTCCTCCTTTAGTGTTTCGGTCCAGGTTAGGTGGCCGAAAGGTGTGGTATGAATTATAGTCTGGTAATGCAGGGGTGCTCTTTGCAGCCTTGAACTAGGTCTCCGTCACTGCACAGATGTTGATGTTCTCCATTTTAAGGAGTGCCTCGAGTGAGTGCATTTTGAGGTTTAGACTTCTAGCACTGAGTAGCATTACCCTCAGATTTTGCTTGCTTATACCTGCTACAGTGGGTGAGTTTGTCATTTGAATGTTGCCTAAAAAAGGCACTATAGCGGTGGCAAGAGCCTTAGCTAGTATCCGTAATCCCAGGGGTGACAGGTGCAGGCCATCTCTGGCAAAGCATCATGGTCTGTCGATCATGTTATCCCAGGCAGACAGACACTGGATCCCCTTAGAATGACACTAGAAGCTTAGCCAATTTTTGAAGTCAATCATTTTGTCCTTGTATTGTGGTATAATTCTGGGGGATGGCAGGATGCTACTCAGGGCTAGCGTCATACCTGCCTGGGCTACATGATCCGAGAGCTCCTCCATGTCTGTTTTCATGTAGTCCAGGGAGGTATGTATCAGGTCATTCAAACCAAAATGGACAATGACAGAGTCATATTTGAACTTGTTGTGGAGTGACCTGAGTGCTTGCATTATGTGGGGGATCCTGGCACCCGACAGGCAGCTGACAGTAATTTTCTCCTTGTTTAGCCTGGTGAGTGGGACATCAGTGTGTCTGACTATAGAGTCACCTATGACTAGTGTCTTGGGTATGTTGTTTTACCTTATGGGCTGAGGTTGAGTGGCACACTGATTTTGTGGGCTATGTGTCATTTGGGTAGTGTTGGTGGTTGCTTGTGTTTCAGCTTTGGAGGTCTCTGTTGTTTGGGCAGATTTTTATTGAGAGCCTCCGCAAATGTAGATTTGTGTTTTGTGTTACTATGTGTGGGTTTAGGTGGTGTAGGTTTTGATGGACTATGTGTTAAGTGTGGTGTGGTGCAGCTGTTTACCTTCTCCTCTTGAATGTCTAGTACAGTCTTAGCTGGAGAGAGCTTGGCTTCCAGTTTGGCTATATAAGTGCATCTCTCACAGGTTGTAGTATTGGGTGATAGGAGGAGAGGGTTTTCAGTGTATGAGACAATTACTACATTGCCCCGAGATGTCCAGATTCATCAGGTGGACAGGGGAAAATACCGGGAGCTGACCCTTAGACATGCCTGGATAGGTGCTTATTAATTTAAGTATTAAAAACTGTTTTCCTCCTAACAAGTGAGGAAAGTTGAGTGTTGCAGTAATTTGTAGATTATTTAGTGCTTGCAATGAGTTTTGAACAAGTGCCAAGCACAAGGAAACAGTTTTGAGTGCTAAAACTAGAAAACTGGCTAGTTCTAAGGGAAAATTAGAATAGCAGACTTTCTTGCACTGGGAATCCTAGTTAAATGGCGCTGCACAATGCACAAAACCGTGCAAACACAGTTTTTTAAACAGAAAGATGAAAGGGATAGAAATAGCCCAATATGGCCAGTCAAACTACAGATTCTGAGCTAAAACTATTCCTCCACCAACAGATAGGCTGCTCAAAGCTCATCACTCTCACTGATGAACAGAGAAGTTTCTTTCTACCTTAGTAAGGTCTGGGCAACACAGAAACTACCAAACAACCCAGAATTCAGCAAAATCTGAAAACCGGAGTCTACTGGTTATAGAAAGGTGGGAAATGAGTAGAGAGATATGATTTTTTTTGTTTGTTTTTCAAAAATTAAACCAGATACAGTAAAACAGACACTTTTAAAGCAGAAAAATGGCTATTGCACTTGAGTGTGTAGCCCTCAGCAGTTCAACAGTTGAAAAACACTTAAAAATGATCAGTTAAAGTGCAAACAGTATCAGAATTCAAAAAACAGCTCAAATAAGTTGCAAAGTTAATAAAAATGCTTGGAATAGCATGGCTAGCAAAAATAAGCAATAAAAAGCAAAACAGAGGTACTTAATCCCCTCAAGTCTCCCTTTTTTCTCTCTGCTGCTGTAGAACTGTGCAGGACATGCAGGCAGGATCTTGCTGAGGTAATACAAGTGGAAAAACTGGGCAAACATGGGTTTTTAAACAGAAAGAAGAAAGGGAAAGAAATAGCCCAAATGGCCAATAAAACTACAGATTCTGAGCTGAAACCACTCCTCCAGCGACAGATAGATTGCTCAAAGCTCACCACTCTCACTGATGAACAGAGAAGTTTCCTTCTATCCTAGTAAGGTCTGGGCAGCATAGAAACTACAAAACAGCCCAGAATTACTGGACTCTACTGGTTATAGAAAGGTGGGAAACGAGTAGAGAGATATGATTTTTTGTTTTTTTTTTTTTCAAAAATTTAAACAGATACAGTAAAACAAACACTTTTAAAGCAGAAAAATGGCTATCACACTTCAGTGTGTAGCCCTCAACAGTTCAACATTTAAAAAACACTTAAAATGATCAGTTAAAGTACAGACAGTATCAGAATTAAAAAAAATGTTCAAATAAGTTGCAAAGTTAGTAAAAAAATGCTAGTGCATTGTTCTTTGCTATTGCAACTCCTTTCTTATTCTGTTTGTTAACCAACTAGTATTTCTTCCTAGCCTAGCCATTTCTATCTCCCACTTTTTCCTGCACTCCTTTCTTTTGATGACTTCCTGGACTTCTGCATTCCACCACCAGCTTTTTTTATGTACTTTACTTCCACATCTGGCTCGGTCACATATCCATTCTGTAATCCTCACAAATGCTGTTTTGAGGAGCTGCCATTCTTCTTCAACCCCACATATTTCCTTTCTTCTTGAGGTGTTAGAGCCCTGAGTAAATCTTTGAACTGTTGTGCTCTCTCCAGTCAACTTACTGGTCTTCAGCCTAGTCTCTGTTGACCTTAGAGCCTTGTCTGACCACTGTTTGCAGCTGATTCTGGCAAGCAGTGGTTTATGCTGTAGGCCAACTATTTCACTGGGAATAACTTTGCATTCGCTGATTCTCTCCCAATGCCCCTTTCCCTTAGTGGCAGAAAGTCTACCTGAGTTGCATGTTGGCCACTTTTGTATGTGATCTTGTGACTGTCTCTCTCTTTCTGAACCATGTATTGGCTACTATCAAGCCATTTGCCAGACAGAAGTCTAGAATGTCCTCTCCTTTATTCCTGTTGCCCCACCTATGTGGACCCAGGCAGTCCTTATAGTCTGTCCCAATATGCCCATTATCAACACCAATTCATGTTGCCCTACTTTGTCTAGTGGGTCCTGCAACTGTTTTCTGAATGCACTCTTTTTCTCACTATCACAACCTTGCTGTGGGGCATAGCCTGAAATTATGAATACTGCTCTACCATTAGGCTGTAGTCTGATTGTCATGAGTCTGTCACTAATTCTAATGAAATTCCTTACTGCTTTCTGAAGCCTCTCCCTCACCACAATTCCTACACCATTTCTAGCCTGTTCTCCTCCTGTGTAGTAAACTGTGGATCCCAAGTCAAGTGACTTTGCTGCACTGCTCTTCCATCATGTCTCCTGGACATATAGGATGCCCAGCCAAGCTCCTACACTGAGTGTAGCAAGTCTTAGTTCATGTTTGGCAGGTTGATTCGTTTTACATCAAGCTTTCACTTAACACAGCTACTCCAGGTAAACCAAGCTGGGCAAATGGGCACCGTCCAGCCAGTAGCTTACTGACCCAGGGTTGTGGGGCTTTATGGTGGGCACACCTGACCAACAGGCACAAATACTCCCCCCAGCCTTACCATGGGACCCCAGCATAGGTCAGAGTAAACCCAGTCCTCAACCCACTTATCACTGGCAAATACGCATGCCCATTTGGTGAGAGTCAGGACACCCAAATCACCTAGAGCCATATCTTGCCACAGCACACAGTCTTTAATCCATGTTCTCCTATCTTGGGGATACTGTGCACCACAGCAGATGCCCAAAAGAGTTGGTCTACACAACTCTTCCCCTTATAGGGTAGGATCTAGAGTCTGTGCTGCTGCCCACAGTTCCATTCTTAGGTGAGTCTGAAATGAAAACAGCATGTTTTTGGAGGTGGGATGACCACCACAGAGACATAGGGAGAGTATGCAAACTCTAAACAGGCATCAACTGGAGGTCAGGATCGAATTCTGTACCTTGTGCATGGGAGATGAAGATCCTAACCGTTATACCAACTGGTTTCCATAAGGGCCAAGTTGCCTTACTTTTACTGCAACTTGAACAACGAACATATCCCAGCAATAGAGAAAGTACAGTTGTGTAAGTAAACTTACCATAATGTTAGAAGTTTGAATGATTACAGCTGCAGTATCCTTAGCTATATAGGTTATATCCTGCATAGAATATAACAGCTAGCCAACTTCCAAAGCTTTAGAACATTTTTCACATGCCTTTACCATCAGACAGCTCGAGGTGAGTTGACTAAAAGGACAGGTTTGGGCACAAAACCATTCAGAACATCATGCCAACAGAGAGAGGGAGCCTGAGCCCTGAAAGGGCAGTGCTAGAAAAAACATAAAATAACTGTCCAATCCCTGGCATAAACACCACACCAGAAAACAAGGAGGGTGGAGGGAGTGGCTACTGCAGCAGTGATCAGTCGAACATCTACTGTTATGGTAAGTTTACTTATACAACTGTAGTATGTTCATCATATCAATCACTGCTACAGCAGCCTAAGCTATATGGGTAGATTATTGTAGCTTAGTGCATTTGGGAGGTGTATGGAGATGGGTCCAGAAGCCCTTGAAGAATGGTCCTAGCAAAGCCTGATCTAGACCTAGAGAAGGAATCAAGCTTGCAATGCTTTCTAAACTAAAGTACAGAGGACTGAATCCAACCCTTCCCCAAAAGCTATATATATATATATATATATATATATATATATATATATATAAGCCAAGACCCTGGTAGAATGGGCTATATACATATATGTGTATATATATATATATATATAAGCCAAGACCCTGGTAGAATAGGCTGACCCTGCCTGGAATAGTTTTGGTGAGTATAACACGAAGGGACTCTGGCTGACAATGTTCGCAGACGATTGCAAGTTGGGAGCTATTAACTCCCAAGTGATGTTGACATCCTACGGAAAGGCCTCACTGAGAGCATTGACTAGTGTCAGAACCATGGCCTTAAGCTCAGTGGCAAAAAATGTGTTGTCATCCCTTTGGGAAAAACCTGGTTCCCATGAATTACCACATTGATGATAGTCCACTGAACACAGAAGGTGTTATAAGAGATCTGGGAACACAGGTTGACAGCAACCTCTCTTTTGACCACCACATTGCCACTGTGGTCAGAAAGTCCTTCTGTGTGGCACATCTCATTACTAAGGTTTTGCATCCAGGAAGAAAGAGGTCATTGCCTCCCTCTACTCTTCCCTCATTAGTTCAATCATTGAGCGCAATGCCCCATTTGGCATGTACCTCACAAAACACCTGTAACAACTGGACAGGCCACAAAAGTACCTCACATAGAGGATCCTAGGACTTAAAAACCTGTCCTATATGAACAGACTAAAAAAACTCCAACTATTCTTTGTCTCATATCGTTTACTTAGAGGAGATTTCTGCTTGACTTACAAAGCCATGTCTGACCCAGCTCTGTTAGAAATGCTACATTTAAAAAAATCCCAATCCCTCTGCACCACATGCTCCAGAGACCTCAACCTCATTACCACAATCAACAGAACATGCTGGAGGGACAGGTTCATAACCCAGAGACTGCCCATGCTATGGAATAGACTTCACATATATGTCAAGCAGAGCACCTCACTGGCCCTCTTCAAGAGAAATCTTGATAAGTGGAAGGGAAATAGAAAATTCACCCCAGTGATTACTCCAGTGACTTTACTCGACAGAGGCACAGGGAACTAAGGTCGGGTGGCACGATGCCAGGGGTAATCCTATGGGCTAGGCTTGTAAAGGCCCCAGGGCCATTAGCCTAGTGCACACCTTTGAACCTATAATAGCCTTAGATGACCATTTGGAAATAGTCTGCTTTGACAAAGGTTATCCCTTCTTCTTACCTTCACAAGAAATGAATTGATCCAAAGATATTAAAGATTTAGTGCTGTCAAGATATTACCCAAGTTGCCTGTAGAATTCCAATGTACATAGTAGCCTTTTCCCCTCATTTTTAGGATCAGGAAAGAAACCAGGGACATGGATAGTTTGGTATAAAGTAAACTTGGATACTACTGTAGGCATTAAAAAGGAGGATTAGTTCTCTAATAAACCATGTCTCTGTAGAAAATGCCATGGGGTTTCCTCAGCATAAGAGCTTGCAACTCCAATACCCTTCTTGCAGAGTAAAGAGCAAGCATTAAAACTGTTTTCCATGTTAAGAACCTCAAGGCAGGCAGGTTACCTGATTCAAATGGAGCAAATGTTAGCTTCTCAACACAAAATTAGGATCCCAAGGAGGAGCCACCACTTTTCTTGGAGGCCTCTTTATGCAAAACCCCTTTAAAAAACATTTTAACACGAGAATGCATTTAAAGAGGATGATTTGTGCATTGAAAGAGGGCATGGTGAAATGGCTGATAAATGAACCTTGATAGAGGAGTAAGAAAGGCCATAGGATAGTAACACACAAATATTGTAGAACCCGAGAACAACTAGCCTGAATGGTTATGGGTTATGTTGCTGGCACCAACTAAAAAAAACTTTTATATTTGATAATATATGACTTTCTAGTATCAGGCTTTCTTGCCTCCATTAGCACCTGCTGCATGTCCTCAGTAAACAGGTGCCTAAAGTGAATTCAGGAGTCAGTTGAAGTAAACTGGGGTCAAAATGTATCAAAACACCACTTAATCTTATGTAAGTAAATTCAATATTTGAGGAAGCTTGTGTTAATTGCCCATGGCCATTTCCAAAACAAGGGAGAAGCAATGATGTCTTTCTAGTCATATGCTACAGTATTCATAACACTGAGGGAGTCCGCCTCTGGCTTACTCGTACACTTGGCCAGTATACAAAAGTGGAAATGCTACTGTAAGGCACAAGTGAAACCACACATTAGCTAGCATACGTTGGCCATAAAGAGACATCAGGTATAAAGCGGATGTCTGCACGTACCTACCTCAGAACGTTTCTACCACCTGTCCGTTTGCGAGCTCTGGTCGTCACTTGCTAGAGAAGTTGCATTTTGTGCTTCAGTTAAGTACCGCATCGGGGGAGTTTTCTTTATTCCTCTTGGCTACTGTGTTGTTTTTTGTAGTGAGTACATGTCAGCTAGGAAGGGCAAGTGTCAGTATGGAAGGTAGAGTTCAGATAAAGACTCCCACAAGCTTTGTTTGTTTTGTCTAGGCCCAGATCATGATCACACCTCCTGCACTATCTATAAGGCCTTTGTCCCAAAAACCCTTTGCAACCATCTAGCTTCTCTTAAGTTAGATTTGGAAAATCAGCACCTTAAGCACTTAGTGCGAGATATGGAGCTGACGTTGGGTCCTTCAAATGAGTTGCAACTCTAGAAGGCAAAGAAGCCTCTTCCTGACCCAAATTCTGATCCCTCTATTTCGGGGGTTCCTCCTGAGCCAGATAAAGGCCCAGAGGCCACTTTAGAATCTGTAGAGCCTCCTTCAATGGGTACCACCATGGAAGCCCTCAAGGAATCTGCAAGCACATTCCAGAGGGATTAGCAGGTGTCCAATGCAGGCACCAGGGGGGAACCACAGCTGGTTATCACTGAAGGCCTGAGCAGCATCACTCAAATTGTTGTGGACGAGGATGTTCCTACAGACATCGTGGAATGCCGTCTGATGTCTGGCCCATTGACCTTTCATCTCCTTGCTCCTGAGGCTCCAAAGAAGAAGAAACTTAAAACTAAACATGTTTCTCTGGTTCCTCAGGACCAAGCACCTGACCTAGCAACTGACTGGCAGACCTTTACCCAAGGCCTTTTTAATGCCTTCATGGCCCTCCACCAGACCTCAGCCCCTTCCATTTCTTCACTGGCTTTTCCTCCTGCTACCCCCTTCAAGAGGCCTTCAGAGGATATCTCTTTGGAGGAGGATTCATCAGGGGATGATTCTCTTGCTCTATACAAATGGCTTGTCCTCTGGGATATGCCTCCCCAGAGAAGGAATCTAATGGTACAGATTCCCTTGAGGAGGATATTTCCTTTGAGGAGACCATCTTGAAGATGAAGGACTTTTTAAGTGGTATTGCTGCCAAGTCTCTGAAATATAGAAGAAGTACTATGACCTCCTTCAGATGGATTCCCCTAATCCATCAGCCATCCCTCCTGTCCTGCCAGCCTTCTTGAATTTCTTCACTGCAGCTTCCAAGTGCCCAGATTCCCAGCCTCTAGCTCCCAAATGTCCAGACAGATTTTACAATATGCCTGAGGATGCCTATCTCCTTTTTACAGCACTGTCTGCTGATCCAGCTACTATTTGAGTGGCAGCAGATAAAGCTTCTAAACCTTTTCCTTCCACCTCTCTGCTCCCCTCTGATAAGGAGAGCAAGGTCATGGAGAGACAGGGGAAAAAGTTTCTACTTCTGCAACCTTTCCCTTAAGGGCAATGCATTATCAGACACACATGGCCAAATATTTCCTAGTTTTTCTAGCAGTTGCAGTGAAACTCCTATAAGAGCTCCTGGATTCACCCACTAAAGCCAATCTCTCAACCATCATAAATTCCTCAACCTAGGTTACCAGGCACTCCATCAAATGCAGTTATGATGCTGTTGAGGCCTCAGCCAGGGCTGCAGCTTCTGAGTCAGTCCTGAGAAGGTAGTCATTGCTTAGACTACAACCACTACCTGATGATATCTAAACTAATGTAATGGATGCCCCTTTGAACAATAAAGATTTATTTGGTAGTGCAGCTGCAGAGCTATTTAAAACTCTTCAGGAGAAGCAGAAGGAACCCCAGGATTTAAAACATATTTTTGTCTCTCCTGTTCCCCACTTCCAGAGGAACTACCCAGCCAGAACCACCTTTGCAAGGAAGGCAACTAAAACTCTTTTATCCAAAGATAAGAGGGATTCCAGGAGACAAGCTCCCTCTAAGTCTGCTTCTTCCACACCTTCACAAAAACAGCATTTTCAGGCCAAACCTGGTATTCTGTGACTACATGCCTCCAGATCCATCTACTCCCCTTTCTCTTCACCTTTCCCTTTCCTTCCCAGCTTGGAAACAGATAACCCAGGACTCTTGGGTCCTTTCCATCATCAGTCAAGGCTATTTCATGGTATGGGAAAGCCGTCCTTCCTTCAAGGGCATCCCACAACCTCCACAGGACCAAATGGAATTCTTCCCACTAGTCCTTTCCCCTCTTCTTTCTCAGGGCACTATCCAGGAGGTATCACCCTCTCAAAGGGGAAAAGGATTTTACTCCAGGATGTTTCTAGTTCCAAGAGAGGATGGCCCTTGGAGGCCCATTCTGGACCTTTCCCATTTAAATACCTGTCTGAAAGTCCCCACCTTTGGCATGTTGACATTGCCTACTCTTCTCCCACTTATCTATCTCAGGTCTTCATGGTGTCATTGGACAACAAAGATGCCTAATTTCACATCCCCATTCACCAACAGTTCAGGGGATTTCTTCGTTTTTCTGTTCCTTTCATTTTCACTTCTGTGCTTTGCCCTTTGGTCTATCTATGGTACAGAGGTTATTCACAAAATGTATTGACCCTGTCATAGCCTACTGCAGGCTACAGGACATACAGATATTTCCATATCTAGATGATCTGGTTCTCCAGGCTCTATCTGCAGACACCCTTCTAGGGAATCTCTCCTGCACAATGTCCTTTCTGAAAAGGCTAGGATTTACTATCAAATAAAAGAAAATACTCCCAAAAGAGTGAAAAGTATAACATAAATACAAAAGAAAATAAAAATGCCACAACAATGGTGCAACCACAATCAATGAACTGGAAAAACTTTAATAGTAAATGTCATCAAGCGCTTTCACCCTGTAACCTCAGGGCTTCATCAGAATAAATTAATCACATTAGACCCATCCTTAAATACTTAAAATCACATTTCATGATGAGTTAATGATGTAGTTCCTTTTACATAACATAACTTAAACCACAAGCTTTAAAAACTGTCTCATACACCTTTACATTTGTAAACCTCACATTAATCAATACTTTATCTCATTCTTAAAAACACAATAATCATAAAAAATAAAGTAAAATGAAGTTAATAAACTTTTGAATATCAAATACTTATGTTTTGTTCCAAACTTGTGTAACACACACATCAAATCTGAGCTGCCTTTAGTTTCAACACTGAACTTAAAGAAACACTGTCGTTAATACCACGGAACGTTGTAGCATTGGTCCTAAACTGCCAATCTAATTCTAACTTTTCCAAGTACATTTTCAAGTCACCACCTCTACCATAATCAATCATCCTGTCAATAACAAAAAATATAAACTTTTTGAAACTATCACATCCCACAGAGTGATTGTACAATGCACTTTCATTCCTTTTCCAATTAATGTCCCTAACATGTTCCAAAATTATTTCTTTTAATTTTCTAGTGGTTTTGCCCACATAAAAAGCTGGGCAAGACAAACATGTTGCCACATATATCATCATCTTAGTGTTACAGTTACAGTGGCCAGGACATGGGATAGCATGATAGTACCCTTCTAGTATCACATAGTGGCATGCATTGATGTATTTACAAGCTTTATATATGTTACACTTCAACATGGTAGATCCAAGTCTTTTGTTGTTACAAGGTTTTTCAAACCAGTTATTTAAATTTGCCCCCCTAGTAAAAGTAGTTCTTGGTTTAGTACGTAGGATATTTTTGAGCTCAGGACCCAAAACTAAGTCCCATGTGTTGTTAACCATTGCTCTAATTTTCAATGCTTCATTGTTGGAAGGGAGAACCAAAACACTATCTGACACACTATTGTGTCTTGTACCCAGAGTTAACCCATCATCAGTGGATAAAATGGGGGTAAACCTGTCCTTTCTTCTTTCACAAATTTCACTTCTTATTTTAATAAAAATCTTGGTGTGGTAACCTCTTTCTTTGAACATTCCTACTAGGGTGTATCTCGTGCTTAAATTCACTGTCTTCACTAGTCAGTCTCTAGATCCTGACCATCTGTCCTTTTACTACACTTTTCTTTTGATGTTTTGGATGACAACTGTCATAATGAAGCAATGAATTAGAGTACGAATCTTTTCTGTACATCCTAGAGTTCAGTTTGTTGTTAATTTTATCCCAAGTCAGGGAGATGTCTAAAAAATCTATTATATCTTTCCCAATTTTGTGGGTAAATTATAAGAATGTTGTGGTGTTGTTTAAGTACTCCATAAAATCACCAAACTCAGCATCTGTACCACTCCACAGGATGAGAACGTCATCCAAAAACCTTAACCATGTAATGACTTTGTCATAAAACTTTGATGGAAAGACCCATTTTTCCTCCCATTGCACCAGCACCAAGTTGACATATATTGGTGTGCATTTGGCTCCCATGGTTACACCTGAAATTTGGTGAAAAAGTTCACCTTCAAACAACAAAAAGTTGTTGTTTAGTATTAATTCCAT
Source organism: Protopterus annectens (assembly GCF_019279795.1). Classification (NCBI taxonomy): domain Eukaryota; kingdom Metazoa; phylum Chordata; order Ceratodontiformes; family Protopteridae; genus Protopterus; species Protopterus annectens. The sequence continues at coordinate 353,719,139 of NC_056730.1, read as the reverse complement.
AAGTTCCACCAGTAATTTTTTTTAACATTGTGTATATCATCCTTCCCGACAAGGGCTTCTTCAAACAACACCCATCCTTCTTTATGTGGTATTGTAAATAAATTCATTACGTCTACTGTGATGAACACAAACTCTTCTGTAATAGAAATGTCTCTTAATGTTTCTAAACAGTGCCATGAATTTTTTAGAATGTGCTTGTAATATTTAGGTACATTTTTACACCAGAAATCAATGTATGCAGCTACTGGTTCAGTTTTTGACCCTGTCGCTGCAACAATTGGTCTGAATGGGGGTGTGTAAATATGTATGGATTTTCTGGATCTCGAAGATGTGTGGGATCACTGGAAAATCCACAGTCATGAACTTGTGTTCAATTTGATCTATCACATCCTGACTTAAACAGTCAAACAAGACCCAGTCTATTTTACTGTATGGTCTCCTCAGTTCATTAATAGATAATCTCTCATAAGTGTTACTGTCATTCAACAACTCATACATTTTGAACACATAATCTTCTTGATTCATTATGACAACTCCCCCCACCTTTGTCCGGTTTCATAACTCTAATCTGACACTGATCGTTCAAGTGTCTTAAAATGTCTTTCATCACTAGCTAAGTTGTCAACATTTGGTGTACCACTCAACATCATAGCACATATTTTATTTTTACATACAGTTTCAAAAGTAGTAATACTGGCATTTGCTGGTGGAATAAAAGTACTTTTCCTTTTTAAACTAGGTACTTGCATGCTCCCTTGTTTGTCATTAAAGAACAATTTAAAATTTAATTGCCTTGTAAACAATTTTAAGTTAGGACTTTAGCCACATCCTGTCTAAAATTCAGTACAAAAGAAAAACCTTTTGAAACAAAGAGACATATGTACATCATTAATGCTTATTTATTTAAAATTGTAAACATTAAACCCATCTTTTGTAGTTATTGCACATTTTGTGCCATCAAAGGAGATCATTTCTGTTATAGTAAATTCCTTATCTGATGCATAACTCATCAAGGAAAAATCAGTACATTCTATCTCATCCCTGACTGGTGTTGGTAGAAAAAATTCCTCCCTGATCTGCCGCCCTCAGTCCCTCTGGTTCTTGATCTTGATTCTCTGTGACCTTCTGGGGAGTGCAGGTGGTTCTAATAAAATCTCCATTTTTGTGTGCATCAGATACTCGTTCACTGTCCATTCTTGTTTCAAAATCCTGACCAACATCTATAACATTCTGTTTCCCTGTTCCCTCTACCCTAGGTAGGGGGTAAACTGCCATGTTACGATAGTCTTTAGTGTCTCTTTCTAGTTTTGTTTTTAGCAATTTTGTCTCTAACAAATTTTTTGGCATCAAGTAGTATACCGTTGTATGTTAATTTGTTCGAATCAAACAACAAATCACTAGTAACACTTATGTTCAATTCTGTCATTTGTTTCTCTATTACATTTAATTTCTGTTCATTTTCTCTTAAAATAATACATACTAGATCCAGTCCTGTATGGACAAACAATTCAAGGAACTCACCATGCATTATAAAGCCAACCTCTGTCCCATTTGGATACTTCCACAGTCGCAGGCCCTTCGGAACCTGCTGAAGTTCTAATGAACATTTTAAAAACAAATTATCAGCCTGCAGAGCCTTGAATCCCCTGAACAACTTCTCTAAGGCCCATAGCTGTGTGCGGACTGCACCAAATTCTTCTCCTTTTGCAGGGCTGTCGGAAAAATGAAACTCTGGTATCTCCAAAAGAGAAACAAAACTTGTCATTGCAATCATTGTTGTTTTAGCTGAAATATTATTGCTAGATCGGTTATTCACCTCAGATCCTTTCGGACATAATCCCAAACTATCAAGCGGTGTATGCAAAGTTAGAGGGTCCATTTGAGACTCTGTGACAATGGACTGCTCCAAACTGACAGTAGTGTGAATCTTCTGTTGTTTCAGCAACAGCAGTAACTATTCTAATTTCTGAGTTAATATCTCCATTTCCCAAACTGGCTGCAACCAAGGTGGAGCACTGAACAAGTAAATAAAAGAAAATATGCCCAAAAGAGCAAAAACTATATCATAAATACAAAATGAAATAAAAATGCCACCACAGTGGTGTGACCACAATCAATAAACTGGAAAAACTTTAATAGAAAATGTCAACAAGCGCTTTTACCCTGTAACCTCAGGGCTTTATCAGAGTAAATTAACCACATTAGATCCTTCTTTAAATACTTAAAATCACATCACATGATGAGTTAATGATGTAGTTCCTTTTACATAACATAATTTAAACCACAAGCTTTAAAAACTCTCACATGGGGCAGAGCCTGAATGGCTAACTGAAAGCAGCAGTATCTTAGAGCTCCATATAACTAGTTAAATAAGACAGGAAAAAATATTATTTTTTATCTTCAAAGTATAAATCTTATAGATAAAGGTCTAATTTACATAATTAGAAACTTTGGTGAAGTTTTACAAATAATTTCCTGTCAAAAAGCTTGGAGGTATATTCACTTGTTAAAATGAGCAACTCAAGGAATTCTCACCACGATGCTGCCTTAAAGAAGGAATTACAACAGATGGCATCTACCCTGCAGGAGTTGTCTTTGAAGATGGTTTTGAAGATGGATGATTTTAAAGAGAACCTAGAAAATCTTAAAACAAGCAGTCAAAAACAGGCTGACACCCTCAAGGAAATGCTACAACAACACCAGACAAGGGTAACAGGAATAGAGGTTTCTCTAAATGACTTAGAAAGCAAACTTAAGGAACAGGAAACACAGAAAGAACTGCTTCTTAAACAAAACACTTGGATGGTTAATAAAGTAGATGACCTGGAAAACAGGGAGAGGAGAAATAACATCAGGATTTTCGGATGACCTAAAAACACAGAAGGTTAGGATATTATTTCCTTTTTATCAAGCTGGATCCCTGACTTTTTAAATTTAAAAGAAGGACTTTCCTTTGGCATTGAAAGGGCACACAGAGCTCTTGGGAAACCTGCCATTAACTCAAACTCTCCTCCTAGGTCAATAATTATCAGATTTCTTTCATACTTGGACAAGGAACTGATTTTAAGATCTGCTTGGAGGAAGGCACCTCTAAAATATAAACAGAGCCTGATAAGATTTGATAACAACTATTCATCTAGAATAATGGAACAAAGGAAAAAAGTGTGACCAATGATAAAGTTTCTGAAACAAAATAACATCAAGGCACAACTTGCATATCCAGCTAAGATAAGAATACTGTATGCCAACGAGATGAGGACTTTTATTGACTTAGAGGAAGCCTCTTTATTTATTAAAATTAATAATGTGATTACTTTACCAGAAGATATGGATTGGATGTCACCTTCTCTCAAGAGAACAAAAGAAAAAATGTCTGTACAGATGTCAAAAAGAAGAAGCAAAAGACCGATACTGTCACAGCCAAATCTCTCAAAGCATCTACTATGATATGAATTGTTTTAACATTACTTTAAAGGACCAATTTTACTGCTTGGAATTTTAAAACAAAGGTAACTAACTACTGGAATCTTTATCTATATTTTTTAAAATAGATAACACATGAGAATTTTCACATTACCTCAGGTATGTACAACAGGGTATTTTTCTTTCACAGAAGGAGGGCTATATAGCACATACAATATTTATACTGTAAATCAACATACATAGTACATGTGTATTTTCTCTTAATTTTCTCTTTTCTTTCTCTTCTCTCTTTTCTCATTATTATTTTAAACTGCATCTTGTCTCCCTTTTTAAATTCTCTCCTATTTACTATACTAATATATATTTAATAACTCACTATCTATACATAGATAAATAATAGTCTAAAATAATCAAGTTTTAAGGTAGACTAATTGGAATAGTGAACTTAATTAATTGTTATTACAATATTTATTAGATTAATGATAGTCACTGTTATGCTTATTGGGATTGGGGACATGTTCATGATTAACTCTGAAATGTTCCATTCATGTACATATGTCCTTTGAATTATTTCCTTTTAGTATTCAAAAATATATAGAAAAAAGGAGGGAAAATGTACTGTTGGTTAAGAGAAGTGAAGCTTTCTTTACATTCTATTTGTGTTGCTATAGCAACAGTAAACAATTGCTGCAGTTTCTAAGGACACTGTGAACCTGGAAAGTGCATTTAGCGTCACAGATAACAAATAATAAGAAAAAGTAATGGTTAGTTATTAAAATGAAAACAACCTAAGTAAGGTAAAATAAATACATAATAGGACTATTTGTAATATTTTATGATTTATTCTCATAGGATTACGTATTCCTGGAAACACAACTGAAATGTTCCCAAACTACATGTGCACTTAAATGTAGCTGCTTGATTAAAAAGTATTACTCAGTTTAACATGCTGATTTCACAAGCTGTCTGCACTGTAAAAGTTACATTTTATATGTTACTTGAAATTGTCAGTCTCTAGTGTACATGAAAAGATACATATTACTTTTTGCAACATGTTATCTTTGCAGTTACCTCACACTCTGTACAAACTCACTTGGTAACTGATAGCTATTCATTTAAAATATCAGTTTAAATATTAAATGTGCCCTTGAAATGCTATTGATATTTTGACAAAATATAATCTGAACTGTAAAATGAATGACTTGAAAGAAGTGAAGTAATGCATAGATTTCAAAGACAGTTCTTGACACTACAGTAAAAGTAAAAATATATATTCAGAAGGAAGTATTGAAATGTTTTAGTCTTCCAGTTAAAATAGCTTACTGCCAACATTATGTGATATCAGAAAGTTTGAAGAGCTGGGAAATGACTATTCTTTGTCTTTATAATGATTATTAGACAGATGTTAGACTCTGCTTTGTTTAATGAATTGTGACATATGTTTATGAGGAAAAGTGGACTCAATTACTCACATTGGACTACACATTCCTGGAAACTCAACTGAAATGTTTCCAAATTACTTGTGAATTTAAATGAAACTGCCTGATTAATAAGCATACTTTACTTTAACAACCTGAATCAATAAGCTATCTGCTCTATATATACTACATTATATATGTCACTTGCATATGACAGTCTCTAGAGCACACGAAAAAATACATATTATTTTTGCAACATGCTATATTTGCACTAACTATACATTCTAAACTAACTCAATGGGCAACTGACAAGTTATTTATTTGAAACATCAGTCTAAATATTAATTGTGCCCTTGAAATATTGTTGTCGTTTTGACAAAACAAAACCTGAATTGAAAAAGGAATAATTTGATGAAGTGAAGTATGGTACAGATTTCAAAGACAGCTATTGACACTACACTATACGTAGAAATGTATACATGCAAGGAAAAATTGAAATGCTTTATACTTTTAATTAAAATAGCTTATTGTTAACTTTTTGCTTTATCAGAAAATTTAAAGAGCTAGGAAATTATTTCTAATTTGTCTTTATAATGTTTACTAAAGTGATGTTAGTCACTGACTCGTTTAATGGATTGCGAGTCATGTACAAGATGGACTACTGAATGTTATTTCTGTTTACCTATGTTTGCTGAATTTCTTTTATTAGTACTGATTTAAAACAAGGGAAAGAAAGGAAAGGGAAATCTCTGTTCTTGGTCAAGGGAGGAGAGGCTTAAGAGTATTCTAACTGCCCAGAGAACTCTCTAAGATGCTCTAAATACTATTTAATACTTACCTAAGGTAAGTCTTGATTACCATATAGGTACCTTCACATTCATTCTAGACCTGATGTGATTACCCATTCTGGAAGCAGAAGATGCCCTATGAAGCATGGGAATTGTCAGGGTGATCATAGTTCATTCTTAGACTCTGCTTTGTAAATCTATAAATATGTAAAAGCACTGCACACTAGACTGTAGGGCGCCTCAACTCAGAGTCAGGATACCACTGATAAGCCATGTCTTTTCATAAGTGTAAGTTGAAGTTGGTGAGCTAAAGAGTGGGAAAGTAAAGGAAGACAGTACACCTACAGTAAATTCATATTTCATTGGTAATCACTCATTGTCTCCTGCAGAGTCCTTTTATTCAAATTATTTTAGTAATAATCTATTTGTTGTTGGCTTATTTAATGTATGCTCCTGTTTCATTTAATTTATCCAAAATGACATGTCTGACATGTTTGGGATCTCTTAAGGGTAACTAAATATTGGATATTCTCTAAGTCAACATAATAATTGTTTACACTACAAACATTCCATCCTGATATATAAAATACTATAGAACAATAATAGACTAATATGGAATTTCATATCTCTTTTAAGAAAATTCTCCATATAATAATTTAACATATGGAGCTCAGCTGATATTGTTGGTTAAAGGTATGCGTGATAATCCAATCAATCTATCTTTATCTATTGGATTAGGAATGACGTTCATTCCATGTTTAATGGGAAATTCATTTGTATTTGATACTTTAGAATCAATGTTTTATAGAAGTACTTTTTTAAGCCTGACCAGAATTTTACCCTACTTGTATTTAAAGAAGAAAGAATATTAAATTACACTCCCAAGTTTACACACATAAAAATAACATTCATTGTTATCAGAGAATATGGTATAACTCCTATAATCAAAATAAAAAAAAGAAGCAAAAGTTTCTTCCAACAATAACTTGAAATGGATTTAACATTCTTATCATTAAATACTAATGGCTTAAATAATGCAAATAAAAGATCAAACTTACTAAAATATTTAAATCTAAATAAGGCACAAGTAGTATTTCTCCAGGAAATGCATTTTAAGACTAATGATAGCTTTATCTGGAACCCTAAGGACTATACAGTCTTAGCTCAATCCTCCTATAGAACAAAGACAAAAGGAGTATCAATTCTCTGAAAGAAAAACATAATCACTCCAAAAGTTATTTATAAATATGAAGACAAAGAAGGTCTACTAGCATTTGTTATAATTAAATTTAATAACAGAATATGGACCTTAGCAAATCTATATTGGTTCCCAGGAATTGGAGCAGGAATGGTTAACAAACTCCTAGATTTTATTTCCAACAATTATAAAGGAAATATTATACTGGGAGGAGACTTTAATTGTACATTAGAAGCTTCTGAATCCACCAAGAAGTCTTTTTGCATAGCAACTGTTTCAAAATCCTTAAAAAGATGTATTGATTCATTTAATTTAATAGACACTTTTAAAGTAAAAGGTGATAAATCCTTATTTTCCCATAAAGGCCATAGATTTGGATCACAAACCAGAATAGACAAATTATTCGTAGTTCAAGATTTACAAACAAAAATCCTCAACTTCTCAATAGTTCCATGCCCCTTCTCAGATCATGACTCTGATAATGAAGCTCCAAATAGAGTTTAAACCTTTAATCCTCTCAACTAGAATTCCATCATATATCATGTAAATTAAAGAATTCAGACCCTGGATGTTGTCAGAACTACAATTATTTCTTGAAATTAATAATAGAACAGAAATCAGTAGAGTCATGGTTTGGGACTCATTAAAAGCGTAATTATTTGGCAAGACTCTTAGCTGGTACAAAAACAAAGTTAGAGAGTGGGAAACTGAATCATTAGACTTGCAAACCAGACTCTTGACAGCAAAATCTAAAAAAAATCAGAATTGTCCAGAAAAGAAATGGAAAAAAGTATAAGATACATGAGATATCCTTGAAGCGTTTCGGTTCCATTATATGGAACACTTCAAAAAAGAAGATTTACATACCAACCAAAGAAACTTAGATACAAACCTTATCAATATAAAAAAAAATCCCGAAAACTTAAAATTAGACCTACAAAAACCTATATCCTACAAAGAAATTGTGGACAAGATAAAAGAAAGTAAATCTAACAAGCCTCCAGGTATAGATGGTATAATTACGGAAATTTACAAACTCTTCCCTTCAACAGTAATCTCCCTTTTTCATAAAACTTTGCTAGACATCCAGTCAGAAGCAAAAATACCACCCTCATGGAAATATTCTCTCATAGCACCAATTCTAAAAGATAATAAACCATCAGACCGTTGCACCTCATACAGACCTATATCATTACTGAATAATGATTACAAAATATTCATGTCAATCCTAGCTAACAGAATGAAAATCCCACTTTCAAAGACAATTAATAATGATCAAACTGGATTGTTATATAACAGGCACACACATGATACTTACTCTTATAGAACTCTGGTCCGCTAATGATTGGCAGTAGGTTTTATTACGAAACACCAGCTCGACGCCCATCCTTCAACGACCAGACAGACCTGTCTGATGAAGCAATATTGAACTATTGTGAAAGCGCTTACTGTATTGTTGTCAAGTATTGGAATAAATTCGATTGGTGTTTATCTAACTGCATCCTCTATTTGATCGTGTTCCCTTCATTTGGGATTTTTCTGCATATTTACAACGTGACATTCGCTTTTGGGTATTTGGTGTTTCTCTATTGCATTTAATTTCCATTCATTTTATCTTAAAATAATATGTACCAGATCGAGTCCTGTATGGACAAACAAGCCCACCCATTCGAAAAGTTATCTGCACTTTGAGAGTGACCACCCCTTTTGGCAAAAAAGAAATTTGGTAAAGGGCCAAATGATTAGAATATCAAGACTAACGACAGATGACAACATGTTTAAAGATCAAATGGTAGAGTTAAAGACTATGCTGGCAATAAGGGGTTACCCATCTAGTGTCCTAGAGGGACAGGAGAGTTACGTAACAAGCAGGAGAGAAGATTTTTATCCCCCATTATTGAAGAAACCTGAGAGTTTGTTGAATGTTAAGAAGACAGAAGAGGCAACTACTTGCTGTGTGCTAACATATAATGAGGATAGTGTAGAGGTCCGTAAAATGGTGGAAAAGAACTGGAATTGTGTTTTTGGGGCATATGGATTAACTGAAAAACTGGGTAATAAACCAAAAATAGTTTTCAGAAGAGGACCCAATATTAAGAACTTATTTGAAAGGAAGAAAGACAAAGATAGGATTCCATTAGGTAATATGATGAAGTGCAATGGCTGCAGGGAATGTAGGTATATCTATGAATGTAGGAATATAGTGATAGAGGGTCACAATAGAATAATTCCAGTGACAGGGAGCTATAATTGTAATACAAAAGGAGTTGTCTATGTGGCCTTGTGCCAGTCATGCTGTGCATATTATATAGGAAAAACAGAAAATAAGTTAAAAAGTGAATTTACCAACACATTTATGCAATTAGGAGACAAGATAAAACAAATGCCTTATTTAGACATAGCATAAATTGTAAGGATTTTAAAAAATTCCTCTTCTGTGTATTGGAAAAGGTAGGTAGACAGGAGAGGGGGGGGGGTAATTGTCCCTGTTTTTTAGAATACAGTGAAACACACTGGCAGGTGTTGTTGAATGCTACAGTTATTCCTGGTATTAATGACTGGATTTCTCTAAGGAGCTTGCTTCATTTAAAGACAGATGAGATTAGATGAAAATGGTTTAAATGTTTGAACATAGAAGCAATTAAGTTAGTATAAATATATATATATATATATATATATATATATATATATATATATATATATTTTAACAGATGAAATGTTTATTATAAATGTGTGTTTTTATAGGAGAATTATTTATGTATTGTACATAGTAACATATTTTTTAAATAACATATTAATGTGTTTTTAACTTGAGAGCACATTTAACTAATTAATTCATTTAAGTTAATTGATTGTGATTAAGCAATTGAACTGTATATAAAAAAGGGGGGAAGTGTGTAAGGTTTTGTATCTGATGAAGTTCCATTTGTATTGAGTGTGAATAAAGGGAACGAAAGCGCTTATAACCTTACTCTGCCTGGTGTCTTGTTCTTTTCAAGGAGAAGGTATCCTTTGACATCTTTTTGTTGGATTATTTGCTTCATCACTTTTTAAATATCTGTTTTCCCACATTTTTGTTGAGTTTATTTATTTATTTTTGCCAGAATTAGATGAGGGGTTAGAAATCTCTTAGAAATTTTGGAAAAGGAGGGATGAAAAATCTTAAAAGATTCTCTGCATCATCCTCTTTCATCACACTTTTTAATCACCTCTGCAGCAGAGGAACCAAAACATACATTTCTATTCAAAGGAGAATTTAAATTCTCATTTTACATCATTTGAGAGCTTCTGAGAATGCAGCCAGGCAAACCTCCTTAAAACAGTACCAGTGGCCATAGCCCTAGAAAAAGTATCAACTGGGTCTTACACATACTGTAAACAATGCATAGTGACTTGTACAAGTGAAGAAACTAAATTATTTAAAGCAGATGTTTCCTCATGTTAGAAAAATATGTATTAATGTGTGTATGCTTAATGCCAAATTAATAATCAAGTGTTTTTAATACGCTTTTCATTCTATTTTTCATGCACTGTGTTTTATACAAATTGAGTTTCATATGAGACTGAAAAAGATGCTTTTTGGAAACTGCAGCATGCTTTCTGAAACTTGCAAGTTGCCCTCTGACCTAGTAACTGCTAGCACAGCAATATTCTTGTTTATGCCTTGTGGAAATGTACTTGAGAAGCAGGTGTTTATCTGCTAGGTCAGAAGTATATGAATGAATAATGCCTTATATTATAAATGTAATGATTCTAGACAAACAGCCTTGTCCAGAGGATGGGAACCTCTGCAGCTGCAGTAATTTAGAGATAAAGTAGACAAAGGATTATTAGAGAAATGAACTGCTAGCATTGTGCTTGATTTAGCCATAGTATCTTGAATGTAACATAACAAGTATCTAACTGAAAGTAACCAAGGCCATGTTGTTTTCCTCAGGAAGTTTCACATAAAAATTGTTTAAATCAGCAGAAATTCATGGGAAAGATGGTCAGCAGATGATGATGAAAAGGTGGTAATCTGTTACATCAGAATGGTAGGACAGGATTAATTATGAGGGGTTGGGAGGGTGGCCTAATGGTTAAGGTGTTTGCTTTACACACACAAGGTACAGGGTTTGAGTCTCACAAGGGATAATTGGCTAGGCTTAAAATGGCTTGCAAGGGCAATTAACCTAGTACTAATCTATGAACCTATGAACCTATAAAAATGAATGTATTTCCTGTTTCTGGTTAGACAAACTCTGTATTAGCACGTTTTTGTCTCCTTGCTGCAAGATTAAAGTGCCTTAACCTGAACCTACCGTGTTTTGATCATTTTTAAAGTATATTTTTCCTTTGACAGATTGGTCCTTCGGACCGGAAACTATCTCTCGCTCTAGGCCTAGGTCAGAATTGGGCCCGGTGGCATGCATCCATACGGAGAAGAGGCCAAATCGGCTCTTCTGTTTTGAAAGACCTCCGACTGAATTGTCATTCGAAAGAGGCCAGCCACTGTTTCTGATCTGGGATTGGAGGACGAGTCAACAATCCGGTGGATCAACTCATGGAGGGTCAGGTAAGGAGGAATTACCTTATTTCTGTTTTAAGATCAGGGACTAAGTACAGAACTGTTTTTTGTCAGGTAGATTTGCGTATGCAGATCAGGGACAGAAAAAGGGGTTACTGTTTTTTGTCATAGATCAGGGAAACAGAATAGGTAGACAGTTATTCTAGATAAACTGTGAAAAGGTATAGATTTGTGGTACCACGTAATAGAAAGGGTTACGTAACAATTTACAGCTTAGCTAAGACACCAATGGGAAATCAGTGCACAAAAAGTTCCCGGGACACGCCCCTAACTGAAGATGCAAAGTATATTCAATTACAGCGTGCCGATAATGTTAAATATTACACCAAATGGGTCGATAAGTATAAATTCGAGGGTAATTTAGATAAACTTGTACTTATGAAACTTGTAAAACAGTTAAAAATAGACGCAAAAGATCAATTAAAAAAAGCAGAGACAATTAGGAGTCCCTCAGGCGCATAGGTGGCTTGAGGAAGCAAATTGTAGGGAGCAGAGAATTAAAAATTCAAAGACAATGTTCTTAGACAAAGAAGACAATAACTTAGTAATAGCAACAGCCTCTCTTTCGCCCCCTCCACTTCCGTTACCAGAATATGAAGCGAGTGGACGAGCTGATCCACCTCCGCTATACCCAGCTGTCCCTGCGGAAGCACAGCCGTTTGTCAGGGATCCTATCGAGACTAGGTCTCAAACATGCGACTTGAGGAGGGAGATTGAATTAAATGAATTAAATAGAGCATCACAGGCTATAAGTGAAGAAGAGATATGTCCGCTCATAGAAGTACCGAATCCTCAGGCAGGACAGGCAGGACAAGATCCGACTCTTTTGGTTTATAGACCGTGGACACCGGAAGATATCCGGATAGCCACAGAAGGTATTCCCCACCCAAAAGTGAATTTTAGAAAATTTTTAGAAGACTTACAGGGTATGAGATTAAGTTACCATTTAAATGGAGAGGAAGTAGAAAAAGTAGTTAGACAAATTGTGGGTCCAGATTGGCACATGATCAGTGGCGACTGGAATGCTCGTGGCGCACAACTTAGACCACTCCCACATACTAATGCAGAACTGGATGGCAGAGTGAAAGGTCTGACAGACTGGATCTCTGAAAAGTGGAAGCCTAGGGCTGATTGGACTTGCATTAATCAATGCATTCAACAGGAAGGTGAAACAGTTGATAGATATTATGCTAGACTGTTAGAGTGTTTTAATAATCACTGCGAAATGCAGATACCAGAAAACCAGACACATGATTCCTCATATGAACAACAGTTAAAGAACGCATTCTTGAAGGGTAGTATAACTCCCATTAGTAGCTTTATTACGAAGCATATGGTAGATCATCGAACAAGTAGATTACAGCCATTACTTGAATATGCTAGACATGCAGAAAGACATTTTAATAGTAAAAAGAAAAAGAAAACTCAAGTATTTTCAGCAGAAGATGGGTCAGAAGTATTTGTAGTACAAACTGGGAAAAAGGGTAAGAAAAATACCCAGGGAAATAAACAATCTGACAAACGATCAGAAGATTTCGGGGAAAGAAAGAAAAAGGGTGAATGTTTTAAGTGCGGGAAAAAAAGACATTTAGCGAAGGATTGCAGGCTAAACAAGAAGGCGACTACAGAAAATAAGGAGGATGAGGAATGACTATATGATAGTCAGGAATCATTGGAAGAGAGTGAGCAGGGAAAGGTAAGTGAAAATGTGATAGCAGGAGTAGAGGATGTGACACAAGGGGTAGAGGATGTATATGAATACACAGACATAGAAGAAAAGGAAATTTTAGCCCTAGCTCTTTTGAGCTTAGAGCTTTACTTAGCAAACACAAAACCGGAAGTGACGCTTCTGGTAGAGGGGAAGGAAGTTAAATTTTTGTGTGACTCAGGGGCTTCACGCTCCGTGATACACCCTTCCAAGCTACCGGAAAATACAGAATCACCAGATTATATGCTAGTGAAAGCAGCCAATGGACAGCTGTATCGGGAGCCACTCTCCCATGACATAACAATAACAGACCCCGTTTCAGGGATAACTCAGAAAAGTAAAATTGTAATTTCTGCAAAATGCCCAGTAAATCTTTTGGGTAGAGACTTGATGCAGATATTTGGCATAGCCATAGTTCCAACCATGCAGGATATGGAAGCACAGCGACAAATGGACACTTTTGTAGTGTGTCCAGAGGGTGAAATGTATTATTGGTACAGCCAGGACTTGGTTACGACTGGTCCAGGGGCAGGAACTGATGAACGTAGCCATCAGCAAGTCCCCCTCCCTCGACATTGACAAACAGCATTTGTTGCATTGTACTCTATATTACTGTAATAGACCAGGACCTGATAAAGATTATGAACAAGAATTGTTTCAGAACCATGCAAACAGGCTAGTATTGCGAAAGTTGTACTGGGATGCAGAAGGGAACAGTGTAGCAAGCTGTTCATTGCTCCAGGAATTTTTAGCACTTTACAAATCTAATCGACTGCCACATGTTAGTTTAACTAAGAACAAAACTTTAAAATGGGCAGACTTAGGTGAAAAAGTCACAATGTGTGAGAAGCAGACAGAATTAGAGCTCTCCGAACAGGGAGTACAGAAACAGAAATTGAATTGGATTACACAGACACACCCAGCTGTACACTCACAGGCTAGTGAGAATAGCTGAGTATTACTCTTATTGGAAGAAGAGGAAAAAGCCTTGCTAGACATACCAGATATTCTCTGGTCAGCAGGGAAATCAGATGTAGGACTTATACGAACAGCAGGACCAGTTACCATAACGCCAAAGTCAGCATTTAGACCCCAGAAAAGACAGTATCCCTTGAGAAAGGATGCAGAGGTAGGAATCAAGCCTATCATAGCAGCCTTACTTAAGGAAGGAGTCTTAATAGAATCTCCTGATTCACCATGTAATACACCTTTATTTCCTGTCAAGAAAGCAAATGGGGAATGGCGTATGGTCCAAGACTTACAAGCTGTAAATAATGCAGTTATACCCAGATCCACACACCTTACTGAATGATTTAAAGCCAGAACAAAAATATTTTTCAGTGGTAGACATTAGTAAAATGTTAAAGAAATTATACCCAGATTTGGTATACCGGAAAAGATTTATAGTGATAACGGGACACATTTCGTGAACCAAACGATTCAGCAACTCAGTCGTTATTTTGGGATATCGTTAAAGAACCACTGTGCGTATCACCCCCAATCTGCAGGGCTAGTAGAGAGGCATAATGGGGTACTGAAGAACAAACTTAGGAAGTTGATAGCGGAGACACAGAAAAACTGGGTGCACTGTTTGCCTTTAGCACTGCTGAGTATGAGAACTGTTCCAAATGTGAAGGGATTAACTCCTTTTGAAACTTTGTTTGGGAGGGCATATTATACACCTCAGTGGAAATCTCTCATGTCTACAGAGCAGGAGGCTGACAGTTCACTTGCAGGATATATGAGGCGATTTTTGAATAACAAACTTTTGCAGTTAAATTCTGTTTCAGATAAAGAGCAACCAAAATCGGAAGCACCAGTAGCCCCAGGCACCTGGGTCTGGGTGAAGATTGTGAAGCGGAAAAATTGGAGTTCTCTGAAGTGGGAAGGTCCGTACCAAGTACTACTGTCGACACCCACTGCAGTCAAGATTGCAGAGCGAGCTTCCTGGATTCATTTGACGCACTGTAAACTGGTTAAAAACTTTGAACTGGACAAAAACTTTGTTACTGTTGCACAACAAGAACAAAATGGCCAGGTACAGAGTGAGTAGAGACATTGAGCAACCTCAGAAAGCTTGTATGATTGTTTTTATTGCAATATTAATCACACTGTTCTTTTTGTTGTGGCTGTTCCTTTTTCCTGCCACAAAGGTTGAACTGATTAGACGTAATGAATCAAACATAGACTGGCATCCGAACTTTAACACTTATCAGGCAATTACACGTGTGTACGCAGAGACTTTTAATGTTTCAAACTGCTGGGTCTGTACGGCCATACCAACAGAATACGGGGGGTTTATTAATGACTGCTATCCCCCTAGGGGTCAATGAGTCCTGGGAAAATCTGGTTTTTGACACAGTTGCTATTAAAGCACAAGATAAGGTAGCACTGTATTTGCCTGTGACACAAAAAAGAATTGTATGTTTCTATAAAAATGATACCATCCAAGTTGGATGGAGCAAATGCAACGTTACAGTACAGTATAAATGTTATAGATAACCAAATGATTTGAGTGGATCTTGTAGTACAGATTATGACTAATTTTTTAAATCTATGCATAAGACTCTTGATCAGGTACAACACAATCCTGTACTTTTCAAACAGTTATCAGTAATAGATAGGAAAATGTTTCATGCAGGGCAGTCATTTCATAACAAAGTAATAACTAAGGTAGAAGACTGTTATTTTGTGTGTGGTAAAAAGGCATATAAATGGTTACCTGAGAATTTGTCTGGCAGTTGTTTTTTGGGGTACCTGGTTCCGGCCATCCGACACATGGCAACTTTGCCTCAGGGGAGTAATTGAAATACTCGAGACGTAACCAAAAAGACTGTTAAGAAACCTGAGAATCCAGTGGGACGAATTGAAGCAGGGTGGAAAGACCATCGTACTGTGGGAACGAAACTTGTGCACATGGACTTGAGTGATGCTGTTATATCCTGGACAGGTATATCACCCATGTATGGCGGAGTTAAATCAATATGGGAGCTGCAAAAACTTCCCAAACTTCTCGAAATAATGAGTAATGCGACTTTTTCTGCCCTTGAACTGATAAATGATGAACTGAATGATATGAGAACTGTAGTGCTCCAAAACCGAATGGCTCTTGACTTCACCCTAGCGGCGAGAGGTGGAACTTGCACTTTAATCAAAGAAGAATGCTGTGCGTTCATTCCTGACCATCAGCATGAGATTAACGACCATCTCGAGGTGATTCAGCAAGTGTCGGCCATGACCAAGCCAGGCCCAAACCCTCTGACAGATTTTTTCCAGAATGCCTTGGGGGGGGGGTTGGGGGCTCCATTTTTATGAACATATTGATTGCTATTGGGGTAGGATTACTCCTAATAGGAGTTTGTATTTGTTGCGGAATCCCCTGCATGAAGAGATTAATTAAAGAATTCATAGATATATCCTTATCTGAGACTATGTACCAAAGTACTGAATTTGAAGAGCTGCTAGAATGCGAAACACTTTCATAAAAGTTTAAACTGAATGACTTTCTTAACTGCAAATCCTGAATGGAAGAGGTTAGGAAAAGAAGCAAGCTGTTTATTCTTTTTTGAAAATAGAATAAAAAGTATTAACAGGAGGGAAATGTTAGAAAAATATGTATTAATGTGTGTATGCTTAATGCCAAATTAATAATCAAGTGTTTTTAATATGCTTTTCATTCTATTTTTCATGCACTGTGTTTTATACAAATTGAGTTTCATATGAGACTGAAAAGATGCTTTTTGAAAACTGCAGCATGCTTTCTGAAACTTGCAAGTTGCCCTCTGACCTAGTAACTGCTAGCACAGCAATATTCTTGTTTATGCCTTGTGGAAATGTACTTGAGAAGCAGGTGTTTATCTGCTAGGTCAGAAGTATATGAATGAACAATGCCTTATATTATAAATGTAATGATTCTAGACAAACAGCCTTGTCCAGAGGATGGGAACCTCTGCAGCTGCAGTAATTTAGAGATAAAGTAGACAAAGGATTATTAGAGAAATGAACTGCTAGCATTGTGCTTGATTTAGCCATAGTATCTTGAATGTAACATAACAAGTATCTAACTGAAAGTAACCAAGGCCATGTTGTTTTCCTCAGGAAGTTTCACATAAAAATTGTTTAAATCAGCAGAAATTCATGGGAAAGATGGTCAGCAGATGATGATGAAAAGGTGGCAATCTGTTACGTCAGCATGGTAGGACAGGATTAATTTGAGAACCTATAAAAATGAATGTATTTCCTGTTTCTGGTTAGACAAACTCTGTATTAGCACATTTTTGTCTCCTTGCTGCAAGATTAAAGTGACTTAACCTGAACCTACTGTGTTTTGATCATTTTTAAAGTATATTTTTCCTTTGACACCTCACAAGAAGAAAATGCAGGTAAAACATTACTCATACTTTCACAGTTAGAATAAACTTAAACGTATGAGACTGACAATTCAAAATTCTGAAAATCAAAGCTGCACAGCATACACTTTTTTTATCTCATACTTAATCTCATCATTATCAGAAAGAGTAGGATTGGAATTAACTAAATATTTAGAAGCAATAGGATTAATGAAAGCTATAGCAACTGTGACAGGTTTGGAAATTGTGTGTAAAAACTGAAAAAGACTGAGGAACTTTATACATCCTATCTGCCTTTTTAGTTGCAGCTGGCTGACTATCAGGAAAATTGCAGGCAGTGACACATACCCATCATCCAAAACTGACAGAACTGGAGGAATGCGAATGGGTGAAGGTTCTGGAAATTCTTTCTGTAACAGCTCATAGTACTTTCTGAGGGCCTGAGAAACCTCATTGTTCTCCCACTGAAAACACTGGCGCATTCTGGAAACAGTCTCAAAACTCCCCCATAGGGAAAAATCAGAAACTCTGAGTCTAAGTCAGATCTGAGAGGAAAATCCTATATCTGTCTCTCTTCATATTCCAGTCCAGATTCATAATCTTGAATCTCTTCAAGAAAAGAGGTATGATGGTATCCCTCTTTTCTTTTACCAGAAACTACCTTACAAAAAGGAACAGCATGAATTAAACTTTGGGGCAGACCCAGTAAACTAGTCCTGTCTAAGGAAATTTGAGTAGTAGATACTTGTTTGGTTTTCAGTTTCTCTTTATAGGTTCATAGGAGATTACTAGGCTAAAGGCCCAAGAGCGCTTACAAGCCTAGCCTTATTTATCCTGATTTGCCCCAGTTATCCATAGTTCAGTGAGTGAAGTTTACAGATGTATGTGTATGGAATTTAGCATCAACTGGCTCTGTCCATGAGGGACATGGGCACCACTCCAGGAGTGAATTTAAAGTCACCCATCCATCTAGGTTGCATTTGAAGAGGGTCATGGAGGGACTCTGATTCACGTGAATGGGGAGCTTGTTCCAGAGAAGGGGTAGTCTCTGGGAGATGTATCTATCTCTCCAGCATGATCTGTTCATATCAGAGACTGGGTTAAGATCCATGTAGCAAGTGACCTTTGTGCAGTTTGATGTACAAATGTGTAGCATTTCCATCAGGGCCAAGTCAGCGACTACCCTGTAAGCCAGGCACAGGTCACTCCTCAACAGCCTGTAGGAGACAGAATACAGTGATGGGCTTTCCTTTTTCCCTGCATGACTTGTTTTGAGTACCCAGTATTTTCTTGGGAGAAAACTCTGTTGTCTCTCCAGTTGTTGCAGGTGACTGGACAGATACAAGCAAAAGAGAGCATTGTACTCAGTTACTGGTCTGCTGAGGGCTGAGTCTAATGGAATTATAATATCCTTAGATGTGTACATGATGTCTTTGCTTATGAGATGTGCCACATAGAAGGGTTTCCTTACCACTGTGGATATGTGGTGATCAAAGTTTAAATTGCTATCAACCCGAGTACCCAGATCCTGTACCACTGGGCCTACACTTCGGGGGTGCTGTCTATATTTTTATTAACAGCAATGTTAGCTTTCCCAAAGGGAATAATAATGCATTATTTGCATTTAGCTTCAATCTGTGGCTTTGGCACCAATCATTTCACTGCATTAACCCTTTCTGCAGTATATTACCATTGTTGGGGACTCAGTGATTGCTCTCAGTTTGCAATCATTAGCAAACTTGGTCAGCCACAGGCCATCCATGTTTGCCTGGATTTCTGAGAAACAATTCTGAAAACTAAAGTACCCAGCACTGAACCCTGTGGTACACCACTGGTGACTGGTCTTTTACTAGAAGTGAAGTCACCCACTTTAACAGTGTAAGTCCTTCAGTAAGCCAATTGGCTACTCATCTGTTGACACTGGGGTTTATAGCCAATTGGGAGAGTTTCTCAATAATACCTGAGTAGGCACTGTGTCAAATGCCTTGGCTAGGTCAAGGTTGGTGGTATTGACTGTCTTTCCCTTGTTCAGGGCCTTTTGGTGACTTTCTCAAAGAAGTCAACCAGGTTTAACAGGCATGATCTACCCTTTATGAATCTGAATTGATTGTGTCCAGAGTTTGGAGATTACCTATGTCCTTGTTGATAAGGTCCATAATGGTTCTTTCTATGACCTTGAAGATGAGGATAGTCAAACTTATACTGGTTGATTGTCCCCCTTTTTGAAGAGGGATTAGTGTTGCTGTCCTTCATTCTGTCAAAACATAGCCAGTCCGCAGGCTGTGGTTAAATGGCTCCAAGTGAATCTACTAGGTCATGTTTTAAGTTGTTTAAAAGGCAAGCTGGAATGTTGTCTGGTCCCAATGATGCAGTGTTTTTGGCCTTGGAGAATGCAGAGAGGAAATGCTCTCTTGAGATAACAGGCTGAGAAATGGTGGCAGGTATGCTTTGAGAGGATGACCGGTGGGGAGAGGAGGTGAAGTTTGATGAAGGAAAATAGTCCTAAAAGTGATATTAATGGCGGCAGCAGCTTCCCCACAAATGAGCACAACATTCTGACAAAATAGGGAAGTCTTCCCTGTTCCCTACCCCAGGACCAAAAAGAGTGGTTCTCACCTGCCCACTGAGGGGATGCCAACAGCAGCAAATAATGTGGCTAACACCCAGTTCATAGTGGATGTAGGTGTTACACCAAAGGGATCTAGGGTAAAAGATGAGTGATCTGAGAAAAAAACAATGGCCACAGCAGAGTCACTCATAAGTCTTGTGCTGTGGTACATGTGTAAAGTACTGAGTTCTGTAGTCTGTGTACTTAGAGAGGTAGGGGTTCTGTTCTCACATCAATCAATTGGTGTGTGTGTGTGTGTGTGTGTGTGTGTATGTGTGTGTGTGTGTGTGTGTGTGTGTGTGTGTGTGTGTGTGTGTGTGTGTGTGTGTGTGTGTGTGTCTGTACTTGTTTGACATTACAGATAGCATTTCAGTTGGGAGGTTGGTGTAATAGTTAAGGTGTTTGTTTACCTTACAGACACAAGGTGCAGTGTTTGATTCTCACATGGAACAACTGGCTAGGCTTAAAATGGCCCACAAGGGCAGTTAGCCTACTATGAACCTATGAAACCACCTGTGGCTGAGGCAAAGTGCTTGTCTGCTGTGATAGAAAAGGGTGTTTTTTTAACTTTTTTTGCTTTTGTGGCTGATAGAAGGACCGACCATGGGACTGGTAGTTTCTTCCATGGTGAAGCAGAAAATGGTGTCACTTTCCTGGGGAAAACAAGCAGCAAAAGCTGATAAAAATAAAATTTCTTTAAAAGTAGTCACTTTTCACACAAAAACTTAGTAAAAAAAAAAAAACACTTTAAAATACCTTATTAGCCCCAAAGTAAAATAAACACAATTTCTGCAAGAAAAAAGTGGTTCTGAATTAATTTAAACTTTTAAACTGACAAGAAAAAGTACACTGTTGTTTAAAAGTATAATACAGTCTTATGCTAGTCCAATAAAAAAAACTCCTGGTTTAAAATTAACTTTCCTGAACAGGGAAGTATTAATAAAAAGTTAAAAAATAGAAGGCTTTTCCCTAAAGGGAACTCACCTGGTCAGCAAAAGAACAGCGCAAGCTGACCGCAAATCCTTAAAAGCTTCAGAGGAGCATACTCTTCAGTGGAAGGAAATCAGGAAAGCTCTGAGGTGCTTGGTGCCAAATCTTTTTTTTTAGTCACCTCAGCACAAGCTGACTGATGGTTTGGGCACATGAAGGTGCCCTGAAGCTTTGGAAGCTGGCCAGCTGTTATAACCTATGCAGAATATATTCCATATAGCTAATGCTACTAATGCAGTGATCAATATGCCGAACATCTTCTACAACCACCTTTACAGATGCAGCAGTTTGTGATGTTCCTGCAGAACCACTGTGGTGACTGGTGCAGTCCAAGAGTGAGAGAGAGTGAGCACTGAAACTGGACTGTCACTTCATATGCGTACAGTAGTATGGTTGTTACATACATTAATTAATTCATTTATTCATTGTTTATTGACATTTGGTGACCGGAAAAGCCCAACTAGGTCAAAAACCCATTTTCAGCTGAGGCCCATGGAGAAAAGCTCCAGTAATGTTTAACAATATCATTTAACATAGTAAAAATATTACAGGTATGTATGTATGTATGTATGTATGTGTGTATATATATATATATATATATATATATATATATATATATATATATATATATATATAAACAAATGTAGAATTGCAAAAATTGTTATAATAATTTGTACATGAGTTACAACGAAGGTGCTGAAATAGCACTTACAGTAAGAGTTATTTTTTATTTTTATTTATTTTACATTTGTTGACCGGGAGAGTCCAACTGGATACAAGTCCATTTTCAGTGGAGGCCTGGGGAGAAAAGCTCCAAGAGAACAACTTTAAACAGTACGATAACAATTGGTTACAGACATAGAGAAAAAAGACTGATATTATTTTGACATACATAGGTTTAGGGTACATATTATTGGCATTACAGGGTAAGCATATTAGTAGCTGGTTATTGACACAGTATTAAGGATCTAATCACAGCATTCCAACCGTATAACGGTTCTAAGCACAACATTCCTGAGATAGATTACATTCCAAGGAAGAAACAAAGGTCTAAGACAGAAATGTGAGGAACAGCATTTTGTTATTTGATAAGTCTCAAAGAGAGGATACATAATCCTAGTACTCCTTGGTATTACTGGACAATATAGTCATGGGTAGTATAAAATGCAAAATTCCATGGATAGTAATATAGCCACTAGAGAGTTAGGAGGTAGAAATGTGTACCAGTTATAGGAAGGTACAGTGTTCAGAATTGGATAGTGTGGCAGCCTTTCTTTAGGTTAGTGAACTTTAGAGATGAGGTATTAGCCAGGGGTGATGCAGGAGCATTGCCATTTATTTAGGAAGTAAGTTTTGAGTAGTTTTTTGAACATGGCCGGGGATTTGCAATCAGTTATATGGGGAGGAAGGGAGTTCCAGACGTTTGAGATATAGTGACTGTAAACTGCCTTACCAGCCTCATTGTTAAATTTGGTAACCTTGAGGAGGTTTTAGGTACTAGATCTTAAGGGCCTGGTGGTGGTATAGGGTTGAAGAAGATTTTGTAGAGCTGGGGTGTTTTCAGAGAACTGTATTATTTTGTGGGCAAGTGATAGTTGATTGAGTTGTAGTAGTTGAGGTAGTTCGAGCCAGTTGAGTTTTTTGAGGCAGTCACAGTGGTGCGTTCTGATGGGTGAGTCCGTAGCAAATTTGGCTATTTTATTGTAACAGCTATCAAGTTTGTTTAGATCAGGTTTGCAGAGATTTATAAGGACAATGGAGGCATACAGCAAGGTGGATAGAAGGTGAGTCCTGGCTATTGTAACTTTGGAATGGTTGGTGAGAATTTTTTTGTTGCGATAGAGTAGTCCAAGTTTTTTGTGTACTTTTTTATGGTCAAGGAAATATGTAGGTTAAATCTGAGGTTGTCTATTTCAATCCCTAGTAGTTTGCTGTGGTTGGTGGGGGTGATTGTGGTGTTGTTATCTGAGGAGATAGTGAAACTGTCAGAGGGAGGTTTGCATCTGTGGGAGCTAAACAGGAGTAGATTGTTTTTTCCTGGGTTGAGAATTAGGCATTGTTTGTTGATCCAAGCTTCGGCCAGGGAAAAGCATTCTTGTGTTTGGGAGTGAAGTAGGTCAGTTGTTTTGGCTGTACATATTATGGTAGTATCATCTGCATATTGTACTACTGAGGCTTTGGGAATATTGGATGGGAGCTGATTGGTGAAGAGGGTTATGATCTGTTTAACAAAATATAAATGAAACGTAAAAATACATTCACTGGTAAACTATGAGCAGATTCAAGAATAAGTAATGTAATAAACATTTGATAGTAATTGGAGAATGTGAAGGTGGTTTATGTTGAAGAACATTACTAGTGGTAATGAGGTGGAGGGTTACAGGAGACAGAAGGATAAGATGTTGGCTGTTTGAGAGATGAGTTAAGGAATAAGTCAGTAGGAGAAATGGGGGCAAGATGGAGTTGTAAGATGAGGTAGTGGGGGTAGCAAGGGATAAGAAGTATGTAGGAGGTAGTTGGAGGTGAGTGAGTAAAAAGAAAGGAAAGGGGGCATAGGTGGATTTTGGAATAAAAGTTTGGTAGAAAAATGACTATGAGGTTAAGAGGGAGAGTTGTGGTTATATGTTTGTTTTGTAGCATAGGCAGGTGTGTGAATTAAGAAGGTGGCTTTCAGTGTAATCTTGAATTTCTTTGAATTATCTGTACTTGGAATTTGTTCAGGTAAAGCGTTCCATGGTTTAGCAATAGCATAGGAATAAAGACACTGTCCGGCTGTTCTATTAGGTTTGTGTACACTTATTAGTTGTTTGTCTAATGAATGAACAGTTCTGGTAAGAATGTAGCTGTGCAGAATAGATTTTAGGTGCGACAGGAATCAGGTTTGTATATAATTTTATGTGCGATAGATAGTTGCTGATAGTCAAGATGGTGTGGGAATTCAAGCCAGTTTAGCTCAGTAAGAGCTTTGCAGTGGTGGTGGGAACAGTATTATAAGCCTGTGGCAAATTTGGTGATCTTGTAGTAGCAGGACTGAAGTTTATTTTTTAGGGACAAGTGCAGGTTGGTGAAAATAAGAGCTCCATATAATAGGGAGGGGATCAAGCAGGTATTGGCTGGCTACTATTAAGTAGGTTAATTGTCTTACTACTGTGTTAGTAATAGTATGAAGACTTCTGAATGTCAGAAGTAAGGTGGCTGTGCATTCACCTAATATTGCATATCTGATGAGGAAAGATGAGGTAAGGTGCATCCACTCATTGGTCTATAATATATACACCAGTCATGGCTATATATCATATTGAACTGCATTTACTTTAAGGCCCCACATTTACTCTGGCCACTGAGGACAGCAATAGATCTAATTATACATACATTACTGACTTCCCTTCCACTGTAATTCAACTCCATGTGGCAGTCATATTCATATTTATATATGGGTAGAGAACAGACCAGGTAAGGTGCACCCACACATAGGTCTATACCACATACAGCAGTCATGGCTATACATCATGTTGAAATGCATTTACTTTCAGGATCCCCATGTACTTTGGCAGCTGAAGACAGCAATGGGTTACAGTATACAAGCATTGCTGGCTTCACTTACTAGGTATTACAACTCCATGTGGCACAGTTATATTTATATTTATATAAGGGTAGGGGCTTACTTAGAATTGATTGCTTTGTTTCCACCTTTGTAGTAGCTTTTACTGGAAAGATGTCTTCTATATCCTCTACTACTGACCCTGATATGGGAAAGGAGGGATGTTGGTGACACATGACACACTCAGCACAGACTGTGACAACACAGAACACAGTGAAAGGGAAGATTATACAGAGGTCTCATTAGCCAAAATGATGACACACAGCACAATATTCAGTCTGTGTGACATCAGTGTGCCAACTGATGCTAGTGATCCTCTAAGGCTGGGCCCAGTCTATAAGACATAACAGTAAGTACTTGGCACATTGTTGTGGATGGATCTCTGCAGGTCATGACATGCTATTCCAATGAACAGCTGCATTATTGTATTTGCATAGTACACCATGCGCTGGAGTGCAAATCAACTGGCCATGGAATATAATGGTCTTTATCTGCACTATGCAGGGCTCATGATCACCTCTGGCTGGCATGTGGATGCAATGTTAGACATTGCATAAAGTATAAAGCAGTCCATGTCCTCACTGCATGAGCAGACTCCGAATGTTGCATATTCCATATGTGAACTGAAGTGAGCTGCACTGTGGCTTGCTCACATAAGGGAACAGGTTTCCACTCCTCCACTAGCACTGCTGCACTCACAGTATCCTTTACCATGCAAGAGCAGTGGTGGTTCACCACTACTGTCTCAAGTACATGTCAACTCCTCACCTGCAAGGGCCACCCCTCAGATGCAATAATGCATCACACACACACTGCTACTTTCCACTGTGTCAGCATGTCCCCATCTTCCTGTGGTAATGACTACTGTTCCCGCTATAACCCATACTGGACAACAATAATACTAGACCTGTCTGATGTGACAGAGCGTTAAGCACATTTTACCATTCACATTGTTTAACATTTACTCACCACTGAAGTGTATGCATGGTGGCATGTGTATTGCGGGTGTAGTGTACTGCCATTTTGTCACTGCATTTAATGTCTGAAATGCCAAGGCTGCACATATTCTATCTGAAATAATACAATACACTCACATTGCCCTCATTTTCAATATATCTGCTATTATGTTCACTGTCATCCACCATGTGCTTGTAAGAGCAACTTGTGCTTATATAACATTGGCTATATCTACTACCATAGTGTATGTCGACATGCATCTTTCTGTACACCCAAGATTTGCTGTGTACAGCATTTTTGTATGCAGACACTAAGACCTGCCTTGTATTCATTGCCCATCCATAATACACATCTGCAGACCTCTGACCACATTGGCAATTCCAAACAGTTGATAGAAACATATTAATCCCACCCCACTGTTTACATGTGTGTATGACTAGCCTGCCTATCATGTTCCCTGCACATTTCTTCTTACATGTACAGGTGGCTTACACAGCTATAGTATCATTCCTGCCAATCCAGATACTGCTGACAATGGATGTGTACATTGGTGTACATGTCAGAAATGTTTTTTGTAATAGCAGCCACACACATCCGTGGCTGGGCAATGGCCATACTGTCATTCTCACATGTCCTACCAGGTCTATTTCTATATCCCAAAAAATCACAGTACTGAAAACCAGAAGATCGAGATGAGAAAGATGAAACTCACAATCACAAATCATGTGAGTATTCCCAGGGCAAGTGAATACTTCTCCGAAACAACAGTAAATCACAGCGCACCAGCTAAAACCCACCTAGGTGGGGGGCAGTGCCCCCACACCTCCCCTAACAATATATACCAGCTCTGGGATCGTATTACAGTGGAGAAAGGGCATAATCCACCCTGTGGACAAGTGTTTACTACACAACATTACAGGGCCACTCAGTTATAGCATGCCCCTGGCATCTGTACACATACCCTACCAATGCTGTACGGTTACTTATATTAGCATCTTGTGGTCTTACACCTACATCACTTTCTGGCTGCCTGCATGGCATACAACTACAGATCTATGACTGCATGCAGCATACTTTATACAGTTTTTTGTTGTGCGTTACAAATGTATATGTATGGTGGCAGTATGCACAGATCACACATTTATATATGATTGATTTATATTGTTATGGTCACTGACCATGAGTGCCTTGCTATCAGTAACCAATGGAAATGACAGGACTTACAATGTCAAGTACCAGAATGTGGAGACTGAATAACCAAGCATCCAAAAGTTTGAGATTGCCATTTCTCTGCGTAGTCCCAAGATAGTGATCACAGAGTTGACATATATAAGTTGAGTTGGGGGGGGGGGGCTTGCCCCTGCAAAAAACAAATGAAGAATGATGTTTGATATTCACTCTTGTCCTGCATTTTAAGTCTTTTTGGGAATTTTGGGACTCTGCTTTGACAGTCTGAATTTCAGTAGGGAGCTTTTGCCATCGGTTTACCTTTATATGTGTGTACTGCACATGTGAGAGCGCCACAAGTTCGAAAGGACTTTTTCAATATTTTGAAAAGTCGAAAAAAATGCTTTGAATGTGCAATGAGCGAATGCCCAGTGACATTCGCTCACTGCAGATTTGGCATTTTGGGTGTGGATTGCACTATAGTGGGGATCGGGAAATGGACCCTTTCCCCACTGTAGTGCGATCTCAGAGTTAGAATATTAAAGTAGGGGGATATGGCGGGCTATGCCCCCCACATGGGGGATGCAGGGGTGTTCAACATTGTAGTTCAAAACTCAACTAATGTGCTGTTTGATTTGCTGAGTTTCGAACTTTGGTGACATTTGACATGCAGAATTCGTCCTTTTGGTTCGCACAACAGGACGATCGACAATATGATTTTCAACTATGTAAAGGTAAACCCTTGCTATCATATATATGGCTCTGTGTACACCTCTATATGTGGCTCATAGCTGCAAACCATACTAAGATGGGTTGCCAGTGCTTGGTTATAACGCCGCAGCCTGCATTGCCAATGTCATGATGGTACTTCACTGTTTCCTCCTGGTCTACTGGTGGTGCTTGTGGCTGTTCTTATTCAATTGCCTGGGTGATGAAGTAGTTCACTGACACCATGGGCTGGCAGGCCACTTAGCTTAGCTGTTAATGTATTGTGCAACACAGTACAACCTGTGACCATCTGACAACTTCCTTTGGTGCACACTGCAATGCATCCTGGAGGTATACAGACACCTGAAACAGGCTTTCAGAATGCCAGATAATCTCTCAGTAATGTTTTCTGTTATGGTGAGTGCTTCATTAGTTGTAGTCACTAGGTATGGATGGATTCCTTATGGGTGTCATCAACCACAGGTCCAGTGGATAACTGCTGTCATCTGTTTGTAAAGAGCATTAACAAGTCATGTAGTACAGATTACAGTGTTGCAGGTCTAGACATATGCATTCACATACCTTTTTTACATACTTAGTAGGTAAGCCTTCTGGAAGAACTCATTCTATAAACATTGCTTGCAGCACTCTGTTCCTTCATACAGTGACAACATGTACACTGCTGGGGGATGCAGCTACAAGGTTTAGGGTCTATATTAGAAGACCGACTGTTTAAGTGATCGAACACCTAAACATCGATCTTCTAATATCGAACCACACAATGTCGAACGTCCCAGGGAAACACATCCCTCGGCCACAACACAAAAAACATTACTTTACATCTAAATTAAGTGGGGGGCTTCACCCCTCCCCACCCCCTAACTAATACCAACTCTGAGATCACTCAACAGTAGGAAAATAGCAAACTGAAATTTTTCCCTGCGTTAAATCATCCCTTCGCCGTTTTTTCCCTTCAATATTAGAAGATCGATCTTTAGGTGTTCAATCACCTAAACATTTGATCTTCTAATATAGGCCCAAGGTTTATGATGAAACCATCTGTTTAACACACTAACAGTGGACAGATGGTCACCATAGTCACCCACTCCAGCTATACAAACATTTGCCTTCTTCACTAGAGTGATTCTTTTTTCTTGGTATATAGGTGTAATCTGACCCACCAATAGCAGGAGTGAGACTAGCTGTGACATAGAAATGTTCCATGGCAATTTGCCATTCCTGTGATGTATCTGAAAACATATTGTATCCCTTTATTTTGTGGCAAATGACAGCCAGAAACCTTTCTAAATGCAGCTGTCAGAATCAGCCCTCTGGTATCTGCTATGTACAACTAAAATGACCATAAGCTCAAGGTACCTGGCTATCAGGGGAACTGAAGAAACCTTGTTTAGTTTGAGGGATTTCAGACCTGGATAAGGCTTGCCAGACAGATGGCCCAGGTTAGATTTTAGCAGCAAGGCTTTCTTCTTCATCAAATGAGACCAAAGAAGAGGAAACCATCTCTCTCAGGGCCGAAATGTGGCTATAAGAATTGTGATGGCTCTGCACAACTTTGCATTCTGTAGGAATATCATTGTCAGGGAAAGGGAGGAAATGTATTCAGTAGTTCTGTCATCCACAGGTGGACTATAACATACTGGGGAGACTAACCCTGAGGAGGGATGTAGTAAAAGCTGCTGCATTTAGTTTTTGTCTTTGATGCAAAAAAATCACAGCAAGGCTTTCTCTAGAGGCAGAGAATCATCTATGCAGTTTTTGGGCTGAGGGACCACTCATGGTGAGCCTGTCTGCTAATGAGCTGGCATGAACAGGTATATGCAAGCCTATCGCCCACTTCCAGACCCTCACTGATACCTGAGAGAGGGGACAGAATCTGGTTTTCCCTTGCTTTTATATTTACAACATCACTCACATACTGGCAGTGTGGACTACAATCACACTTATCGCTCACTCCCAGACCCTCATAATTTCCCAGTAGATCTGCAGAATCTGGTTCCCCTTTGCTTGTTGATGTACCACAGTACTCACAAACTGTCTGTGTAGACTGCAATCACACCCTGTGAAAGGCAGTGCTGAAAGGCCTGCAGTGTGACGTGAATTGGCCTCATCTCCACTATGTTGGTATGCAGTTAGACCTCATGTTGCATCCATACCCTTTTGATGGTCATCCCTAAACAATGCCCTCCCACCTTAGAGTAGATGTGTCCATGGTGACTGTGACTGACAGTAGAGGAAGGGCAAATGGACATATTTTGTTCAAGTTCATTAACTGCAACCACCACTGCAGGTGTCTTCAATATGTCTTGGATTATGGAATGGTTTGGTTCATTCTATCCTTCAGATGAGTCTTCTGGACACAGAGTCCACTGGAGGAGTCTCATTTCAGATGTCTCAAAGAGAAGTAAAGGGATCACTGTTGCCAAGTCCTAGAACCCTGAGAATCAGAGCAACTGTCAGAGCAAGATGGTGTAAGAGGAGATTGACTTCATACTTCAGTGGCATTATTACGTTTTCTGCAAGTCTGATCAATTTTGAATACTGTCTGAGTGATAATCAGGGTTTTACAGTTTTCAGTGATATTCCCAAGAACAGACAAAGCTGCATTATGTAGTGCCTTGCACATGCAAT
This sequence comes from Protopterus annectens, assembly GCF_019279795.1. NCBI lineage: Eukaryota > Metazoa > Chordata > Ceratodontiformes > Protopteridae > Protopterus > Protopterus annectens. The sequence goes on along the minus strand of NC_056730.1, from coordinate 353,689,008 downwards.
GACATTTTTGAAGAAGGGAAGATGGGCTATTTGTCTGGATAGAGGAAGATTCTGATTCCCAGCAGTCTCAAGTGAGTTGTGAGAAGGAACATGCCCTTGAACACCTAGGGAGGCTGTAGTGATATCATGTGGCAAGGCCCAGAATTGATAGTGACTGGCTTTGAACCAGAAGCATAGAAATCTCCTGGAAGATTTGGCTACTTTTATGTGGTGTTAGAAATCTTGGAGATCTACTGAACACATCCAATGTCCCTCCTTTAGACAAGGAAGGGTTGACTGTAAAGTGACCATCTTGAACTTGGTTTTCCTTATGTATTGACTTAGACCACCAAGATTTGGAATTGGCCTGAGCTCCTCTCCCTTTTTATGGACTTAAAAGAATCTGGAATAAACCGCAAAATCTGTCTGATTTGGTGGGTCATCTTGGAAAGCTCTTGTTCAGGAGGCTGTGTATCTCCAACTTGGCAACATATTTTTGACAAGGGTGGAGCATTTTGCAGAGGTAGATAAGCTGGTGGGGGGCAGTTAAAAAAGGGTACTGTACAACCTTTGGATATGATGACCCTTAGCCATCTGCTGCCCAGCCAGATTTTTAGGTGGCAACAGTCAACCAGAACTGCACCTAAAGTGGGACAACTGGACAAGTCCTTTGGGGTACTTTTGTTGCTTCCCAGATAATGGATCATGAAACACCTAATTCTGAGTTCCAAATCTGCACCTGAAACAGCATCCTTTATACAAGCCCCCAAAAGCATCGAGTTCCTATATGAATGTTGCTCTAATGACAGCTACTGTGATTTTAGTTAGCACAAGTTTTTAGTTCCCTTTTGGTTTCACGAGAAGGGCCACTGCAGTACAGCAAGCCCTATCCTAACCACTGTGGGTGTCTACTCCTATTCTGCATTACACAGTCTCTCCTTCACTTTGAGTCCAACAGGGAAGACCTCCTCAAATAGGGCACCATTGAAGGATGCTTTAATGTTTTCCACAAAACCATACAATCAGAGCCAGGCTTGCAGTCTTATTGTAATAACCATCACAGCTGCCCTTGTCCTTCCATGAAATGGATTATGATTAAGGCACAGCCACCACCTGTGATTCTATCTGACAAATCAAGTCACTGTGAGAAAACTTTTTCAATGATTCAGAGGTCTAGTGTAGTAGTGTTCTCCCCTAACAGCTCTCATTGAAATGGGTCATGTGCACCCTTTTGGTGAATGCACATGATAAGAATGTCACTTCTGCATGTAGTCTGCTGCTCTAGAATCTGTCTGGTGGATGTACTACTGGACTTTTGTAAGAGGGCTCCCTTTTGCTGACTGCTACTATTACAGTCAAATCTGCAAGGGAAGCCTTATTCAAGTTTGTCCTCATGAGACTAGACAATCTTTTTCAGTTTCCTTCGTATGGGCTCAACCACAATAAGTTCTCACCAAGTCCTTTCCATGACATGGTCTAGCATGCAATCAGCTAAAGGGACTACCCATGACATTGGTGAGATAGACTGAAATGCCTCAAACTATCTCCTTTTAGGGGAAAACAGATCAACACCCTCTTTGCTTCACTAATTCCAGGATCTCCCCACATTTGGCTTCTTCTGGACTGGATTATAGGGGAACCCTTTCATACAGATCTGTAGCCGATGTGGGAGTAATATAGTATAAAAGCATGCAGTCTCCCTTGCTTACAATAAAGCTTTCAAAGGACTCTTGCTTCATACATGAAAAGTAAAATGCTGTAATAGTAAGACAGTTGCCTACCTGCAACAAATAATCTTTATTTCCATGTAATAAAGAAAAAATCTTGTCCAATCTTACATAAAAGAAGTTAGTAGGTAGAAGGCAAGAAACAAAACATGCCGTCCAGTTTAATAAAAGTAATTTATAATTCATGGAAATTCTTAGTTTCAAAAGTTATTGTTTTCATGCAGGAAGTTGTTTCTAACAGTAAGGGGAGAGAGGAAAGGTAGCTTTTATGTTAAAATAAGCTCACCTTGACATTCTAATGTTACACTAAATGCATCATCTTTAGGGAAAGCCACTTAACAGTAAAGCATTACAACTGGGTAAATTACCTACCAGTTCCAGATTTATCCATGGAGATGGAAAACAAACAATATAATTAAGTCAGACAGTAGAAATATATATCCAGTACAGAACAATCATAAATGTGCAACACAAATGGTAGATCATTGTTCATAAACAGATCATTCAAAAAAGTGAAATTTTGGGCGTATAATATACATATAAAGTTCTAAGGAACAAAAGATAGTTTTGCAGTCAATTCCTTAATAAAAATGTAATCTTCTTTTTTGTAACTGCTATTTGCCATCCAGCTGATTCGGTTTCATTTAGTATCCTGGGTACTGGAGGAACCAGGCACAAATGGAAGAAAAGAAGAGATGATCCCTGTTCACCTCTGGTGAAAGGAGTTAAACCTGAATGTCAAAGGTCATGTTTCTTACTAATGCATTTGCAGTAAAAACTGCAGATCTAGTAGCAGTTTTAGTCTGGTAAATGTAATTGGGTTATAAATAATCATGATGTTGTAATCTAGTGTGAGATAAAATATTCATCAGCAAAGAAAGGTGACATTAACAAATATTTTTCGCACCTCCAGGTTGAAACTTTGCGGTGGTCAGGTGATTCATGTGATAAAAGAGATTAAAAAAAGTTCATTTACTTAATATTATCTCTTAAGCAGAAGGCAGCAGAACACCCAAATGTGTTGCAGCACAAAGACATCGGGTGGAATTCAATATAGCCTACATGGAGCAATTCTCTGTGTAGGCATAGTGTTACGGCTCAAACATGGCTGACTGAGCGATTCAGGAAACAGGGCTGAGAGGCATGCACGAGCGTACAGACACGGAGGTGTCACAGAATGCAAATCACCTCATAAGCTGGTGAAAAACATGCAAATGAGGTTGATTTGTGATCTAGTAGCCAGAAAGGCACCCATGTAGATGCCATGTTGGTGGAAGAAATGTACGCAGATACAAACAGAGACCGGACTGCAAAAATCACACAGGGGCTGTAAAAGGCTAGGAAAAAGGTGGATATGGTACAGTAGGCATGCAAATTGCCAAAACTATGGCCAGTGAGTCCAGAAAGCAATGCAAATCATTAAAAATTATTTTTTTTAATACATATATTACATATAACATGCTGTTATAGAAAAAAAATAAAAAGTGTACAAAAGTCAAAAGTACACATTTGCCAATATAATGCATTATAGTGCCCAGGATGCAGAGTATTACAATGGCAGGTGTCAGTGGTTGCTATGGAGGCAGGCCCTGCAGTAGTGCAATATCCAAAGTATACTCAATTAGCTGTACGTAAATGAGCTGCGGTTACTGAATAGAAAAAGGGCTACAGTGTCCGCAGATACAACCCGTGGTTGGGCTAGACACATGTGGGTAGTGGTAGAATGGTTTACTATCAATATCTCGAAAGTTGAAATAAAAACAGTACTAATATCCGAAGTCCTTTACCGTATCTACAACCACCCAAAAGGTCCTATTGTCGGAAAACAGCTAATGCCAAAAATGTCAACAACGACATTTTACTGCATTAACAACAGTGCCACCCTTGCCATAATGTCCTAATCCCTACACTTAACATCCCGTTTATGCAGGGGGCAAGCACCCCTGCACCCCACACCCCCGTAACTTAATATTCCAACTCTGAGATCGCACTACAGTGAGGAAAGTGATGTATTTCCCTAACTGCACTGTACTGCAATCGCTTTACATGAGTGAACATTATATATGCAAATGCACAGTCCATTCGCAAATGTGACCTTCGCTCATGTAACCTGCACACATATGAAGCATTCAAACATCTGTTGTTTGAATACTTCATAGCTGTGCAATTGCACGGCAACATTACAATAGTAAAGCATGGTAGAACAGGTAGCTGACATCAAAAGGGAGTGTGTCACTGTATGTTAAAGTGGATTGGAGCTCAGTGGCACCTATTTGAGTTCAGCTAAGCACAGCTAAACGGGGGGGTGTCTGATGCTGCTGAGCATGTTTCAGCTAGTTTAAGAAAAGCTGAGCATGGCCGTGGTTGTGGGAGTGTCAAAACTGCTGAGCACTGTTTATACTGGTGCCATATGTTTGTGCCTCACGTCACACTGCTTAGCAGTGAAAGAAATAGGAAAAAAATTTAAAAAAAATTGTCTGGGAAAGCCAAGCAGGTAGAAATGACTGATAAACCCTGTTTAACAGACAGTGGCCCATTCAATCCCCCAATTATATACTTATCAGGTGGAATGCAGCATAATGAGCCAATCACACAAGCTTTAACTGTAGCACACCACTATAAAGTATGCATACACCCCACAATCTGATTTCCCCACATACTCTGCACCATTGGAGTACACACTTGGGCATTTTACTTGACAAAATGCTAGGGGCTTCTGCTGCTCTGCTACATCCGTATGCACTACAGGCTGAGGTCAGTGATGATGATGATGCTGACAATAGGCCCAGACTGAGAAGAAGAGTGTTCAGGCCCAGGGTGACCTTCCATGGGCTACATGAGCTGGAGATTGTAAAGAGCTACAGGGTGGACAGGGACATACTACAAGAACTCACCAAGCTCTTCCGCCCTCAACTCAGACCCAGAGCCAACAGAGGGGAACCCATCCCAGTGGAAACAAAGATATGTGTAGCCCTTTGAAAAGTACCTGTAGCGAATATTCTAAGACCAGTTGGGGATGTAATGGGGATCTCACAGGCATCTGCATCCAGGGTACTCCACCATTTCCTGGATGCCATGCAAGCACATACCAGTGAGCACATTTATTTACCCCGCACCCCTGAGGAGAGGGTCAGCAATATGTGTCTCTTCCACTGTGTAGCATTCTACCCTTTGGTACTGGGTGCCACAGACTGTACTCATGTGTACATCAAAGCACCACCTGATGAAGATGGTGTAGCCTACATCAAGCTGCAAGGGGTATCACTCCATCAACTGCCAGGTCATGTGCAATGCCCAGGGCACTATCATGAATGTGTTTGATGGCAGCCCTGGCAGCTGTCATGACTCCCACATCTGGCACACCTCACAGCTGTACCAGACGTTTGCCAGGGGGGACACCCCATATAGCCATCTACTGGGGGATGCTGGCTATGCACTAGAACCATGGATGATGACACCCATCAGAAATGCACACACACCTACTGAAGAATGCCATAATCAGGCACACACACAAACTAGAAACATCATAGAACATGTGTTTGGGCTGCTCAAGTCAAGGTTCTGCTGTGTCGATATATCTGGTGGGGCCCTGCAGTAGTCTCCAGCCACATGTGCACACATGTTCACAGTATGTGCCATGCTACACAATATAATCCTATAGAGACAGCTGCAGCAGGAACAACACAGGGGAGGGACACACAGCTCCCCACCAGTGCCAGGGTCCCTACAGCCACAGGCAGACTTGGAGGTGGAACCCCCTGAGCCTATTGGGTCTACTTCACGATGTCGAAAGCCAAAAATATTGAAGCTGATATTGTCGGCATCACAACATCGAAAGCGCAGAACATCGTGCAGGTAAATGGAAGTCTCTGTAAGGGGAGATTTCTGTTTGCCTCAATGTAGTGCGGTCTCTGAGTTGGAATATTTAAGTAGGGGGGGTGGGGGGTGCAGGGGGGCTTGTTCCCTGCCTACGCTAGTTAGTTTTTATTTCTGTATGTTTTTTTTAAACGTTATTCGATGTTTTACTACATCGATCACTAGAGGTCGACCTTTAGTGATTCGATGTAGTAAGATTTCGATAACGTGATATAGACGCAGCCCATCCCTGTAGGCAGATGTAGGCATGGCCAGTATGCCCTGGTCTTGGCAAAGAGGTAACACATAGCACATGCACTGACAACCTAGGGACTGACACCTCACTCCGACTCACATACATAGTAAAAAGGATGCCAGCCACACCACACAACCTGTACCTTACTGTGTATTGGCTGTGTATGGCATGCATCAGACAGAGACAGCCCTGAAGCACTGTTATCTCAACCACTGCTGGCACAAGGTAAGTCACTCTTCTTTACAACAAATGAATGGGGTAGTAGACTGTGGTAGCATATGTATGGACCTGCCGCATGTATGCAAGGGAATAGAGTGGGCTACCGAGATAGCTGCAGACAACTGACAGCTATGTGGGACAACAGGAACTCTCCGTCTAATACTGGCCGACCCTTAATATGCAGTAGGCCCCAAGCCAGCAAAATCCAATGCATGATGTGAGGGAATGACATACAGGGGGGTCACAGGACAGATGCTTGACTGTCAGTGCTATAGTCCTCTACCCCCAACACACCTGTGTACCCATACAACTGCAGTCACAGTATGTACCCTCAAAGGGGTTAAAGCTGAAAGGGTAGGCAAGTATGGCCCTATTATTAAACAAGGGTTGTAAAATGACAATAATATTGCAAAACAACCAATTTTTGCAACAATATGATTGTGCAGTATACTCTTGATGTAAAGGGTATTGAAAATATTATCACAAAAAAATGTTTTTTGATCAGTTGTGATGAAAATACTAGATCTATTGGAGAGTCTATGCTAAGTTTTATGTATAAAAGAAAAAAAACAACATCAAAGATTTGCTGGAGAGGAAACCACAGGAGAATGGGGGTACTTGGCTGGTTACTGTAAAATGTGGAAGATGCAAACAGTGCAGATTTATTGAAGACAACTATGGTGGGTGGCTGCACAGTGTGGCCAAAAAATGGCTTTGTGGAGGTAAATTTAATTGTTTCTCTGAGAGGGTGGTATACCTTGTTGTCAGTCCTGCCAGGTGTTTTACGTTGGCAAGACGATTAATGGGTTAAACCGTAGAATTTACCAACACATATACAGCATCCAGAAACTTGATAATAAAAGTGCACTGGCACCCCACTCTAAGGTTTGTGATGATTTTGATAAGTTCACGTTTCTAGTGTTAGAGCAGGTTCAATGGCCCTTTTTGTGGTGATTGGAAAAATGTATTGATGCTCAGGGAAATGGTCTGGCAACTAAGATTAAATGACACCAATGCCCCATGCTTAAACAAAAGTGTTTCCATCACCAGTGAGCTTAAAAGAAGACACAGTATTATTTGAGATTTTTTTAAATTTTTTTAACAAACTTGCATATGATTATTTTTGTACTGGCATTTAGTGCTTTAAATGTTTTTTTCTTACATTGCTGTTCTTAACAAACATTCAGTTGTGCATGTTACTTTTATTAGAGATTGGTCTATTACACATTGATTGGTTCATCACTGGGGTGGGGTTCATTTACCTGAAAAGTATTTAAACTAGTTTTTACTTTGTTTTGTGGTTCTGGAGATGTCAATGTACTGACGAAAGTGCTAAACAATATTAAACCTGCATTGGAGTTTTTTAAGTTTATTTTGTTTTTTCTTTTGCCTGCTGTTGGATTGCCAAGTGCCAGGGTGTTTGTGCTGTTTATTTTACTGACTTCTACACTCTCCGGTAATTTCCTTTTTGGTATTAAGGTCATAGCAACAGACCACACAATCCCTAGGCTGTTCCAATCAACCTGGTGACATGTACCATTTCCCCAATATGCAGGGGTGAAAGTGCTATGTTTGTCTGTGGTTGACAGTGTCAGGAAGTAAACTGCACTGTCTGGTGGCTGCTGTGGCTTAGTGGGTAAGCACATTACTATGGTTGATGGGATACATAGTTTGAGACTAGCTACACCTGCTGTTTTGCATGTGAGCTACACCTACGTAGGAGTTCTACAGACTGTCCATATGTCAGTATTTGTTACTGCAAGAAAGCTGGACAAAGACAGACACAATGGAGGGACAGGAGCTATGGCTATGGGCAGTACAGAGCCCTCAGTAACCTAGGCGGTAGCTAGTAGAACAGCAGGTTGTAACAAGTCAGTGTAGCAGCAGGATATAAAGGCTGTCACATAACTGTGTCAGTACTTACAAGTCAGTGGGCACCATCCATAACCCACAAATATACAGAGTTTAACAGAATGCCCATATTTATGGCTCATATATGTGTTCCGTTTGTCATAACATTTGCAGTTTTCTGGCAAACTATTGGCAAATGAATAAAGGTTGCTGTGAGAAACTAATAACAGACAGTTGAGATGTAGACTTCATACACATTGGAAAATGCATGCTAATACAAAACCATTCAACCAACTGTCTAAGTTTGTAAGAGCAATATTAAAATCCTGTCGCCATGTTTGGGCCTATGTCTCACTGTTATATATGGCCCTGTCCACATTAATGGCTGTAAGAGTATGAGAGGTTTGGGTAACATGTAGTCTTGTCATAACAGTACAAACATCTGAGGACCACAGCAGACATATGGGACACTATGCTGGACAACCTGCAAAACAGGTACAGTCAGAGGTGTGAAGTACATAAACCTATGTGTGGTGTTACATCACTTATCCCAGTCACAACATACCTACAACTACATACAGCAGCAACTGTGGACAAAGCCAGGAACTGGAGCAAAGCAGGACAAAGGCCACATATAAGGTGAAGGAGGAACTACTGGCCAGACTAATGTAGAAAGTGCAGAATACAACAGTTTGTGCAGTAGCATATGTTCCCTGCAGTGTACGGAGTTGGTAACCCAAAGGTCTGTCAGTGTTTCCTCACATCAATCTATAATGATCTGCCACTGATATACCAGGAATCACAGTGTTATGTAAAATGTATCAGACATAATATGCAAAACTCTGTTCAGTCTAATACATGCTATACACACCCTACATATGGGTCAGATATTACAGACAGTACACAGGCAGGAAATCCCTCAGGCAGTATATCAGGGAGGTGCTGGACAGTTCCACCAGGTCCAACAGACAATTGGCTGTAGCAGAAAAAAATCCTGGACTGGAGTAAAGGTAGTTGTGGTCTGGAGTCCCATTGTAATTAATGATTGTCATACTGGGCATACTCCTACACTTAGTTAATTTTAGCCCATGTCTGAACCTACATGTTACTATAGAACTGTGATGTCCATATATATCTGTGCATACAGAGAGCTATGTATACCTCAACTGTCTTTCCCTATCCCCATCAGACATAATTACTCTTATCTATCTATCTGGGAGGGAGGTAGGGAGAGAGAGACCCATAAAGGCATAGTGTGATGCACTGCTGTGACTGGTTGTACACCAATTGTAACCAGCAAATAGAATGGTGAGCAGTAGTGTGTAATAGTAAATAGGTAGGGGTTCTAATCTCACATTGGCCACCTTGTGTGTTTGTGTGTGCCTGTGTATATATTCCACATACAGCAGAATACCCACGCCCAACAGCCTTATGTCTGTGCAATAGTCACTTTTTATTTTTTCATTTTATGGTCCTGTAGCTGGTGTCCTCTACAACAGTGGCCTCTTTGTCAGCATCTACTGATGTCATCCACCCCAACAGCAGTGGCAGATACTATCCAAATGCATAAACTCTGTGGTGTATGTGATAATTACATAGCATTATTGTGTATTCAGCTAGATAGGTAGTGGTTCTAATCCCAGCAATGGCAACTCATTGAGTGTGTGTATGTAAATATATCCCCTTGCAGCTGTGTATAGTTCCTGCCTATGTATGCACAATGAGAATACATTTTAAAGCTTGTGCCTATCTGTGAACCTCCTCATTGGCCTACTTTACAGGACCTGCTGATGTCATCAACATTAGATGCATTGTTAGACAGTATCCAAACATATAAGTGCCATGGCGTATGTGATAGGTATCTAGCACTATAGTATATACAGCTAGATAAGTAGGGGATTCTACTCCCAACAATAGCAACTCAATGCGTGTGTGTAACTATATCCCCCTACAGCTGTGTGCATGTCTTGACTATGTGTGTGCAATGCCAATACATTTTAAGGCATGTTCCACCCTGTTAACCCCCCCCCCATTGGATTACTTTACAGGGTCTGCTGGTGTCATCCACCTTAAATGCACTGTTAGACACTCTCCAGGCACATAAGCTCTGTGGCACATGTGATAAGAATGTAGGACTATAGTACATACAACTAGATAGGTAGAGGCTCTAAACTTATGACTGGCATCTGTGTGTGTGTGTGTGTGTGTGTGTGTGTGTGTGTGTGTGTGTGTGTGTGTGTGTGTGTGTGTGTGTGTGTGTGTGTGTGTGTGTGTGTGTGTGTGTGTGTGTGTGTGTGTGTGTGTGTGTGGCATATCCCCTGTAGCAGTGTGGCAGCCTTGTGTGTGTGATGGTTATACCATTTTGAGGGCCTGTTCCACACTGTTAATCCCCCCATTGGATTACTTTCCAGGGCCTGCTGATGTCATTCACCTTAGATGCACTGTTAGACACTCTCCGAGCACATAAACTCTGTGGCACATGTGATAAGTACATAGTACTATAGTACATACAACTAGATAGGTAGGGGTTCTAATCAAACAACTGGCAATGCTGTGAGTGTGTGTGTGTGTCTGTGTGTGTGTGTGTGTGTGTGTGTGTGTGTGTGTGTGTGTGTGTGTGGCCGGTAGCAGTGTGGCCACCTTGTGTGTGCGATAGTTATACTATTTTGAGGGCCTGTTCTACCTTAATTCCCCAATTGTATTACTTTACAGGGCCTGCTGGTGTCATCCACCTTAGCTGCACCATTAGACATTCTCCAAACACATAAGCTCCATGGTGCATGCAATAAGTACATAGCAATATAGTACATACAACTATATAGGTAGGGGTTCTAATCTCACAATTGGCAACTCTGTGAGTGTGTGTGTGTGTGTGTGTGTGTGTGTGTGTGTGTGTGTGTGTGTGTGTGTGTGTGTGTGTGTGTGTGTGTGTATGCATATCCCCTGTAGCAGTGTGTGTGTGTGTAACAGTTATACAATTTTAAGGGCCCACTCCACCCTGTTAACCCTCCCATTGGCAATCTATTCAGGCCCTACTGCTGTCATCCACCTTAGAAGTACAGGTAGATACCATCTAACCACAATAGCTCCATGGCACGTGCGATATGTATGCACTACTATAGTGTATATAACTAGATAGGTAGGGGTTCTATTCCCAAAAGAGGTAATTTTGTGAGTGTATGCATGTATAGATGCATATCTCCTTACAGCAGTGTGGCTGTGTTAGGCCCACCATCATACCTCTCAACCCCTTAAAGCAAGAAATCTGGATAAAGCCATACAAAAAAATGGGACAAAGGCCAAATAATAGGGGCAATTTTCTAAATATTGTTCTTACAAACATAGAAAGTTGACAGCATAACAGGTTATGCATTAGCATGAATTTTCTAAAGGGTATGGAGTCTGAAAATAAAATATCTGTCATTATTGTCTAACTTCAGTCTTTAATGATTTGCCACTAATTTGCCAGGAAAACCACAATGTTATGAAAAATGGACCAGAAATACGAGGCAACATCAGGATATTTTGCAGAAATCTGTACAGGTGAGAGGTATGGCCACCACTTGTCCATCCCTGCAAGTTGGAGTCCATGTTTGGCCAGGTGTGACCTGTGAAAACAACTCAAAAATGCAGAGGTCCCAAGTGTGTAGGACAACAAAAGTTGTGTAATAGTTGCATAAAGCAATTATTGTACATCAGAAACACCTTAATGTTATGAGAAATACGATAAGCTATGGAAATGTGACATAAATAAGCTGTCATATTGGAAGACCCAAGAGAAGTCCTGTCCATTGCACTTGCCGTGGGTATAGTTTGCCCTGCCAACTCTCATGATATTACAAAAAGTGGCAACCCTACTTTGTGTTGCCTATGTGTGTGCAGTATGTAGACATGTGGAGGCCCTGTGAGTAGCTGCTGCCCCCAATGACCCACATGTACCTAGGCATGAATGCTAACTGCCACCACCCATATTTGTAGGTACTAAGCCTAAGCCCAAGGCTATGGTGACTGTAAGTTGTGTGCTGTCATTGACCAACCAACTGATGTTAACACACTGCGACTGGGTCTTACATCAGGTATGGAATGGTGGCAAGGTCCTGGCTTCAAGCTGAATGCAGAAAACAGTACCATCATACCATACGGCAAGGACATGGCCCCACTATTTCCCACATCAATGGCAACCAATAAAGACACAACCTGTGTTGAGAGACCTGGGTACTCAGGTCGAAAAGAGTGTTGCATTCAGCCATCAAGTAGCAGCAGTGGTCAGAAAAGTCTTGTATGTGGTTCACCACATAGGTAAAGGGAGTACATCCAGAAAAAATTGGACATTACCTCTGTATAGTCCTCAGTCAGCGCAATAATTTAATACCATAGCATATTTGGTATGTACCTATCCAGACATCTGCAGCAACTGGAAAGGCCATAGTAATACCCACAAAGGTAATCCATGGCCTCCAATATCTGTTCCATGCAGACAGCCTGGAATCAGTAGTGCCCCACTCGGTACTGGACAGGTTGTCCACAGGTGGGCTATGGCATGCCTAGATGGCAATGTTGTGCCCAGCCCTTATGTGAGTCTAACTCTTCCCACATTACCATCATGACAGGCTATGAATCTGATATGAGACATCAACAAAACCTGCTGGAGAGACAGGTTTATCTCCCAGAGACTGTTCTATCTCAGGAATGCACTTCCCAGACATGTCAGAGTACCATGCAGGCCCTCATCAAATGCACCTGTGATGAGTGAATGGGAAACCACAAATCCATCCCAGGGGTTGCACCTGTTTCCCTCAATGACAGGGGCAAAAGGTGCTGATCAATGATACTGTCAGGGATAAGATAATGGCTAGGCTTGTAAGGGTCCCAGGGCCATTACCCTACTAACCTTCTATGATCTTATGAACCTGTGATCCTATGGAACTCCCAGGTGACATGTATGAGGAGTAGCATGCTGTGTCAAGGGGTATGCTGTCCACCCCCATTGTCCCTCACACACTGTTCTACACATGCACATATACAGCCTTACCTTGGCAATGTCACATTTCTGCGTTGCCACTATACCATTCTCAGCTGCTGTATTGGCAGCAGATCTCCATTGCGTAGACACACAGACACCTGGAACAGAAACAGAATAAGGTCTGGGAGACAACAGTCAATCAGCAATAGTAACAGCAATACAGCATCATGGCACAAAGGTACATACACTTGGATGTGTATGCATGACAACTGCCAGCAGACAGCACCTTACAGAGCATAATACTACTGCACTACAACCTGCCATTAAGTGTACTATATTCACCCTGTGCATCAAACACATATTAGCATGTCTCTGCATCAATGGCATGGATGACAGGGATGTGGCACAGGTATCACATGCAAGCTGTGCCACACAATTGACATTGTGTGTGTGTGCATGTGTGTGTGTGTCTGGAGGGGTGCTGGTCAGCTGGGCCTTGGAGAGGAGCTGTGTGTGCCTGGTGGTGACCTGCATGTGACAGTGATGTGTGAGTGTGTGCATGTACACAGTCAAGCCATGTGCCAGCCCTACATGATGGTATGTTGGACAGCTGTGGACCATACATGGCAGAATGTACAGTTCACCATCTCCAGCCATGAACATGGGAACTGGTTCTGCCAGGAGTGGCACTGGCACCAACCACCATGCCCAGGGCCAGATGCTGTACTACTTGCTGACAGTGACTGGTGTCTGCTGGGTCTGTGTCCCACATGGGACTACCCAGGACCATGTGACCATGGCCTGCCACATTGTGATGTAGATAGCACCCTCCCTTCAGTAGTGCTGGTGGTACTGCCACTACGGGAGTGTGACTCTGCATGGCCACGTAGGCTCTCAGCTGATGTTGCTGACTTACATCCATGTGTCTGATGCCCTAATCCCACATTTTCAAGCACAGACATTGCATGGTTAAGGACTGACAAGGTCTCACCCCACTGTCTATCCACTATGTCAGCGAAATGAAGTAAGGCATCACCAATGCCATGGATGCAGTCATGCATGCCAGGCAGTGTGGCATCCATGACCCTGAGCATCTGTCTGGTGTACCATTCACAATGTGCCTGTGCCTCCATCATGGACCAAAACATGTGTCAGGTGACACATGCTGTGACACCTCTGACAGGTGCTGGATGGGCAGCAGTCCTCCTTCAAGCACCCCTGTCAATCTGACTGTATGGGACCTTGCCAACTCTCTGGCTATGGCTAGTGTCTACAGTCACAGATGCCATAGTCGTCACACTCTCCTATTCGATGACACCACCCTTTGACTGTCCAATATCTGTGGCTGCTGGGGACTGGGTATGTGTGGGCATACTGACTGTGTGCAGGGACACTGGGGGAGGAAGTAGGATGTCAATCAATGGGACAGATTCAGCCCTCAACAACCACACCTGTGCCTCACTATAGCCACCATCATCAGAGTCTGATAAGACACTGACATCAGGTTGTAGGGGGGACACACTCCAACCCCCATGGTCAGCTATAAGGGGAAGACAACATGACTACATTAATTCCTGCACTATAATGTTTGCTGATCAACATACACACACACATACACACACACACACACACACACGCACACACACACACACACACACACACACACACACACACACACACACACACACACGTGAGGTGCCACAAATGTATTAGACAGACCACACCTTATGACTGATGCCATGCACAACATACAAGCAGACCACAACAGACACACACAAGACAGGCCCTTAACAACATGCAGTGCAGCTATGTCCAGTTAACGTTGCTAGTACTATACACCTGTGAGATAAGTAACATGTCAGTGTATGTGATGGACCTTCACCTACAACACAGTGCACCCGTTTCCACAATAGTAATGCACCCCTTTATAGCAACTTGCCTACATCTTCACAAAAATATGTGCTAATATGTTACAGCTCCTGCAGATATGCTACTGAGATTACCAATGTAATGCACTGCAGTGCACCCCTCCACAAGTGAACATGTACGTATTGCAATATGGCTAAGCTTAACAGTTGTGTCCATGGCAAACTGGCAGCTCTTAACATGCCTAGGGTATAGATGAGTCATAACAAAAAAGTTCCACGCTCACTGGCAACATGATGATGGACCCCGTCCACACCAGATGTACCTATGGATTTGTGGGGGAGAGGCATTGTCAGCAGACACAAATGTGGCATTGGTACAGGATAATATGTGCATATATCAACATGTACAGTACAAGCTGTGATACTACCCACATTGCTGACATTCACAATATGTGTGTGCACATGTGCATTACAACCCCCCATACACACATGCAGATTGACCTGACATATGTGTACAGGTATGCAAAGGCTGCCACTATGAGTGCTACAGTATTAACGTGATGACAACTGGAGGGTTACCTAGATGCTCCTCAGCTGTGGAAGCTGTGCCACCCACCTCCACAACATATGGTGTGATTGATTCTTGTGAGCTGGTGTCTGAACCCAAGTTTGCCAGGAAATCCTCTTGGTCGAGAGTGGTTGTTGTGTAGCAGGCCCTCTACTGGTGCCAGCACGGTCCCTGGCCACAGCTGTGGCCTTTTGTCATGCATAATGTATCATATTGGTAGCCCAGTGTTGGACCTGCTCATAGCGCCTGTCGTGATTAATCGATGCCACAAGGTCTGCCCACAGTGCAGCTGTTCTTGCTAATTATGGGGACTCCTTGACAACAGGACCTGGTGATGGAGTCTCAGAGCAACAATTATGATGTCAGTCTCTGCTTCTGAGAAAGGTGGATTCCTATGGCGGTAAATAACTCCTGAAAGACATGAAGAGCGGAACACATCACAGGACCATATACATTGCTCACCATTATGTACACACCCTGCACATCCACATTTGCCAGCACTATCCACCACTAACTCCCACATCAAACCCCACCATCTATCACCACAGTATGTATGTGGCTATCAGCAACATAGTGGCAATATATGATGCATTGCCCTCCTGATCTTGATGTTTCCGGCTACTTGCTGCATGTCCTATAAGGTCTTCAAATGCATTTTTCTGTTGCACCTATTACTGCTTGTTCGTAGCCTGTCTACATTGTATGCAGTGGTGTCAATCTCCTACTGTTGTAGTAAGCACCTGGGCTGTAGGCCCGCCTCTTAGGTCTCCCTGGCCTTCCTCCCTCAGATTCTGGAATATATGGCTGGACAATGTCCTACAGTTTCCCCTGCCAGTCCAGTTGATATGGGCATCCTGGCACAGTGTAACACCTGCCTCATGTACATGGACAGACAACCATCTACAAACACCATCAAGGAACACACTGTGTGAGAGATTCAATGACATTAGGAACCTACAGTCCGTGCTCTCTCCCTGTCAATCCCGCATATCTGTCCCTGAACAGGTTGTTGACACAATCAGTACACCTCACACACCACCCACCCCTACACAAAATACACACACACATATATGCAGAGATCCTCAACATCCACAAACAAAGGAGACCTCTGAGGCAAAGCCACATACGAATGTCACAGCCCTACACAGCACATACCACACACCTGTGACCCACAAACACGAAGGCGTCACCACATATCAAACATATTACACATAGAAGACTCCATTGTGAGATATACTGATGTGCCTCTCACCAGGCTGTATATGTGGATGGTCACAGTTACTTATGTGTCAGGTGACAGAATCCGCCATATCGCACCTGCACTGCTGTCTCTCACCAATAGGTACTGTCATGAGTCTGTCACAGTCCATGTTGGCATGCGTGATCTGAGATGTACCTCCCTGGACTATATGCAGTGAGACACAAGTGAGCACGCTGATTATGTGTCCCAGGCAGGTATGTCCCTAGCCTTATGCAGCATTCCACTGTCACCCAGACTGATGCCGCAATACAATCAGGAAATGAGTGACCTTAGCATGTGGAATCCAAAAAGTTGAACCAGACCAAGAACCACAAAATCCACAGCCAGGAAACCAAAACTAGCATGTGGCCTGTTATACTGTGATATTCCAGGGAGCTCCAGTACCTGAGAACCTGGGATGATACGGTCAACAGACCACAATGCTTTGCCAGAGATGGCTCCATCTGTCTCAACTGGCCTTCACACATCTGGCAATGGTTCTTGCCACCCCTATAGTGCCTTCATTAGCAAAAGTGGTGAGGTTATCACTACCAACATACAACTGTCAGTGAAAAACCACATTGAAGGCCATGCTGCTAAATGCTAGGAGTCTACACATGACTCTGCCCTGACTGCAAGCATTCTTAACCCTGGGAAATGCTGACATCTGTGCAGTCACAGACACATAGTTCAAAGCTGCAGAGAGCACCTCAGCCTTACCTGCTCAACCATCCTATTACACAGTCAGACCCCAAAATTTGAGGGGTAATGCCATGGGACATGAGGTTTCGTGATATATGAGAGACATGCACACCTCCACGCTGTACAGGCAGTAAGATGCACAAGGGACACTGCAGGGCAGTTCACCATTGCCAACATTGCCAACACACTTATTCAAATCATAGCTAGCTACTGGCCACCACGTGTGACCAGGAAGCCCATTCTCCTATATGGACCTCATTAACTGTATTAGGATTTGCGTCTGTACCCTGATCCTGGGTTACTTGAATGACCCAAACATACAATGGAAGATGTACCCATGCCAGCACACAAATGGCCAGAAATCCATCAACACTGGAATTACAAACACCTCCATGCAGCCAGTGGTTACCCCCACCTAAGGTGAAGGTGTCTTGGAGTTGATATTACACAAAATGGCTTACCACTGCAGCATCCCTATAGTGTCATCCTCCATGGCAAAGCAACAATCATGTGGTCATGTTTGCAGTCACCATCTCCCACAACACCCATCTAGCTACAGTCAGACATACATAGGCCAACGTGAAATACAGCATCCTGTGGGGTGGTATACAAAGCTTCACAGTCCCCAGTCCCTCTGTAGGAACTGGCACCAATATCCACACATACACACAAGTGCTATAAGTGCATTTGCATAGATGCATGGAGTCAGGTATACCCAACAGGACTAAATCATCCTCTGCAAGGATATGTACACCTGTCTGGTGGACATTTACACAAAATAATGTTTATAACTGGGATGACATACTGCCGTCTGAGACAAAGTAGGAGCAGGTGCCCATTTTGGAGAAATGTCTCCTTAGCGTGAATAAGCAAATGGGATCACTCCTGGAAACCTGCACAGCAAACATAGAGCCCACATTGTCGACATCCACTACAGACAATCATCTCCCCTTCTGCACATATGTCTGCAACATCAGAGGAAGCACTTGATTCTGCTCACTTCTGGTGAACAAGGGCACCAGCTATACCAGTACTGTAGGTCTAGCATAATTGATGACTGACAGAATCAGTGCAGGCTTTGCCCCCTGTCTCCCCTATCAAAACATCAGGACATCCCCAGTACCTGCCCCCGTTTCCTATATGTATTGATCAGGTCACCACTGCCATGTGAAAGTCATGGTATACAGCTGCTATGGGAGCCTATCACATCACAGGATGCATCCTACATGACCCCAAGCATGACTTTGCAACACCATAAGGCACTGTATTCAAAGGAGGCCTGACTGCCACCTCTGCCCCAGCCATGTGAAGGGCACCCACTGTCACCCCTTTACAGTAAGGTGGGGTGCCCACCAATCTGTCACATTATACACCCATCAGCTTAACTAGGCCGATCTGCAAGGCCATAGCACAGTTTATAGTGAACCTCATTAACAAGGATATCGGCCACCTCCACACACTCCATCATGCACAGTTAGGCTTCGTCAAGGAAGGGATCATGTCTGTTGCACTCGGTTGACCTCTTTGACACAGTCACCAAATCCATGGGGGCGGGTGAGAATGCACACTGCCTACCTTGACCTGGACAAAGACTTTGACAGTATAACACACTTGGCCATAACAGATATATGCTCCCAAGTATGCATCACACCTTATGTTACCAGAGGGGTAGCACACTGGCACACTGACATGACCCACCTAATCCACATAGGGGAATCCATCTCAAGCGGTTGACCCATAACTAGCAGCACCATCTAGTGTTCTGTCTTTGGGCCTCTATTATGTGTGATGGACACTTGTGAGGTGCAGGGCACAGCCATTGGGCTGCGGGCAACCATGTTTGCAGATGACTGCATGCTGTGTGCTGTCACTGGATTCCCTAGTGATGCGGACATCTGCCTAGGAGGGTCTCACACAGCCACATGATGAGTGCCAGAAACATGGCCTCAGGCTGCATATCAGGAAATGCAGTATCATCCCCTTTGGGAAGACTGATGTCCCCAAATATTATCACAATACTAACATCCTAAGCACGCAATCAGTAGTGAGGGATCTGTGCATACATGTTGATGGCAACATGACATTTCACCACCATATTGATTCCATCAAAATGTAAGCCTTCTACATGGCCCACCTCATACATAAGGGTATGTCATCCAGGGACATGGGGTCATAACATCCCTGTATTCCCCCAAATAAGTCCCATTAGTGAGTATAATGCCCCGTTCACCATTCACCTCACACAGCACATGTAGCAGCTGGGGCATCACAGAGGTTCCCCACGAGGGAATATCAGGGCCTCAAACATCTACCATACATGCATAGGCTATAAGCCCATCCCTCTATCTAGTTTCATACATACTCCTCAGAGATGACACCTGCCTGACATACAAGGCAATCATGGACTCCACATTGTTGGGACTGCTGCACAAGAGCAACTGAAGGTCCACTCTATTGATCCACACACATGCCCTAAACCTGGTGTGTGACATCAAATGGGCTTGTTGGCAGCTCAGATGTGTGACACACACACACACACACACACACACACACACACACACACACACACACACACACACACACACACACACACACACACACACCATACTGTGGAATGGACACCCTTTCCACATCAGGCAGGGTAGCTATTGACACCTTTGCAAGAGGAACCTGGATAACTGGATTGTTAACAGCACATACACCCTTGGGATACCACCTGTGTCCCTGTTGGAGTGGGGCATCAGGTGCTGTCTTGCATACACATGGGCTAACATCTTGCCTTGGCTTATGGGAGCTCATGACGCATTGCCTAGTAACCTTGTATGATCCTAGGTATACACACAGTTATGGTGTGTGCATTTTGATAGACTGTGTTGTTGTGTGTCCACACCCATCACTGCCATCTACTGTCGTGTGTCCCCTATGGGCAGCGTTAAAGTACCATGTCATACAGCCACCATCAGACAAATATGTGACTGGTACTACAAGTGTATGTGGACATTCCAGCAACATGTGTGCTACACAGTACCTGAGAGAAGTGCAAATGTGGTGTAGGGTTTCCTCCTTGTAGGTGTCCGGCATCTGCAGTACACATGTTTACAGAATGTGTACATGTGCCTGATTTATGTGTACCCCCTGCCAGACAAATGTGGATGTCTGGAAATCAGTTGGACAATATGTAATGGTTGTACCCAGACTTTGGGGAATGTGTTACATGGCAGACCCCTCAGAACACAGTAATGGTACATTAATATCTGGTACTGTATTCATTACCTTACACTGTACGCTCAATGTGTACTCACTGTTGCTGAGGTGGAGCCTGTGCCCCCCCCACTACTGCTGCTTATAACCTGCTGTCCTGCTGCAGGGGGTCAGCAGGTAAGCTAGCCATAGCTGTCAGGCAATGAGATACAGGTGTAGAGTACACAATGACCTAGTCAGAGTATTCAGGAACAGTCAGGGACACCTGGACCATGGTTGAACTATGCCTATATGACATTCACAGCCTGAGAGGGGCTCACTGACAGTGCATGATGTGATATGCCAGCTGTATCCACCAGTAGTTACTGTCACTATTGTACAACAGATAATCCAGTAGCATTCGCACGTGAGCTGACCATTGCTGGGGGGACTCAGGGGCCAGAGCTGTGATGTATGTCACAGCAGACAGCGCCAAAAGGGAAGACTGTAGGTGCTTGACAGCTAACAACAGCGTGTTATTCCAAGATATGTTGTTGAGACCTACTGTTGTAATTCCTATTTCCCATGACTGCATCCCCCCATCTGCATTCCATTACATGGGGAATTCTATGACATACCTGGTATAGTACTCCTTTGTGAGCTGAAATCCACTGGTAGTTTCCCTAGGAAAGCACAGTCTGTCTTCATGAAGAAAGTCACAGAACCGTTTACCATAGACAGCAGCTTGCCTTTTGTAAGTAATGCTCATGAACAGATGATCACGTGTGCACCAGTCTGTGACTCACACTTGCTAATAGCATCCAGAACAGCTGGATTGCATTTTCAATAGCCAATGGCATGGCAACACAATGCTATAATTAAGCCCTTCATGTAGGTCTTGGCCTTTTTCCTGCCATGTGAGGACATTATTGAGGTGTGGGACCTACAGCATCACAGAGGGTAAGTAGAAGTACTGACCACTATTTGGATTGATGTGGTATGTCCACAGTTTTGCATGCTATGTTTGCTCATTGTCTACAGACTTTCTGATTCTGTGGCAGTTTACTGTTTAACAATGTGTGTTGGGGTCAGTAAGGAGACAGGCAGATGTGAGTGTCATACATCATTTTTATCTGAATGTACATGCTGCTGTAGTTGATTCTGGTCTATCAGCTTATATGTTTGTAGGGGGAGACTGTGACATGTTCCTGTCACCTAACCATTTCCCCCCAACCCTTTATGTACGGGTGTTGTGTAGATGGCCTGTTCTAGGTGTTTGGGAGGTATGTTAGGTCTGTAGCAGGTAGCTGAACATACTGCTGCATGTGTAGCAGGCTACAGCACTGCATTCTGGCCAGGAGTCATACTGGGGATTGTGAACACACTGGGGGACAGCAAGCTGTATATGTGAGTGAAAAGGCAGTCAGCTCTGTTGTCATAGCATAGCCAGGGTGAGGATACCCATAACAGTCCAGGTAATGTATGTGCCTCTGGTACATATGTTAAGTAATAGTGCCATCCAGAGAGTGGTAGGTGGAGTTTAGGACACGTATTCATATTTGTGACAAGTGTCCCACCCTACAGGCCTTTGACATGCTACTGTGAGTGGCAGTGACTGAGGTAGCAGCAGCCAGTTCTGCTGGACATTACAGGGCTCAGTTATTTCTATGTTGTACTGACAAGCATGTAGTTGTCGTGCAACAGACTGGACTGTGGGTGTCCAGATGTCACACATGCTAGGAATGTCACAGAGCTACTGAGTCATTATTATGGCAGGTGTAGTTGCAAGATGAATACAGTGTGTTACACAGGATTTGCATGAACATGTGAGTTCAGATGGGTATGACATGTGACACTGACCTGTCTGTCCTGATTTTATAACCTCAATCTGTACTGACTTGCCACTACTTCTGCACACAGAATAGGTTTTATGGCAACCATGCCACAAGTAGGTGGCACAACGGTGGACATTCTGCAACAGTCTGTGCAGTTGTCAGCTCTACCTGATATTGTAGTCCTCACTTACATCCATCAACATATATCTGGCTATATACTGATTTGGTGTCTGCATCACAGGCCCAAGTCATTATCCCATTATATGTAGAAGTAGTGTGTCAGTGGCAATCAGGATATCTTTGTAAAAACACCAGTTTTTTTGCAGCTCAGTGGCCTAGTGAGCTAATGCACTATGCTGCTGTCAACAGGATGCTGGGTTCAATACTTGGCAGGGGTGAATATTTTTGCTGATGTGACATCACCGTAATGCATGATATATTTATAGAAACACCAGTTATTCTCCAGAGGTGATTTGGCCTAGTGAGCCAATGCACTATGCTGTAGTTGACATGATCCTTGGGTCCAATACTTGGCAGGGTGGTATTTTTTTGCTGATGTGACATCAGTGTAATGCATGATATATTTATAGAAAAAAGAAGTTATGTTCTTACCATAACATTCCATGTGAGTTGTTCATCTCACCTTTGTTCTTTACACGTGGGTTCGGAACCGATCCATCAGCTCTGAGTCGGCCTCCTTCCAAGCTCAAGATCTTTGAGTAGCTCAAGGCACAGTCCCTATCCCATGATGCTCTCCTACCAACCCCAGATCTAGTTTGCTGAACCAGCAAGAAAAAACACACTAAGCAACCAAATTACAACATGTATATAGCACATAACTATTTACAATAGCTAAACAATAATCTGGCTGGAAAGGAGGACACTAGCAAGACCAACCAGACCACCAGTCATACTCGTTCTTCCATAACCTGGAGGGGAAGGTGGGAGGGAGTGTAAGAACAAACGTGAGATGAACAACTCACATGGAACATTATGGTACGAACATAACTTCTTTATGTGAAGTTGTTCAATCTCGCCATTTGTTCTTTACACGTGGGTAGCGTCCCAAGCACCCTAATCCTGGGTGGCTCACGGGAGTACATTCCTGAGAACAGTGGAACCAAAGGAAGCCCTGTCCACTTTGTAATGAGTGATAAATGTATGAGGTTTGGACCAAGTAGCAGCTGCACAAATGGTGTCCAAAGGTAAACAAGCTGCGTGGGCTAAAGACATAGAAACAGCCTTGGTAGAATGAGCTTTCACTTCACATTCTAAAGGTTGTTTAGCTGAAGAATATACAAATTTTATACAATCAGAAATCCATTAGGACAATGTAACTTTGGATACCGAAAAACCTTTCTTATTGTCTGCATAGGAAACAAATAGTTGATCAGATTTCCTAAATTCTTTTGTTCTGTCCAAATAAAACCTCAATTGTCTGTGAACATCAAGCTTATGTAACATGTACTCCAATATATTAGCATGATGTCTGAAAAAGGCAGGAAGGTCAATAGACTGGTTCAAGTTTGCCTCAGAGCAGATCTTAGGAAGAAAGGTTGGATTTGTTCTTAAAGACACTCTGACGGAGTAAAAGACTAGATATGGAGGCCTGATAGAAAGTGCTTGTAGTTCAGAAACTCTACACACCGAAGTAATAGCCACCAGGAAAATTGTCTTCTAATAAAGAAACTTCAAAGGACAAGATGATGCAGGCTCAAAAGGGGGAAGAATGAGTTGAGATAGTACCAAATTCAGATTCCAGGGAGTAACAGGATGTCTGAAAGGTGGCCATAGATGATGAGTTCCTTTCAAAAAGGCTTTACATAATCTGTGGGACATAATGTTAGAACCACTGCATCCCACATGGAAGTTAGATATGGTAGCCAATTGAAGCCTTATCATAGAAGCTGCCGCACCATCTTGGAAGAGCGAAGTCAAGAATTCCAGAATACTATGAATAGGGGCAACATAGGGATCAATACCATGCTGAGAAGCCCAATGAACAAATCGCTTCCATTTGCTGTTATAAAGTTTCCTGGTGGAGACTTTGTGAGAGGAAACTAGAATATGTTGAACTGCTGGAGACAAATCATATGATCTGGCTAGGTTGGGAAGTGGAGCAGCCAAGCTGTCAGTTTGAGGGAGACAAGAGAGGGATGAAGAACGCCTGACGAATGAGTCAGAAGGTCTGGCACTGGGTCCAGAACCCAAGGATGTTCTTCGTGTTTCACTGTTGCAGTCATTACATTTGGGTAATCTGCTGGCAGTTTGCCCTCAGTCGGCCTGAATATCAAAGTCTTGGGTCCTGCGTCAGTTGCTGTCTCCTCTTCCATGACGTCAGGTCGTCAGGGGTATAAAACATGCAGCCGACACAGTTTTATTCCGTCTTTCTTGCCGCGCGGTGCCCGAAGCAGAAGCAGTTCGCAAGTGCCGGTCGGCCAACTCCTGAAATTTTCACATTCAAGTTTCAGAACCGAAGTCTTCAATTAAAGCTAAGTACCTCATTGGGGAAACTTTTTCTTGCTCCTTACCGATGTCAGTAAAAATTAACAATTGCATTACTTGTGGGAAGCAAATACCTCATATGGATTTTCATTTGTACTGTATTCCTTGACTAGGCCCAGATCATAACGTGCGTTGCTGTCGGTTTTGTGCTAGATTTAACCAACGCACTTTTAAGCGTCGATATATTTTTGCTTCAGAATATTTTGGATCCAGATTTAATTACCCTGAAATGTCATGAGATAGCAATCCGACTACCGTAGTTCACAAAAAACGCAAAGAAAAAGATAGAGGCAGACCGTCGAGGTCCAAAACCGATGACGAAACTTCTCCTAAGCCAGTCGCCGGTTCACCGGTACTCAGTGAGGTGCTTTCGCAGCCCCTAATACCCGCTACTTTTGAGTTGCAGGCCTCTACTGAGACCCATGCGGAGTCCGGAATGCCACGAGATTCTCAGAGTATTGTACCTGCAGATGTCTCTCCCTCGGATGGGTCCGGAGCTGCTGAGCAGGCACTGGCTTCTGAGGGTGTTTTCAGGCCTCAACATTTCTATATAAAACCGACGCCAGCTTCAAAAACAAAGACAAAAACAACTTCTAAGTCTAAAAAACTGACACATGAGCCACATGCTTAGGCCCCTATGCCTAAAAAACAGATGATCAAAATGGCTGAGGACTTAATTACCTTGATCAGGGATTCCCAACACCCCCCCCCCCCGCTAAGAGCCCTAGGCAAGACACCGATTATGAATCTTCAGATCAGGTTTCTATTTCTTCTGATTCCTCTTCTGATCAGGAATTTTCTATACCACCCTATGAGGATTCAGATGCAGAAGAATCCATTCCATCTGCATCTCCTCCTGTGGATTATTCTTTTGGAGAAACCTTGCATACTTTAAGGGAACATTTTCATTGGGAGAGTCAGGATTTCTCCGAATCAAAAAAGAGGCTTAGGGATTTTCTTCTTCTTCCTCAGCATAGGTCTTTGGCTATACCTCCTGTATTAGACATTGTTGATAATGTGTTTTTGGAATCAAGCATGGCTCCTGATTCCCTATCTCCGGCTCTTAGTAAGCCAGACAGATACTACAAGGTTCCTGATTCCCACAATTTTTTATTCAAAAATCCTGCTGCTGATCCTGAAACTATCTCACAGGGCCCCAAAGGTGTAAAGGTCTCTACAGCCAGAAATCCTACCCCCTCTGATAGAGATTCCTGGGGGCTGGATAGATGGGGAAAGAAGGTTTATACGTCTGCAACCTTGGCAATTAGGGCCTTAAACTGCCAGTTTCATATGCTTAAATATCAACAGCATGTTATGGGCTTATTGAAACAGAAAATGATGTTGATTTCTGATTGTGTGGAAAATAAAGAATTACAGGAATTATTGCATGCAGCAGAACAGGTTGGAAAGCATACTTTGCAATGTGGTTTTGATTCCTTGGAGGCCTCATGCAGGGCCGCAGTTACTGGATCTGTGATTAGAAGGCATGCCTGGCTCAAGGAGCAAAGTCTGCCTGATCATGTGAAGACTAAATTGTTGGATGCACCTTTACAGCATAATACTTTGTTTGGTAATAAGGCAGAAGAGGTTTTAAAAGAAAATGGAAGACAAAGCTAAATCTATGCAAACTGTAAAAGATTTCTTACAAGTGCAGCCAGCCAGATTCAGTAGGCACTGGCCTACTAAAAATTGGTCCTTTACTGTGTCCAACAGAGCCTCTCAAGGCAAATCCAGGTGCTCAAAAGGCTCTAGATACCAATCACAGGGTTCTTACAGGTCAAAGCAATGGGGTGCCTCTACCTCCAAATCTGGAGGAAACAAAGCACAACCCTACAGTAAGCAGTCTAAATGACTTCCCTCTACCATTACCAAGCACTTATCCTTTGGCAGACCCATTGGGGGGAAAATTAGCACTTCATGCTCAAAATTGGCAGTTAATTATTTCCATACTTTGCCAATTCCAAACGGTTGGCTAGATCTGCCACAAAATCAATGGGCAGAGGCTCAGAAACAAGTGACATCCCTCATAGATATGGGGGCCTTCAACCAGTACCAGAACAGGAAAAAGGACAAGGGTTTTATTCAAGACTGTTCCTGGTACCCAGAAAAGTCAATGCCTGGCGTCCAATACTGGACTTATCGATTTTGAACCCGTTCTTGGACATCCCAAAATTCAAAATGCTGACTTTGCAACAGCTACTGCCCATGCTGGGCAAGAACACTGGTTAATGACTCTAGAGTTAAAAGAGGCATACTTGCTTATCCCAATAAGGGAATCGTGGAGAAGATACCTCCGCTTCAAGGCAGGTTTTATGCATTACCAATTCTCTGCTCTGCTCTTTGGCTTATCTACTGCACCCAGGGTCTTTACAAAGTGCCTGGCACCAGTAATTGCATTTTGCAGACAAAGGTTCATAGGTTAGTACTAGGGTAACTGTCCTTGCAAGCCATTTTAAGCCTAGCCAATTATCTCTTGTGACGCTCAAACTCTGCACCTTGTGTTTGTAAGGCAAACACCTTAACCATTAGGCCACCCTTTCAAAGCATACAAATCTATCCTTACTTGGACGACTGTCTCATTCAAGCAGAAAACAAGGACATTCTTCTTCAACATCTGGCACTTGTAAAAAGGCTTCTAACATGCCTAGGGTACACAATAAATGAAAAGAAATCACAACTGGTACCCTCTCAAAAAATTACATTCCTGGGTGCAAGCTTGAATACAACTGCCCAGATGGCTTACCTTATGCCAGACAAACAAAGGCAACTGACTATATACTTCACACAGATGGCAACAAAAATCCAGTTATCTGCAAGACAAATTCTGCAGAATTTAGGGTTCATGGCATCCTGCATTCTAATTCCATATGCAAGACTGCATATGAGGAAACTTCAATGGTACCTAAAAAGTTTATGGAGTCAACATTGTCACAGTCTGGAAACAATGATCCCTCTCATTCCCTGCCTACAACAGGAGTTTCTTTGATGGGCAGAGACATGTCACCAAAACAAGGGTCTGTCATTCACTCTACACCCTGCCACCCAAACCCTAACTACAGATGCATCAGACTATGTTTGGGGGGCCCACCTGGCGGGGAGATGCATTTAGGGCATATGGAGCCCAAAGCAAATGCATCTGCATATCAACCAGAAAGAAATGTTAGCTGTTCAGAATGCCCTGACAGCCTTCAAGGACTTACTTCATCCAGGACAACTACTGATAAAGAAGGACAACACCACAGTTATGTGGTACATAAACAAGCAGGGGGGTACACATTCCTATCCCCTTTGCAGACTAGCCATAGCATTGTGGGACACAGCCTTGACTTACCAAGTGCATCTTCAAGTTCAATTCCTGCCTGGAAAACAAAATACTCTGGCAGACGACCTAAGCAGAAATCTTATGGACCCTCACGAATGGAAACTGGATCCACAAGTCTTCAGCATGATAACACAGAAATGGGGGAGCCCAGACATAGATCTATTTGCCTCTCCCCAAAATCATCAACTGGACAAATTCTGCACAAAGACTTATCACAGACAAGCATGGAAAGTGGATGCCCTATCCTTCAGTTGGAAAAGCCTATCAGTCTACGCCTTTCCTCCTCTGCCTCTTCTCCCCAAGGTCTTGCTAAAGGTCAGACAGGAAAAACCAAAAATGATCCTAATTGCCCCGGACTAGTCTTGCCAGCACTGGTACCCAATTCTAAGGAATATGTCTCAACTCCCTCCTTGGTACTTGCCTCAAATACCTCATCTCAGCAGAGCAATCAAATTCTGCACACTCAGCTCCAAACTTTGAATGTGGCAGCATGGCTGATCATGTAATTATTCAAACAACACCTCTCAGTAAATCTGTGATAGATGTCATTTTGGAAGCCAGAAGGCCTAGTACATGAAAATCTTATGCTGATAAATGGAAGAGATTCTGTGCTTGGAACCAAGCACAAGGAACAGACATAACAAAACCAAATATTCCTCAGATTTTATAACACTTGACTGAGATGCTTGACAAGGGCCTATCTTTTTCTTCAATAAAAATCCATGCCTCTGCCATCTCGGCTCATTACAACACGAAGCCTCCCATCTTTTCTCATCCTCTGCTAAAACAGTATCTTAGAGGGGCCAAAAATTTAAGGCCTCCCAGAAGATCACCAACTCCTGCATGGGACTTCAATTTTGTGCTGGAAAAACTCACCCTGCCTCATTTTGAACCTGCAGCTACTGCGGATATAAAGTTTTTATCTTGGAAAACAGCTTTCCTTTTGGCAATCACTTCAGCAAGAAGGGTTTCAGAACTACAGGCCCTCATGGCTGTGGAGCCTTTTATTACATTTTACCCAGACAGGGTGTCCCTCAGGACCAATCCTTCATTTATGCCTAAGGTGGTATCCAGTGTGGCTCTTAACCAAAACTATTCACCTGTCAACATTTTACCCAAATCCGCAGAACAAGGGGGAGTGGATTCTGCATTCATTGGATGTACACAGACAACTAAGATTCTACTTGAACAGGACCAAATCACTAAGAAAGTCTGAGCAACTACTGGTGGCATTTGCTGCAGGATCAGAGGGAAAGGCTATATCAAAGCAGACTATTTCTAAGTGGATAAGCCACTGCATTCATTTCTGATACTTGCATCATGGTAAACCAGTGCCCAAGGGAATCAGGTCACATTCCACCAGGGCTGCCTCTACCTCAGCAGCCTTTCTCAGAGGAGTTCCAACCAAAGACATTCTAGAAGCTGCTACTTGGAGCTCTGTTCATACTTTTACAAAGCATTATCATTTGCCTCTCTTCTCTAAGTCCAGGGCAGGCTTTGCCACTGCAGTTCTGCAGAGCCTTATAGCCACCCCTAATGCTATTTAGTTCCATCCTTCCATCCATAGCTTTGGGATTCTACCCAAATGTAATGACTGCAACAGTGAAACACGAAGAACACAGTACAGTCATGTACACTTGCCATAAATGTAGATGTTTGAATGTATTCACTGTGGCAGTCTGGGTTACCCATCTGCCACCCCCCTTTTTCTTCTAGAACTTCTCTTTCCCTCACTATATTCTAAAGCCTTTGTGGTGTATTTGCTTTTAGATGAAGGTAAAGTTTATGTTGCTAAAGTGCATTTATATATATATATATATATATATATGGGTCTACTTTCATAGACCGAACGTACGAATCACCGACACACATTTTCCCCACCCCAAACAACCGACAACACATCACACCGACAACTCAACATACCGAACACCAAAACACCGACACAAAAAACGCCAAATACACATTGCACACAACAACATATCCACTAACCTTAACCTAAACCCTAACCCTAACGTCCGACACTACCGCACACTTACCCAACCCGCACCCTAACCCTAACTCACTTAACACACCCCTAAACCCCAACACCGTCACTATCGCACACTCACCCTACCTGCACCCTAACCCTAACTCACTTAACACACCCTAAAACATTCAGCCCATCACTATCGCACACTCACTCCACCCGCATTCTAACCCTAACACACTTAACACTACCCTACACAGCTCTCGTCACTTCCACACACTTACCTCACCGAAACCCTTAGTCCGACACCACCGCACACTCACATTTTCCACACACTATCCTAAAATCCCTCAGTATCGTACACTTACCTGTCCGCTCCCCAATACTACATCTGTCACTTTCGCACACTTACCGTGATCGCTCACACTGCCGTTGTCGGTCTCTCAGCCGCCGGGATATCGCGCTGTAACCTACCTGTTCGGTCGTTCCGTCTCGGTCTTCCGGGTGTCGGTAAAGTGGCGCTTCGGTCTATGAAAGTAGACCCACATATATATATATATATATATATATATATATATATATATCTAGAGAGAGAGAGAGAGAGTTGTTTATTTATATATACATATTTTTGCTCCCCATTTGGGGGGCACCTGACATCTGGGGCAAGAAAAACTGAATAAAATGGTGTGAGCTGCATGTTTTATACCCCTGATGACCTGACGTCATGGAAGAGGAGACAGCAACCGACGCAGGACTCAAGACTTTGATATTCAGGCTGACTGAGGGCAACCTGCCAGCAGATTACTCAAATGTAATGACTGCAACAGTGAATACATCTACATTTATGGTAAGTGTACACAACTGTACTTTCTTCCAGTTGGTATTGGTGTAGGAAGGGGAACCATATCTGCCAAGGCCAAAACGGGGCTATTGGAATAACAGTCCTTCCCAGGCTTTTGGCTTTCTGTAAGAATCTGGAGATCAGTGGGATTGGAGGGAATGCATAAAAGAGACCCGAGGGCCAATCGTGTACGAGTGAGTCCCTTGGGCTGTCCCCCGGTGGAGGGTACAGGGCAAAGTAGCTTCTGCATTTGGCATTCATCGGGGATGCAAAAAGGTTGCAGCAAGGCTGGCCCCATCTACGGAATATCCTTTCTGCCACTCGTTCTTTGAGGGACCACTCGTGAGGCAACAGAATGGCTCTGCTCAGTTTGTCAGCTATCACGTTGGATGACCTGGGTATGTGTGTTGCTATCAGAAAGTGCCTGGTGGATACAGCCCACTGCCAATTTCTCAGGGCCTCTTGGCATAAGGGCTAAGACTTGGTTACCCCTTGCTTGTTGATGTACCAGACTACCGATATGTTGTCTGTCTGTATTGCAATTGTCTCTCGAGGTAGAGAGTCGTGAAAGTGTTGCAACGCTAGAAACACCACTCTCAACTCTAGGACATTGATGTGCAAATGAGATTACATGTCTGACCAAGTGCCTTGGACAGTTCTTCCCTGAAATAGTCCCCCCCCCACCCTATCAGGGAAGCATCCGTGGTCACTGTGGCTGTGGGAGGGGAAATTACAAATGGGCAACCTACAGTAACTTGGTGGCTGTTCAACCACCATAGAAGGTCCTTTTTGCAAGCATTTGTCAGAAGAATCTTGTGTGACATTGGAAGCTGTTGATAAGACCACTGTGTGAATAGTAACCATTGGAGTATCCTCATGTGCATTCGTCCCAGAGGCACCACTATGAGTGTAGCTGCCATGGTGCCTAACAGCTTCAGAACCTGGAATGCCGGAACTTTCCTTTCCGTTAACAAATGGGGCACTTGACTTCGTAAAGATATTACTCTTTCTTGAGGCAATCTGACCAGGGAGGTGGTGGTGTCTAGATCTGCTCCTATAAAGGAAATATGCTGCGACAGCAATAAAGCAAATTTTTTAAAATTTAAGGTTATGCCCAACCTGGAAGACAGGTTGATAGTGTAATCTCTGGTGCAAATCAGTTGATGCCTGGTGGTGGTGGTGAGGAGCCAGTTGTCCAGATATGGAAACACCCGGAATCCTAAACATCTCAGGTGAGCCGTGACCACTGCCATACATTTGGTGAAAACTCTGGGGGCTGTGGTGAGACCAAAGGGCAGAGATCGGAATTGGTAGTGACTGGCCCCCAGCCAAAAATGCAAGTGATCTCTGGATGGCCTGGCAATTTTGATGTGGTAGTAAGCATCCTTGAGATCTATAGAGCACATCCAATCACCCGTTTCAAAAAACGGAAGTATCGATTGAAGCGTGACCATCTGGAACTTTTCCTTTTTGACAAAGGTGTTTAGTTTGCTGAGGTCTAAGATGGGCCTCCAGTCCCCTGTTTTCTTTGGAACTAAAAACAACCTGGAGTAAGTTCCGGATCCTATCTGGTCCGCCGAGACTGGCTGGATGACTCTTTTTTTCTAGAAGCCTTTGAATTTCTATGGCTGCTAGATTCTGCAGACTGGGTGGAACATCTGGGATTCTTGTACAAATGGAAGGGGATTCTGAAAAGGGAATGATGTAACCTCTGGTAACTATGCTTTTTACCCAAGAATCTGATGTAATTCCTAGCCAGGCATTTGGGTATAAAGCTAAGCGACCCCCGACTGCCTCCAGAGCAGGACAGTTGGGCCTCCTCTCAGGAGCGCTGATAGGGCTTGCCAAGGAACTGCTCCCTGTCACCCTGGTTCTGCGGACCCCCTCTGCCAACTGGGTGGCATCTACCATTATACCCCCCTACTCTGCCCCTGGAGGGGGGTTCACTATGTGAGTTCTGGAAAGCTCCTTGGGACTTTCGGAACCACATTTTTTCCACCTTTCTGCCCTTTGGGGTATGGTCTAGTGGGGATGAAAAAATGGACTCCTACAGCAGATAGAGTCTTTCCTTCCTGCTCACACCTAGTGAGTGCCTCTTTGACTTGAGGCCAAAACAAGGAAGAGCCATCGAATGGGGTATTAAAAAAGGAAGACTTGAAGGCTTCTGCAAAGGAGCATAAGCGCATCCAGGATTGTCTCCGCAGAGCTATCGTTGAACCTGCTGCCCGGCTCGATCCATCAGCTGCATAAGAAATGAGCCACATGGATGAGTTCACAATAGAATTAAGGGTGTTAAGCTGTGCCGTCACTTTCTCAGAAACAGCATCATCTGTTTTGCCCTGTAGAGTATCTCCAAACTCTTTGAGGAGATCTCATTGAAGACGGGTAAAGTGGGTTAAATAGTTAAGCGATCTCATTGCAAATGTCGCAGAACTAAAGATGAGTTTCCCGTATCTGTCCATCGTCCTAGAGTCTTTATTAGGAGGATGACCAGAAGAAGAGGTTTCTGACACCTCTTTCTTGGTGCCGCCGCCACCACCATGGCATCAATGGCGACTCCCTTTGTAAGAAAAGACCTGTCTTGACGGGAGGTAATAAATTTGTTGGGCCTCCGAGGGACTGGTTCCATGGAATCAGGAGACTCCCAAGCCCTTCGAGTGACCAAGTCCATTAATTCGTCAAAAGGCAGAGTAACCCAGGAGGTGGAAGGTTGAGACCCAAAGGCCTTCAGGAGCACTGACTCATCCTCAGTAGGGGTAAAGGACTGCCAGTCACCCCTCTGTCTTAATATTTCCAGGATGTCTGCAAATGACACATCCTCAGAGGAGGACCGTGGGGACCCTTCTGATTCCTCTAAGTCAGTGTCAGATATTACGGATTCCTGAGGGGAATCCAAATGCCTCCTCTTGCACACTCTCTTTCTAAGGACTTCATCAGTGGGGGCATCTGGTGAAGTCTCCGTCAGGCAGGGGTCACCAAAAGGGGTTACCTGAGGCTCTTGGTCTCAACGCTTGGTAGGGGCCTGCAGTGTAGGGACAGAACGCGTCCCTTTAGGGGAGGAAGAGGAAAGATCCAAAGAGGTAAGGGTCTTTGCAGACATGGCAACGAAGGCACAAGTTTCCCGACCCAAGGCGTCTGCCGGTTCTGAAGAAGATGGCAACTCCCAGGGGCCGAGACCATAGGCTCTGAACCAGAGGATGGAGCCGAGGTCATCTGCACTGAATTCCCGACAGGGAGAGTCAGAAGTGAAGTGTCAGTTCAACTCTCTCCCCCAGAAACAGCGAGTGTCGGCTCTGAGACTCTTTGATCGGAATCGAAGAAGCCAAGGTCGACGGGGCCGAGGGCACTGGAACAGGCCTCGGCTCCGAGGGTTCCACCACTGTCAGATCCCCCCTTTCCGGCTTTGAAGGCTCAACTGGCCTCGTCGGAGAAGCAGAAATCGTGACGGGGGTCATAGGCTTCGAAGTCAGTTGGGTCGAAGCTGAAAGCAATTTGGCCAGGGTCGGGTTCACCAAAAGTCCAGGCACCACGTGGTCCACATCGAGTTCGGAAAGGGTAACGGAAGAATGGGTCGAAGACATCGGCTCCAACACTGTGATTTGGCTCCGAGGTAAGATTTCGGTGCACGGCTCCGAAGGCTGTGGAGCCGGCGACCGAGTCTTCTCAGTGGTGCTCAGAGCAGAAGACTTATGCTCCGATGACACCTTAGAAGACTTTTACCCCTACGAGGACTTGGAGGTCTGGTCAGTCTTGTCCAATGCTTCTTGAAAGTCTGGCTTCAACAGCCCTCTATCCACCAATTTCCTTTGCCTTTCTAACAAAACCCTACCACTGAAGGAATGGCAGATAGAGCAATCCTCCTGCAAATGCAGTGGACCCAAGCAGTAGACACAAGAAACGTGGTTATCAGTGATGGGCATCTTCTGTCCACAGTCACAGCTCTTAAATCCTAATTTTTGTTTCTCAGACATGATATCAAAGAAAAACACACAAATATCAGATCCCTGATACACTATAAAGTCAATAATGTTAAAATCTGCTAAGAACTCCTAGAAAGTTCAGATCCCTGAACTGCAATTGACTACAAGAATTATTTTATAAGGTCTTGACACAAAAACGTTCAGATACAACAAGTCTAATCAACTATCAACAAGGAGGGGATAGGGAATTAAATTTGACAGAGCCCTGTCAAGTAAAACTCAACTAAAGAAAGGCTAAAGGCCTAGGAGCAACTGCTCCGAATTAGAAAGACAAAAAATAATATACAGTTAACTCACTGAACAACAATTATGAGAAATATGAAAAGTCTCAGATCCCTGATAGCTAAATAAGTAATTATATATTCTTCTAAGAAGAAAAAAAGGTTACTGGCCCAGGTTTCCTCCGAAGATCGTGCGATCCGTTGCAGCGGCAAACTAGATCTGGGGTTGGTAGGAGAGCATCATGGGATAGGGACTGTGCCTCGAGCTACTCAAAGATCTTGAGCTTGGAAAGCGGCCAACTTGTAGCCGATGGATTGGCTACGAACCCACGTGTTAAGAACAAACGGCGAGATTGAACAACTTCACATCACCAGTTTTTCTCCAGAGCTGAGTTGGCCTAGTGGGCTAATACACTATGCTGTAGTTTAAAGGGTTGTGAGTTTGAGATCGATGTGCATAACAGTGTCAGAATCAGATAAGGTGATTAAAGCAGTTTTAAGCGGGTTTGCAAGGTGCACCACAATGCTAAGTGGTACTTAGTCTTGCTTAAGCCCACGCTATTTCCAAGAAAAAGAAAAGAAAAAAGGGGTGATAAGAAAGTGGTGAAATGGGGGCAAGCAGGGGGAAAAACAATATGAAAGGCGGGTAGGGATGTGCAGGGCGGGTGTGGGAAAGGACCACTGCTCTCCATTTCTTGTACAGCAATAGCTGTGCATGTTGTAGACAATTTGGAATTTGGAGCCACACATCCCACAGGGAGGGGTGTGGGTGACATAACTTTGTTGATTAATTGCTTGGATGATTGATGGCAATGTACCTGGGGGTGAAATGGAAAGGTATTCATTGGGAAATTTTTTTTTTGTGGGACAGTTAACCAATTCTTTTTTAAGGAGAGAGTGGAATGTTGGGGAAGGGTTGTAGGTATGTCTGTGGAGGGAAGTTGGGTAGGAGAGGCTGCATTTGCAGACAGACAAGACAGCAGATGGGAGTGTAAGACACATGAGTGGGGTAAACACCTTGGACAGGGAAGGTGTTTGGGAGTCGGAGGACCAAGTGACCCCAGATGGCAACAGTGGGACTGAACTCCCCACCCATGGACAGTCACCACTGCACCTTCATGGCACCAAAGGTAGCTGTACTGGGGGCTGGGTGTTGGGGCCAGCCTGTCCCTCCAGGTGGGCCAGTCTGCCCTTGATCTGACACAGTCAATCATCCAAATCACACTGGATAACCCTGCACATCATGCCTGGAAACTGTTGACGGGTGACAAGTCTCTTTCCAAACCCATGCCCGGGGGAGATGGGGCCCACCCCCTGAGGTGGTTCCACCCATGTGTGTTGCAGGACCAGTGGAGGGGGCAGCTCCATGTTGAGTCCCAGATGTGCTGGGACCTGGTGCCATGACCAGATGATATGGGATAGGCAGATCCACTGGAACCGGCCTACCCAATTGTGCTATAGTGTTGAGGTTTGTCAAAGTGTATTGGTTTGTCATGAACAGAACATTTCAATGTTAGTCATAACAGCATGCATGCATGGATGTTCCAATTAACCCAGAATAATAGAATTGCATAGCATACAAAACACAGGCATAAATGGAATAACAGTCATTATTGTAACAGCATGCCAGTAACAGTTACGGTAAAAGGCCAACAGCATTGATATTTCAACAAGGTATGTTAGTATGCAACCATTGTAATATATAACCAATAATACAAGACAAGGTTCAAAATTAGGTAGTAACGGAAGAATGGGTCGAACAACATATGTGTAAATGGAACCATACATGTAGTATAAGAATAATACGTTGTGATGCAGATAAGGGGTGGGGGGAGAGAAAGACATTTCATTACCAACTGTATAGGCTATATTTTTCACAACAGTACTGGTCTGCCCTTACTTTATGTCTACAAGTGCTCTATAGCTTCCGTAGCACATACATACCTCTCATGCTATCTGCATGGGATGGTGTGGGCCAAGCTGTAACACCTACAGGTACATAACTACAGGGGAGTATTACATGTCAGGGGAACATATATGACTACCAAGGTGTACTCTGCATTGATGCTGTGTGAGTGTGCTACTGACATACTTCAACTGGGTGTATATCTGTGTCCAAGGTTTTTGGCAGCAGTGATCACTATCCATAACAGCACGATACTTGAGAGACATGTATTGTACACAGTACAGAGAGTTTACACTTATACTGCTGTCATTGGCAAGCATGGGGTTAGACTATCAGCAGACATTCACAGAAGCATCAGACATACAGTTGTACCAACAACAGACCATTTAATTTATCTTATTAACTTGGAATAGTAGTGTACTTCATGTCATTTTATTTAATGTAGTCTAATCACCTTGCTGAGCAATGCCATTGATGCACTAGTAAATCTGGACACAGACATTAGTATACCCTTCATACAGCTACTACAGACATTTATTTACCTGTAAGTTCTATGGGGAAAATATCTCTTAACAATACATAACTGTTTCTATAAATAGTCAGTACTATTTGTCTGTTACTATAAATATATGTTAGTACCTGTCCCTGGATTCAAACCGCGGTCTGTGTGTGGTAAATTGAACAACATATACATTGCTTATCACACTGAACTACTGGGCCACTGCTGTGTGTTGATTGAGTGATACGTACCAAATGCTCACCTGGTGACAAAGTCCAACCTGGTAATATAGGCACAGTATCACACAAGACTGCAGTGACAGTTGAACATACATGCATGAGATTCATGCATGACAGAGACAGTAGGTGAACTGTGTATTAATACATGGAATGCAGGTGTACACAACCCTTAATGGATGTGAATATGAGTGATCTGTACAGAACATATTAGGGTGATGGGTTGCCTACCTGACCCATATACATTTGCAGATGGTATATTTGCAGTCTATAACTATT
Organism: Protopterus annectens; assembly: GCF_019279795.1. Taxonomy (NCBI): domain Eukaryota; kingdom Metazoa; phylum Chordata; order Ceratodontiformes; family Protopteridae; genus Protopterus; species Protopterus annectens. The sequence continues at coordinate 353,651,010 of NC_056730.1, read as the reverse complement.
ACAGTTTCATACTTGCCTATATCAGCATACCTAAGTTCAGGGATGGATATAGCTGAAGTGCAAAGATTAACACAAGACAATCCTGGAATAAACACACTATAATACCTTAGACAGTACTACTGTAGGTTCAGATCTTAGTGCAGAACAAATATCATATTGCATTATATCTTGTAGTACAGCTCCACATCTACACTTTAGCATAACAGTTCGTTATTGCCCAACCTTCTCTCACTTCATGGTGTTATACTCGTGTTTACTTTGCAGCACCTGTAATAGTCGATTTCTTTAACAACAGCCCAGAATACGCACAACAATTGACAGAACACATATTTATTGAGGGTGACATGACACAGTGATTTATACACAGCTGACAATCTTTATTGCTCTACACTTTAAATAATGCAGGCATTGGAAGACATCTGTTATTACACAATCTATGCAGTACTACCATTATTTCTTCACAATTATGACTGCAGTTGTACTCTATTTCCTGGAGATTAGGAATGCAGTTAATTTATTCCCTTCAGATTTTCACTGCCGGTGTACTTTATTACCAGAGCATGTATTATTAATACAGTACAGATGTTATTCCCAAACATTATTAATGCAGTATTAACTTTATTTCTTTAACAGTAGCATGTTCATGCTTTCATCTATATTGAACTGTACCTGGCAATACTCACTTATATCAGTCCAGGTCTATGAACACATTCATTTCAGTACACTCACAACAGACTACACCTAATGGCAGTAAGTACTGTACTCTTTCTTAATTAAATTACTATATATTGCAAGATATATCTGTACTCATCACACTCTCAGTGCATCCTGGCCAGGTGCCTTGCATGGGCCTCCAGGTTGCGAGCCCTCTCCTCTGCAGCTGTGGGGGGTAAGCACACCATTATGCATACCTGTCTATCAGATATTCATACTAGAATTTGGTAAATCAATGGTTCTTATACTTACAAACTTCTGGGATATTGCATTCCCGAGCGTCTTGGATCCACTGGGCCAAGAGCCCCCCTTCCTATGCTTCGGATCATCATAATGACGACGCTCCTGCTCACCAGTGCAAGGGATGCCAGTTGCAGTGGTGAGGTCATGTGCCAACTGGTCCCAGGCCTCTGACTTGTATTCAGAGCCCTGGTACTGGCCCTGCAGCAGCCAGATGCCATGATCTTTCACAAGGAGACCAAACATTACCCTAGACTCCAAAATGCCTCAGAGTTGTGCCCAGAAGCACACACCATCTCCAACTCCAGCCATAGCTCCTGCAGTGATCAAACTCTGACAGGTTCTGGCTGAATTCCCACCTGTTCAGCTTAAATAAGGCTGTTTTCCCACCCTTTGCTGCCATTGGACCATTTTTAAAACTGCTAAGTGAAGCTTAGCACCACTCAAACCCACTAAGCTTAGCTAAGCAGTGCTTAACTGGCAATGGTTAGTGGTGTGCACACCCACTTAGCTGAGCTGAGGACTGCTTAAACTGGGATTGCTTAGCACTGCCCAAACCAGCTAAGTGGAGCTGTGCATTAAGTACTGCTAAAACAGGTCCTATTTAAGCATTGTTTGGCTTAGCAATGCTTAGCATAGCTTAGTTATGGGCAAACCAGAGTTTTTTTTTAAAAAAAAAAAAACAAAATATGGAAACTAATTGTTCATTAATGATACTTTATTATTATGTATATCTATTTTACTTTATATCTCCTAAAATATGCATTTCACTAAGTTATCTTGGAGTGTAACTTTGCTGCGGTAGCGTTGTCGCCTCACAGTAAGACGTTGTCCTGTTCGATTCTCAGCTAAAGCATTTTCTGTGTGGAGACATGCGTGAATAGGCGTACCTTCATTGAAGGTTGTGCATCAGGGCTGGCAACTCGGTACGTAAAAATCTACTGCCAATCATTAGTGGACCGGAGTTCCACTGTGGCGACCCCTAACCGGGAAAAGCAAAAAGGTACAACAACAACATCTTGGAGTGTAACTTTAATGTATTAGACACTTGTGTGTAACTCGGGATTTTATCCTCAGGTCTCCAATGACAATGGGCTTCTGGTCCAGCTGGGCTAACCCAATTAACAAATGTCAATGTATACATAAAAAAAAATTATAACATTTTCCTATCGCATGTAAAAAGCTGAATGGCCTGTATTCGAACCGTGCACCTACTGCACATAAGGCCATCACTCTAACCATTCAGCTACTGAGGATATGGTGATTAGAGCTATACATTTCTATATAGCTCTCAGTTACATTTAAGCACTCCTGTGCAGTGCAAACCCGCATAGCTATGCTTAAACGTGACCTTTCGTAACTAGTTAAATGCATCCACTTTCTATTTTTATATGTCTGGCACATGTCTATTGCTAAGCGCCACACAGCACTGCTCAAAGACACACAAAAAAAAATAGTTGAACATGTTTTACTTTATTATTTAACTGCCATCCAGCACTTTAACAGTGCAGGGGGTGTGTTACTCATCTGTAACACACTCCCTACACTGATTCTGTACTGTGTTACATGGCTCTTTCTCAGCAGTGTGCCTTCATTAATATGCAAGGTACGCTGCCAAGGGGGAGCTACAGACATGGCCATAGTACACTCCGTTGAGGACTTACACTATTCCTACAGGGAGTTTATTAAATCTGGGGGATAATGACAGGTCCCATGCTGGCCCCTACTGCATATATATTCGGGCATGGTTCAGAATGTACTTAAACTACAAGTGAATAATGACTGTCAGTGTAAAGTGATAAGGCAGAATCTGTTATAAAGACCTTGAGATTAATTAAACTGCAAAGATATGGAAATAACTTAAGATTATTACTGTTAGGAGAAAGGGAAACAGTAATAAGAGAGTACTATGCAGTCTACAATTATATGCCTTTACATGCTCTTTTAAAACTCCCTCATTTAAACAGAAATTATTTCTGTATTCTGCAGAAAAGCAGTTCGAAAGTATGATTCAGGTTTGTGGAATATATACAGCATAACTAACAATAGGTAAAACAATAAACACTGACAAGAATAAGCTAAATAAAGAAAATTATTAGTAATAACACAATGATTACTTTGATACTTAAATAAAAGATGATGCCGTCTTTTATAAAGATTTTGAAAGAGGGACACTAAAAGTATTCCTAAATCAGACCAGTGCTGCTTATGAATGCATTTTATACATGAAAACTGGACATTTATCTTTTAAACTGCTTCCTGTCATAATTTGATGGCAAAACTGAAGCAAAAACATAGTAAAACTAAATGTGTCTTGTTTCTAATAATGCCATTGATAAAGCCAAAGGATGTACTTTTACAATAGGATTAGCTTTTCTGGAGATTAATGAAGGAAAAAAGCATGACAGAAGGCTGCTGAACAGATCTTGGTTTTCTGTGGAATTGCCTGTTATATATTTAATAGTTCCTGTAAAAGAATTGTACTGCTAGGTGATAACAGTCGCATAAGGACTTTGGAATTTCCCAATTTCTCTAGTATGGTTTTATTACATTGGGATTTCGCCAAATAAAAGGACACCATCCTGTGATTTGCCATCCTGCAATAGTAATCTAACCTCACACATGCATGTCTTCAAAGAACTATGTCACAGGAAAAATATACTTTAAAAATGATCAAAACACGGTAGGTTCAGGTTAAGGCACTTTAATCTTGCAGCAAGGAGACAAAAACGTGCTATTACAGAGTTTGTCTAACTAGAAACAGGAAATACTTTCATTTTTATACATTCACTAACTAGACATGGCCTACCAAGCTGACGTAACAGATTACCACCTTTTTCATCATCATCTGTTGACCATCATTTCCATGAATTTCTGCTGATTTATCAATTTTTATGTGAAACTTCCTGAGGAAAACAACATGGCCTTGATTACTCCCAGTAAGATACATGTTATGTTACCATTCAAGGTACTATGGCTAATTCAAGCACAATGCTAACAGTTCATTTCTCTAACAATCCTTTGTCTACTTTATCTCTAAGTTACTGCAGCTGCACATGTTCTCATGCTTCGAACAGAGCTGATTGCTTGAAATCATTACATTTACAGAATATAGTATTGTTCATTCATTTGTTCCTGACCTAGCAGATAAGCACCTGCTTCTCAAGTACATTTCCAAAAGGCATAAACATGAATATTGCTGTGCTAGCAGTTACTAGGTCAGAGGGCATCTTGCAAGTTTCAGAAAGCATACTGCAGTTTTCAAAAAGCATCTTTTTCAGTCTCATATGAAACTCAACTTGTATATAACACAGTGCATGAAAAATAGAATGAAAAGCGTATTAATTCATTTGATTATTAATTGGCATTAAGCATACACACATTAATACATATTTTTCTAACATTTCCCTCCTGTTAATACTTTTTAATTCTATTTTCAAAAAAGAATAAACAGTTTGCTTCTTTTCCTAAACTCTTCCAATCAGGAGTTGCAGTTAAGAAAGTCATTCAGTTTAAACTTTTATGAAAGTGTTTTGCATTCTAGCAGCTCTTCAAATTCAGTACTTTGATACATAGTCTCAGATACTGATATATCTATGAATTCTTTGATTAATTTCTTCATGCAGGGGATTCCACAACAAACACAAACTCCTATTAGGAGTAATCCTACCCCAATGGCAATCAATATGTTCATTAGGATGGAACTCCACCCCCCAAATACATTCTGGAAAAAGTCTGTCAGAGGGTTTGGGCCTGGTTTGGTCATGGCCGACACTTGCTGAATCACCTCAAGATGATCGTTAATCTCATGCTGATGATCAGGAATAAACGCACAGCATTCTTCTTTGATTAAAGCACACGTCCCACCCCTCACCACTAGGGTGAAGTCAAGAGCCATTCGGTTTTGGAGTACTACAGTTTTCATGGCATTCAGTTCATCAGTTATCAGTTCAAGAGCAGAAAAAGTCGCATTACTCATTACTTCGAGAAGTTTTGACAGTTTTCGCAGCTCCCATATCAATTTAACTGCACCATATGCAGGTAATATACCTGCCCAGGATATGACAGCATCGCTCAAGTCCATGTGCGCAAGTTTGGTTCCCACATTACGATGGTCTTTCCAGCCCACTTCGATCTGTCCCACTGGATTTTCAGGTTTCTTAACAGTCTTTTTGGTTACATCTTGGGTATTTCAAATACTTCCCTGAGGCAATACTGCAGTGTGTCTTATGGCGGGGACCAGGTATCCCAAAAAACAACTGCCAGACCAATTCTCAGGTAACCATTTATATGCCTTTTTACCACACACAAAATAACAGTCCTCTACTTTAATTGTTACTTTGTTACGAAATGATTGCCCTGCATGAAACATTTTCCTATCTGTTACAGATAACTGTTTAAAAAGTACAGAATTACATTGTACCTGATCAAGAGTCTTATGCATAGATTTCAAAAATGAGTCATAATCTGTACTACAAGATCCACCTAAATCATTTGGTTTTTTTATAACATTTATACTGTACCATGACATTACACTTACTCCATCCCACTTGGATGGTATCATTTTTGTAAAAACATACAATTCGTTTTTGTGTTACAGGCAAATACAGTGCTACCTTATCATGTGCTTTAATAGCAATTGTGTCAAAAAACAGATTTTCCCAGGTCTCATTGACCCCTAGGGGGATAGCAGCCATCAATAAACCCCCGTATGCTGTTGGTATGGCCGTGCAGACCCAGCAGTTCGAAACATTAAAAGTCTCAGCATACACATGTGTAATTGCCTGATAAGTGTTAAAGTTCAGATGCCAGTCTATGTTAGGTTCATTACGTTTAATCAGTTCAACTTTCGTGGCAGGAAAAAGGAGTGGCCACAACAAAAAGAACAGTGTGATTAGCATAGTTATTAAAATGATCATACAAGTTTTCTGAGGTTGCTCAATGTCTCTATTCACTCTGTACCTGGCCATTATGTTCTCGTTGTACAACAGTAACAAAGTTGTTGTCCAATTCAAAGTTCTTAACCAATTTACAGTGCATCAAATGAATCCAGGAAGCTCGCTCTGCGATCTTGACTGCAGTGGGTGTCGACAGTAGTACCTGGTACGGTCCTTCCCACTTCGGAGAACTCCAGTTCTTTCGCTTCACAATCTTCACCCAGACCCAGGTGCCTGGGGCTACTGGTGCTTCCGATTTCGGTTGCTCTTTATCTGAAACAGAATTTAACTGCAAAAGTTTGTTATTCAAAAATTGCCTCATATACCCTGCAATTGAACTGACAGCCTCTTGCTCTGCAGACATGAGAGGTTTCCACTGAGGTGTATAATATGCCCTCCCAAACAAAGTTTCAAAAGGAGTTAATCCCTTTGCATTTGGAACAGTTCTCATGCTCAACAGTGCTAAAGGCAAACAGTGCACCCAGTTCTTTTGTGTCTCGCTCATCAATTTCCTAAGCTTACTCTTCAACACCCCATTATGCCTCTCTACTAACCCTGCAGATTGGGGGTGGTGAGCGCAGTGATTTTTTAATGATATTCCAAAATAACGACTAAGTTGCTGTACTGTTTGGTTCACGAAATGTGTACCGTTATCACTATAAATCTTTTCCGGTATGCCAAATGTGGGTATAATTTCTTTAACAAGGGCCTTTACAACAGTAGCTGCATCTGGATTTTTAGTTGGAAAAGCTTCCACCCATTTGGAAAACATATCTATAATGATAAGGCAATACTTTTTATTCTCGCATTTATTCAGTTCTATGAAATCCATACAAATAGTATGAAACGGATACGGTGGTGTAGGGAAACTCCCTTGCTTAGGCTTCAATGCCCCTTGTGCATGATGCTTGTTACAAACATGGCATGCTGCACAAAAACTTTTTGTGTAATTTGTAAATCCATAGGTTGTAAACACTCAATTCACTAACTGTACCATCCCCCCTGTTGAGACATGGCTTTGCCCATGGCTCAACAAAGCTGCATATCTAAACAAGTTAGATGGCAAAATTGGTTTCTTTTCCTTGGAGATGTACAGTCCCTTTTCAAGGATTGCTCCTCGTTTTATCCACTTCTGTTTTTCTACATTTGTAGTAAGTGTCTGCATTGTTTTTAACATTTCTAAATCTAAAGTCTCAGAGGGTTGTAATTCCTCACTCAAAAGAACAGCTTCTGAGGCTGAAGCTGCCTGTTTCGCAGCTGTATCAGCCCGCACATTACCTTTTGAAATCCTATCCTGTTGCTTGGTATGAGCTACGCATTTGCAAATAGCTACTTTTTGAAGTAACTGAATAGAGTCTAATAGATCTAAAATGAATTGCACATGATTAATTGGTTTACCAGTAGATGTTATCATTCCTCTATTTTTCCACTGCTGCGCAAAAACATGTACAGTGGAAAAAGCATACTGACTGTCAGTATAAATATTCACTTTCTTACCTTTTGCTAAGGTACATGCCCTTGTCAAGGCAATCAACTCTGCTGCTTGTGCAGATAAAGTGTGTGGTAAAGATTTTGCTTCTAAAGTTTCAGTATCGGAAACAACTGCATACCCCACTAGGATCTGTCCTGTAGGTCCCCTCCTGCACGAGCCGTCCACATAGTATGTCACCTCGGCATCATCCAAGGGAACATCCATAAGGACTTGTCTAGGTAATGTCTTTTGCTCAATCTCCTGCAGGCAGCAGTGCAGTTTGCCATCTGCAGGGGTTGGGAGCAAGGTTGATGGATTCAAAGTTGTGCATCGTTCAATTGTCATATGAGGTTGGCTCAACAGTATAGTCATACAGGAAAGATGTCTAGCAGGAGAAAGATATGCTACTTTTTCTTGCAGTAAAATAATTGTGACTGCATGAGGCACTCTCAATGTGAGAGGGTGGAATAACACTACTGAGGCCAAAGCCTGCACTGCCATTGCAGCTGCAACTACTGCTTGTACACAGTGGGGCAGGGGCTGCGCCACTGGGTCTAACTGTGATGAATAGTAAGCTATGGGGCGTTGCTTGTCCCCATTCTGCTGTGTCAATACTGATGTCATATAACCCTGCTTACAGTCTACAGTTTGAAAAAATTGCTTATGATAGTTTGGTAATCCTAAAACTAAGGATGATGCTATCAGTTGTTTCAGCTTGCAGAAAGCTGCTTCTGCTTCTGGTGTCCATTGTAATAAATCCTGTGCAGCCATCGGCTTTTTGAATATTAAGTTGGCCAGTGGAGCAGATTCCAAAGCATAATTTGGTATCCAACTCCGACAAAAGTTAGTAGTTCCCAGGAAGGACATCACTTCCTTCTTGGTAGTTGGTCTAGGTGCTTGTAATATTGCTGTTTTTCTATCTTCGTCTAATATTCTACCTTCCTTAGATATTACATATCCCAAGTACTTAACTTGTTTTCTCCAAAGTTGTAGTTTGTTCTTGTTTACTTTGTGTCCTTGAGTAGCTAAAAACTGTAATAATGCTACAGTGTCCTCTTTACATTCTTGCTGGGTGGGGGCTGCCAGCAGAATGTCGTCTACATAAAGTAAAATCTGACTACCTTTCTGTGGGATAAATCCCACCAGGTTGCTTGCCATTTCTTGTGCAAATATTGTTGGACTTCCACAATATCCCTGTGGTAATCTCATATATGTATACCGTTTCCCCTGAAATGTAAATGCAAACCAATATTGACTGTCAGGGTGTATCGGTATTGAGAAAAATGCATTACTAATATCTACCACAGAAAAATACTTTTGCTGAGGTTTTAAATCAATCAGTAAGGTGTGCGGATCTGGCACTGTTGGTGCCCTGGGTATAACTGCATTATTTACAGCTTGTAAATCTTGGACCATACGCCATTCCCCATTTGCTTTCCTGACAGGAAATAAGGGTGTATTACATGGTGAATCAGGAGATTCTATTAAGACTCCTTCCTTAAGTAAGGCTGCTATTATAGGTTTGATCCCTATCTCTGCATCCTTTCTCAAGGGATACTGTCTTTTCTGAGGTCTAAATGCTGACTTTGGCGTAATAGTAACTGGTCCTGCTGTTCGTATAAGTCCTACATCTGATTTCCCTGTTGACCAGAGAGTCTCTGGTATGTTTCGCAAGGCTTTTTCCTCTTCTTCTAATAAGAGTAATACTCAGCTACTCACACTAGCCTGTGAGTGCACAGCTGGGTGTGTCTGTGTTATCCAATTCAATTTCTGTTTCTGTACTCCTTGTTTGGAGAGTTCTAATTCTGTCTGCTTTTCCCACCTTGTGACTTTTTCACCTAAGTCTGCCCATTTCAAATTTCTATTCTTAGTTAAGCTAACATGTGGCAATCGATTAGATTTTTAAAGTGCTAAAAATTACTGGGGCAATGAACAGCTTACTACACTGTTTCCTTCTGTGTCCCAGTACAAGTTCCATAACACTAGTCTGTTTGCGTGGTTCTGAAACAATTCTTGCTCATAATCTTTATCAGGTCCTGGTCTATTACAGTAATATAGAGTACAATGCAACAAATGTTGTTTGTCAATGTCGAGGGAGGGGGACTTACTGATGGCTATGTTCGTCAGTTCTTCGGTTACTGCCCCTGGACCAGTCGTAACCAAGTCTTGGCTGTACCAATAATATGTCTCACCCCCCCGGTCGCACTACAAAAGTATCCATTTGTCACTGTGCTTCCATACCCTGCATGGTTGGAACTACGGCTATGCCAAATATCTGCATTAAGTCTCTACCCAAAAGGTTTACTGGGCATTTTGCAGAAACTACAATTTTACTTCTCTGGGTCATTCCTGAAACGGGGTCTGTTATCGCTATGTCATGGGAGAGTGGCTCCCGATACAGCTGTCCATTAGCTGCTTTCACTAGTATATAATCTGGTGATTCTGAATCTTCCGGTAATTTGGAAGGGTGTATCAGGGTCCGTGAAGCCCCTGAGTCACACAAAAATTTGACTTCCCTCCCCTCTACCAGAAGCGTCACTTCCAGTTTTGTATCTGCTAAGTAAAGCTCTAGGCTCAATAAGGCTAAGTCCAAAATTTCATTTTCTTCAATGTCTGCAAATTCATGTACATCCTCTACCCCTTCTGTCACATCCTCTACCCTTGCTATCACATTTGTACTTGTCTTTTCCTGTTTATTTCCATTTAGTGATTCCTGACTATCATATAGTCATTCCTCATCCTCCTTATTTTCTGTAGTCACCTTCTTATTTAGCCTACAATCCCTTGCTAAATGTCCTTTTTTCCCGCATTTAAAACATTCACCTTTTTTCTTTCTTTCTTCAAAGTCAAAGTTTATTTCCCTGGGTATTTTTCTTACCCTTTCTCCCAGTTTGTACTACAAATACTTCTGACCCATCTTCTGCTGAAAATACTTTAGTTTTCTTTTTCTTTTTACTATTAAAATGTCTCGCTGCATGTCTAGCATATTCAAGTAATGGCTGCAATCTACTCGTACGATGATCTACCATGTGCTTTGTAATAAAGCTGCTAATGGGAGTTATACTACCCTTCAAGAATGCATTCTTTAGCTGTTGTTCATATGGGGAATCGTGTGTCTGGTTTTCTGGTATCTGCATTCCACAGTGGTTATTAAAACACTCTAATAATCTAGCATAATATCTATCAACTGTTTCACTTTCTTGTTGAATGCACTGACTAATGCAAGTCCAATCAGCCCTAGGCTTCCACTTTTCAGAGATTCGGTCTGTCAGACCTTTTACTCTGCCATCCAATTCTGCATTAGTATGTGGGAGTGGTCTAAGCTGTGCGTCACAAGGATTCCAGTCGCCACTGATCATGTGCCAATCTGGACCTATAATTTGTCTTACTACTTTTTCTACTTCTTCTCCATTCAAATGGTAACTTAATCTCATACCCTGTAAGTCTTCTTAAAATTTTTGAAAATTCACTTTCGGATGGGGAATTCCCTCCGTGGCTTTCCGGATATCTTCCGGTGTCCACGGTCTATAAACTAAAAGAGTCGGATCCTGTCCTGCCTGATGATTTGGTACTTCTATGAGTGGACATATTTCTTCCTCACTCATAGCTTGTGATTTTCTATTTATTTCACATAGTTCAATCTCCCTTCCCAAGTCGCGTGTTTGAGACCTTGTCTCGATAGGATCTCTGACAAATGGTTTTGATGCTGTAGAAACAGCTGGATATAGTGGAGGTGGATCAGCTTGTCCACTCGCTTCATATTCTGGTAAGGGAAGTGGAGGGGGCGAAGGAGGGGCCGTTGCTATTACCAAGTTATTATCTTCTTTGTCTAAGAACATCGTTTTTGAATTCTTTATCTTTTGTTCCCTGCGATTTGCTTCCTCAAGCCACCTATGCGCATGAGGGACTCCTAATTGTCATTGCTTTTTTAATTGACCTTTTGCGTCTGTTTTTAGTTGCCTAACAAGTTTAATAAGTGCGAGTTTATCTAAATTACCATCAAATTTATACTTATCAACCCATTTTGTATAATACTTAACATTGTCGGCACGCTGTAATTGCATATATTTCGCGTCTTCAGTTAGGGGCGGGTCTCGGGAACTTTTAGTACACTGATTTACCATTGTTGCCTTAGCTAAGCTGTACATTATTACGTAACCCTTTTTATCATGTGGTACCACAGTTCTATACCTTTTCATAGTTTATCTAGAATAACTGCCTACCTATTCTGTTTCCCTGATCTATGACAAAACAGTAACTCCTTTTTTGTCCCTGATCTGCACATGCAAATCTTCCTAACAAAAACAGTTCTGTAACTAGTCCCTGATCTTAAAACAGAAATAAGGTAATTCCTCCTTACCTGACCCTCCGTGAGTTGATCCACCGGATCGTTGACTCGTCCTCCAATCCCAGATCAGAAACAGTGGCTGGCCTCTTTCGAACGACAATTCAGTCGGAGGTCTTTCAAAACAGAAGAGCCGATTTGGCCTCTTCTCCGTATGGATGCATGCCACCGGGCCCAATTCTGACCTAGGCCTAGAGCGAGAGGTACTTTCCGGTCTGAAGGACCAAACTGTCAAAGGAAAAATATACTTTAAAAATGATCAAAACACGGTAAGTTCAGGTTAAGGCACTTTAATCTTGCAGCAAGGAGACAAAAACGTGCTATTACAGAGTTTGTCTAACTAGAAACAAGAAATACTTTAATTTTTATACATTCTCTAACTAGACATGGCCTACCAAGCTGACGTAACAGATTACCACCTTTTTCATCATCATCTGTTGACCATCATTCCCATGAATTTCTGCTGATTTATCAATTTTTATGTGAAACTTCCTGAGGAAAACAACATGGCCTTGACTACTCCCAGTTAGATACATGTTATGTTACCATTCAAGATACTATGGCTAATTCAAGCACAATGCTAACAGTTCATTTCTCTAACAATCCTTTGTCTACTTTATCTCTAAGTTACTGCAGCTGCACATGTTCTCATGCTTCGAACAGAGCTGATTGTTTGAAATCATTACATTTACAAAATATAGTATTGTTCATTCATTCGTTCCTGACCTAGCAGATAAGCACCTGCTTCTCAAGTACATTTCCAAAAGGCATAAACATGAATATTGCTGTGCTAGCAGTTACTAGGTCAGTGGGCATCTTGCAAGTTTCAGAAAGCATACTGCAGTTTTCAAAAAGCATCTTTTTCAGTCTCATATGAAACTCAACTTATATATAACACAGTGCATGAAAAATAGAATGAAAAGCGTATTAATTCATTTGATTATTAATTGGCATTAAGCATACACACATTAATACATATTTTTCTAACAAACTACTTCAGTTGGGAAATAGGAAAGAAGCTCAGTCTGCTGTGTAATTGACTTGGATTCAATTATTATCCTGGGTGCTGGAAGAACCAGACAAGAGAAAATAAAATAAAGAAAGAAGAGGCAAATGCCAGTAGCAGCAATCTACTAGAAAGCAGGCAGGGTTGACTGAGGCTATATCACCTCCAAAAGTGAGTGATGACTTCACACAGCACCTACTGCATGGCCATGATGGCTATCACTGTCAATAGATAGGAGGTGTCTCTGGGCTGTATAATACAGTAATAAAGAAATCCCTTGATGGCTGTCTGTATTATAGCCATGCCAGGATCAGCTCTCACCTTGTAAACAAATGGACAGGGTCACAGCAATTGGTCAGATAGTTAGCAGGTACATGAGACTCAAAATAGATGTAAAGAAATAATTACTGCAGTCACTGGTGTCCTTAATCCTGCCATCCAGAGAATCATAAAACCATTTAAGCATGTGTATCTGTATTTAGATTTTTTTTATTAAATGCTGTACCTCATCTTTCTCCTCTGTATCTGATATTTTATTTCAATCAAATGCAAACGTGAGTAATAAAACTTGATATGATATATGGTAAAGTTAATCATTAGCTCTAGTTTTCCTATAGGAGGCATGAATGTTCTTTCCAAGTCTGTATCGAAACCTCATTACTCTGTCAGACCGGGGTCCAAAGTAGCAGGAACACTCAAATGAAGCAGTTGATGGATGGCAAAACCAAATTTTCTAGGTCAACTTTTAAATAGGTTCTGCCTATATCGTATTTAAAAGAGTAAGTCTGCTGTCCTCTGGACTGGTGCCAGGCAGTGTGTCTGGATGGAAGCTTATGTTAATGTACATTATGGAAAGTCACAAACTTAAGAATCTATAAATGTCTCTTTTCTGGAAGACAACAACTCTGAAGTAAGACCATTTTCAATTTTTTTTTCTCATGATACTGCCTGACTTACTAAATGCTATGTTTTGAGGAGACCTCATTTTTTTAAAGGAACCATTTTCATGTCCAGTTGAACAAACTTGAGGACTATAACACAAAAATCTTCTTCCTGAGACAAAGAGAAGTTAAAAATAAAAGAAACTTAAATTTTCATAGTGTCAGGTGCCTTTATTAGTACTTGTGAAAACTTTCCCTCTACTAGTCATTCAAGCCTATAGCATTTTTTGTATTCTTCCAGTTAACACCCATAGCTCCTTATGGCGTTGAGACATTTTTGGATCTGTTATCCTTAGCAAAGTGTGTCACAAGTTAATATGCAGTATTACGAAGTGAAAGGTGCAATTAACAAAATTATAAGACTGTTAATTTTGGATGTTCTACAGTGGAGAAATGAATGACTGAGTTCCCTTATTATTCATATTTTCATATTTGCATTCACAGTTTCATAACTGAGACCTACGTGTTATTCAGGAGCATAGTGTGAAATACCCTGATGGGAGAAAGAAATGTATATTGTCAATGTGTGATTACAGTATGCTATACTGAAGATACAAGTAGCTATTTGCTAGTAATTATGAAAATCTCCATATGTACTTAATATTTCTAAAACTGGGTGACTCACAAACGACTGCATGACATCAGATGACACCTTGGATGATGTTGAAGAAAACTGTTATTGATATTTGCACTTTAAGTTGCACATCTTGAGAGAGAGTCAGGGTTATTCATATTGTTAATTATACAAATAAACATAATTCTTCATATTTTTGTAAATAGTTTACAAGCATACACATAAAAGGGAACTTTTTGCTATCATGTGAAAGCTTATGTCTGGCTAACAAAAGTAAGTTGACAAAATACATCTAGGTTGTACAGTTTTCAAGTTATGACAATGTGTTTGTGAAAAATTAGATAAAAATATCATTCTGCTTTTGTATTTATAATATATTATAGCATCAATATAAAAACCATGACTGTACTGACCTATCCGTCAAAGAAGACTTTTTACTGATATTATTGTTGTTTGTATAATTTTAACATCTTTACACTCACAAAATATTTGCATTTCTTGTGTTATGTTTTTAAGTTGATGTCCCAGAAAATGCTTTGAAATGTAACAATATGTGTAGGCTACTAGAGGCATTACATTCCACATCAAATGCATGTTAATGGGTTAAAAGGAAACATGGTTCCCAAAAAAGACCTGTATCAGTTCTTGTTGCTTTGTACTTATGGACATCTCTAAGGGGTGATACAGATACAAGGAAGATCTCTCTTTCTGATACTGGGACTCAAGATTTATGCACTGAGTTAAAAATAGACTCCTCCATGATATAACTGTCCCTCTGAACTCCAAAATAATTCTTGAGAGGCCACAAATCAGTATTGCAGTAGGTACCGAAAAAAGGTGCAGTCTTCATGGAATAAATCAGTGGAAACAGCACTGGTGGAGGCTTTGGTGGTGCTGTAATTTCAGAATGTATAACCCTGTGCTTGTGAGTCAACACAAATGATTTACCAGCTGAGTAAATCCTGTAGATGGTTACAAGTCTTCAGAGTCTGTCAAGAAATCAGCCATCTGTTAGGTGACATGGGTTTCTTGGACTCTGTTGGTTAAAGATGTTTACCAAAAACATTTTATTAGATTTCTTATCAAATGACTTAAGGCACTTTCTATTAAGAACTAATTTAGTATTTTAAGCCTCCTTAATTTAGTAACCCATCTTAAATTTGCCACTACCTAAAAACTTAAAAATCTTCTAAGTCACTCAATATCACTACCATTTGAAGCACAGCAAAAGAAGCAACCAACTTCTTCAGATACCTCACTTTAAGGCTAGACCTGTCACTGATATTCCATACCCATGCTGAGACATCAAGGGCAAAAGTTAACTCACTTCTCTTCTGGTCTTAGAAAATTTCACCCTATGTACACCCAGCCAGGGCAGTTATAGACAAAGAAGTGCTTCTGACCTAACTGGAGTACTGACTACCCATAAAAGCAATACTCCCCTATGCTACAGACTACTGAAAACAAAAATCTGTTGCTTCATCACTAACTCACCTTCTCATGAGCAAAACTGCCTTACGCTCAAAAAAGCCAAGTGGCTCTCATTGCAGTCCACAGCAGACTTGCTACTAGGTTCTCTCATCTTCATACTTCTTCAGTCTAATACACACCACCAGATTTATACAAACACAAGAGCCGCGGTGGTGCAGCGGTAGCATTGTCACCTCACAGCAAGAGGTTCTCCCGTTCGATTCTCGGCTGGAGCGCCTTCTGTGTGGAGTCTGCATGTCCTCCCCGTGGTCGAATGGCGTTTGAAAGACATGCGTAAATGGGCGTGCCTTCATTGAAGGTTGGGCATCGAGCTGGCACCTTGGCACTGTAAAAATCTACTGCCAATCATTAGCGGACCGGAGTTCCGCTGTGGCGATCCCTAAGCAGGAAAAGCTGAAAGAAGAATAACAACCATATACCAAACACACGCACTACAACCTCAGATGCCTTTCCCAAGCAACCACCCCACTCCAACCCACACTAACCTGGCTACACTGGACCAACCACTCTTTCTCCATTCTTGCTTCTAATGTATGGGAATCCTTCCCCCCCCCCGTCGTCAACACTTTCAGTGCTAAATTAAAAAAAAAAATCCTTCACACAAAATAAAACTGTATTTGCTATAGCAGGCCACATCATACAAGGGTCTCTCAATTTCAAACCTTACTGAGTGCTGTAATATGGCTTCTAGCCTTAGAAGTGTTCAGTGTGATGTTCGTGGTAAATTTGGTGCTTTAGTTTCTAAAGCATTTGACTTTCAAGATATGGCTGGTTCTGGTCACACAAATTATGTAGCAGGGAACGTTCAAGACTTTGGTTCACTCAAGGACATGATTTCTTTCTTTGAAAAGAGACTTTTTAAATACAAAAATTTGCAAATGGAAATTGTGTATTTGAAACAATGTATCAATTTAAAAGTTATACCACAAGGCTTGAGAGTTTTTAAATTTCCCTATGGCTTAATGTATGATACCAATATGATTGAATACTTTGTGTGTTTATTTATTTTATTTTTTTATTTTATTTTACATGGATACATGTCCATTTTCAGTGGAGGCCCGAGGGGAAAAGCTCCGCTAACATACTACTAAAAACTATTCATCTAAGTAGTAATAATAATATTAAAGCTCACACTGAATAATAATAATAAAAAACACACTATAATCATACAGAAAATAAATGTCATTGAAGAGGGCTAAAAAAGTAAAGTTAGAGAAAGCAGATGGGTAGTCATTTACGAGATCAGAAAAAGTGAAAACATTAGTGAGCATGTAAGAAAAGGAAAAAAAATGCCTAGTGCACTCAGACATGGTGAGTAAATACTCTGGAGAGACAGAGTTAGGAAATTAAGCAGAGAAGGTTAGCTTAGAGAGTCAAATAAGCTGTTTAGTCAGGGTTATTGCAGGAGCACAGCCAGTGGTTAGTGAGAAATAGTTTTAAGTTAGTTAGTTTATTTGATAAATGGGGGATGCAACTTCTAGAAAAATCATTACTTTACAATGAACAGATGCAGAAAATGATGGGCAAAGACTTAGAAGATTTAAACACTAATATTGTGAATGACTTGCTGTTTTCATAGTATCAAGCTTTTTATGAAAAAATATTAACAGGGTAGAAAGGAAATGTAATGCATTGTTTTTAAAGAAAAAAAGAAAGTTAGAGAGGGATGTTAAACATTATCAAACTAAATCTGCTTACCCTTCTAGTAGGTTAACTGTGGAGAAATTTGTTCATGGCTCTGATGTGCACAGTAATTCTGCTGGTAATGACAGGGAAATGGCTGATATGTATAATAACTATGCTGAAGTGTAAAATGAAATGGATGAAGGCGGTTCACAGGATTTTTAGCAACTGAGGCGCTCAGAAAGGATAAGGAAATACACATACAGTCATGCAGTGCAAATTCAAAAGGGACATCCCAACTGGGGGAGGGGGAGGAACAGAAATTAATTGTTGGAACTGAACGTATTGTGCATATTTTTCAAGGCTTTAAGATTTATAATTACACAGGGCTATCACTAAAGATTTTTTTTCACTTTTTTCTAAAGGATTTAACTTTATTTCCTGGATGTTGCTGACTGTTTGTTAGATGTTCAGATGTACAATTGTTGTATCTTTCTTTAGGCTTTTCCCGGTTAGGGGTTGCCACAGCGGAACTCCGGTCCGCTAATGATTGGCAGTACATTTTTACGTACCGAGTTGCCAGCCCTGATGCACAACCTTCAATGAAGGTACGCCCATTCACGTATGTCTCCACACAGAAGACGCTTTAGCTGAGAATCGAACAGGACAATGTCTTACTGTGAGGCGACAACGCTACCGCAGCACCACCATTTACAATAGGAAGCTCAATTTCTGTCTCCTTTTTTCCCAAAATCAAGTGGGGCCTACAAATGAGTTAAGTACACAAACAAATATTTTGAAGAAGAGTAGTGGGTTCAATCCACCACTCCATCCCCTCATTAATGTTTTTGAGAAGGCAGTGAAAGAAGACATGTATGAATTATGGGCTCAGAATAGAAAGTTTTATGCCAACTTAAGTTCTGATGAAAGAATTCTCATGAATCAACTGAGGGGGAACAAGGGACTGTGTATCATGACCCCTGACAAGGGAGGTGGTAAAGTAATATTCCATTCAAAGGATTATTCCAACATTATGTGGAATATTTTATTTAATGAAGAGAATTATGCACAGGTTTCTAAGAAACAAATAAATATCGCAAATCGATGTATTAATAGTTATTTAGAAGAATATGTCCTGGACAATTCCTATCCTAAGGTGCCGGTTATATTCAGTATCCCAAAAATTCACAAAAGCATCACTGAATCACCTTTTAGGCCCGTTGTTGCTGCCAGTGGCTCCAAAACACATATTCTGGCACTATTTGTAGATAAAATGACTAAGCATGTAGTGGAGAGAGCAGTACATCTAGTTAAGGATTCCTGGGATTTTCTAGGACAGCTTAAACAAAATCTATGGGCAGCTAATATGGTATTTCTAACCACTGATGTGAAAGATCTTTTTTCTTGTATTCCGAAGCAAGAAGGACTAGAACTATTTGAAGAGACACTCTTGACATTTTCCACCTTGAGTCACAATAAAGTAAACCTGGTGTGTGAAATGATGGCACTTATCTTAGAGAATAATTTTTTATTCTTTGAGGGCCAATATTTCCAACAAACAAGAGGAGTTGCCAACGGAGCTGCCTGTGCCCCTATATATGCAAATATAGTACTATTAGGCTGGGAATTAAGATATGTATTCCACAAAGAATTTTGGAACAACATCCAGTTATATTGCAGGTTTTTGCATGACATCTTTATTTTGTGGTAGAGAAAAGTGGAAGATATCCCTGGCTTTATTAACTATCTCATTTTTTGGAATTTACTTATAATTACAACACTAGAGATATACATTACTTGGACACGGCAATTTCCCATACACCTGCACGTTTCAAATCTAATATATTTCGTAAGAGTACTTTTTGTAATTCTTACCTTCATTATACAAGCAACCATCCACTTTCACAGAAAAAGAGCTTAGTCAAAGGACAGGCTATAAGAATTGCATGCATGACTTCAGAATTGAGTGATGTGAGGCAGGAATTTTTCACATTAAGAGATCTGTTTTTAGAAAGGGGATACCCCAAACAGATGATGGAACAAATTATTGAGGAGGTTTACACAAGATGGAGAAAAAAATATAAGCCCCTGTTATGAAACCACCCATTAACTAATATAGCCCCAACAGATCCTGGTGAAACAAAGATTTATGAGAATGCATGTATAGTGCATTACAGATCTATATCATATGAAGTGAAAAACATATTAAAAAAGAACTGGAGTACATTTAAGGTAAATAATGATGTGTTAACTGCAGTGAGAGATAAACCAGTTTTTATCAGCAAGGTAGGCATGAATATTAAGCATCTTATGGAAAACAAGTTGAATTTAGGTGGTTGTGGTATAACACCTTGTGGGAGGTGCTCCCAATGTACTAATATTTTCAAAGCACCTCAAACCCAGCTAGCTACTAAGATGGCATCTAAGGTTATATTCAAGAAAGGAAATTGTTTTACCACCAGAGTGGTGTACCTTGCTCTGTGTGATATGTGCAATGGATTTTATGTTGGGAAAACGGAGAGGACGTTGAAAAGCAGAATCTATGAGCACGTATACGATGTTAAAAACAAGAAGGATACAAGTGCATTATATAGGCATTCCCTCACTTGTTGTAATTTTAAAGGTGTTAAATTTGGTATTTTGGATACTGTGGACATAGATTTGAGGGGGGGGTGACTGGAAGAATTTATTAAGTAAAAAAGAGCTGGTTTGGCAACTCAGACTAGCAGTTAATTTTCCACCAGGTATAAATGATTCCTTGACAATACTTCCAGCCCTGAAAGAAAAATCTATGACATTTTCACATGCATTACTGTGCCTGCATTTTTAAACATAGGCTGAAGGTATTTAATATATATTTGTAAAAAGTTAAGTTGGCTTGAAAATTAACATCCTGTGTATTTAATATTGCTCATGTGACCATTTTACATGTGACTTTTTTTGACAATACCATTGGCTCAATTTTATCTATTATTAACATGTACTGGTATAAAAATGGTTCTTGAATTAGTGTGCTTTATTCTGATGAAGTCTTCTATACAAAAGACGAACGTGCTTAATCTAGGTGTGTTTTTACTGCAATAAATGGAGTTCATATACAGGCTCGTATGGTGCGTTTTCCATTTGGTTCCTCACTCTCAACTACTAACACCTCTTCACTCCATCTACATCTTCTCTGCCCTGATGGTCATTACTGTATAGCATTTCCACCACAATGTAAACATAGGCTCATAGGAGGTTACTAGGCTAATGGCCCTAGGGTCTTTACAAGCCTAGCCGTGTAAACAAATAGATGGTCATTGTTAGCAGATCGATTCTGTGATCAGCACCAACTACCCCTGTCTATGAGGGACATAGATGCCACCCCAGGGTGAATTTACAGCCACCCATCCAACTGTCAAGGTTACACTTAAATAGGGTCATTGAGGAGCTCTGCTTCATGTGAAGTGGGAGCTTATACCAGAGGAGTGGTAGTCTCTGGCAGATATATCTCTCTCTCTCCAGCATGTTCTGTTAATGTCCCAGGCTAGATTGAGATCCCTGAAGTGAGTGACTCTTGTCCCATTTATTTTATTTATTTATTTAACATTTGTTTACCGGGGAAGTCCAACTGGACACAGGTCCTTTTTCAGCAGAGGCCTGGGGAGAAAAGCTCCATAGTTTTGTGGATTTGGACAAGCGCATTTGATTTGTGGATGTGCAGCATTTCCATTAGGGCAAAGTCACAGACTGGTCTGTATGATACAGAGTACAGTGACATGGCTTTCAATCTATTCATGTAAATCACATTTTGGTGGCCCTAGATTCTCTTGGTTAGAAATCTCTGTGGTGTCTCCAGTTACTGCAGGTGTCTGGAGAGATACAGAAGGGAGCATTGTACTCAATTAGTGGTCTGATAAGGGTTGAGTACAGTGGAGTTATAACCTTCTTAACTCTTAGATGCGATGCCCTTATTTATGAGATGCACAATTTAGAAGGCTTTCCTTACCACTATGGACACATAGTGATCGAAGATTAGATTGCTATCAAGCTGTGTTCCTAAGTCTTGCACCACTGGGTTTGAGCTTAGAGGGATGCTATCTATATCATAATTAGCAGGGGGCTACTTCTCTGCCAAAGGGGATAATGAGGCATTTTTTTGCATTTAGTTTTAGTCCATGGCTTTGGCACCAATCATTTGTTTGAGTCAGCCCCTTCTGTAGTATTTTTACATTGTTGGGGACTCAATGATTGTGCCCAATTTGCAGTCATCTGCAAACCTGGTAAGCCACAGGCCATAGGTTCCAAACAGTCGAGGGCTCAGCACAGATCCTTGTGGTACCCCACTGGTAACTGGTCTACTGGTGGAGGTGGACTCCCAACTCTGACAGTGTGCATTCTGTTGGTGAGCCAGCTGGCTACCAATCTAGTGACATATGAGTTTCTGAATAATCAGAGTGGGGAATTGTGTCAAAAGCCTTAACTATATCAAGATAGGCAGTATGTACTGCTTTGCCCTCATACAGGGCGTTGGTGACATTCTCAAAGAAGTCCACTAGATTTAATAAGCAAGATCTATGCTTAACGAAATCAAACTGGGTCAGGTCAGGAGTTTGTAGAATTTGATACATTTTTTTATCTACCTTTTTTTCCTTCTCCTTTTTATTTTTTTTCTTTGTTTAACAAATGACATTCTAGATTATTTATGTAGTGGGTAAGGGTGGGGAGGGGGAGGGAGAGGAATGAAAATATCATTAATAGAAATAATAATTAATTATTTGTTTGTAAAGTTTTTATAAGTTCTTCAAATGCTATTTCTAATTATACTTTCTTGATTATACTGCTTATGCCTGTTTGTAAACAATCTGTTATGCTTTAACTAATAATAATCAGAACTAAAAATAAGAGTAAATAATATGTTTTATTTTAACTCTATTAATATAAAAGTAAAGTAAAACATTCTTTTCATTAGTTTTCTTACATTTTTTTTTTCTTTTTTTTTTTTTATTTTCACTCTCTCTTTTTTTCTTCTCTCTTTTTTTTTTTCTTTTTTAATTATATATGGATATACTTTTGTGTGGGATTGCATGTAATATTAAGTGTATGAAAATTAAGTTGGGAGAAGTATGTGTTGTTGAGTTTTTTTGTAATTTTGTATTACATAGAGGCTGTAATGATCATGTAGGCTGTAATTGAAGGTTTTGTACATGTTTGAGGAATTTACATGAATGTTTGAATTACTGTCAACTAGTTTAATGTTTCTTTTTTATAAGTTTTTTAACAACTTGTCTGGGCTGTCCCATGCACAGTGTTCATGAGTTACTTCAGAGTTTTCATGTGTTCTGAATTTCACACAGAATTCTCACAGAGAAACTGAAAGCAGTTAGTATAACCTTTACACTGTTACACCACATACATACCACATTCACTGGAAAATAAAATAAAATATCTGTTATAATTATTATGTTCAGTTATAGTGTTTGTATTCATAACCAAGCCATTATTCAACAATTCAATAGATTTAATGAGTAGCTGTAATTAAATGTGTAATGGTCTGTGGAATAGTGTGAAATGGTCTGTGGAATGGTGTGTATTTGTTTGTTATGCACATATGCTTTTTTACTATTGTTTAATAAGTTGTCAAGAAAATTTTAAAAGAGATGATCTTAAATGTTTTGACACATGCACATGTGGGTGGTCTCACTCACAGTGTGTTCAAACTTCAGACTCTCACACTCACAGAGAAAGCAGTTCGTATAACCTTTGACATAGTTATCACACTTGACTGAACCACAACAGAACACACAAAACAGATTCAGGAAACTAGCTTATGTCATAAATAATAAATATGAATGAGTTTCTGAGTCTGTAGTAGTCTCTTGTCTTTAGTATGTAGGTAAAATGAAACATATTTTTAATTTTTTTAAAAAAATAACTAATTAAAGCATAATTTTACCAGCAAAATAATCAATGTTAAAAATTTCCAAACATATACTTTACTATAACTCAATGATATTAATAATCAGATAGATTCAAAATCATTACCATACACCTTTTTTTCTAACAGATACAAAACTTATTCAAAAATAGGAGTTTGTAGGTCGCCTGTGTCCTGTTGATAAGGTCCATGATGATTCTTTCCATGGCCTTGCAGGTAAGGCTGGTTAGAATTATGGGTTGATAGTTTCCTGGGTTGGTTGATGGAACCCTTTGTGTAAGAGGATTACTGTTGCTATTCTCCACTGTGCCAGATCAAAGCCAGTGCTCAGGCTATGGTTAAACAGAGTGCCAAGTGGTTCCACAAGGTCTTGTTTTAGATTGTTTAGCAAGCAACCCGGGATGTTATCTGATCCCATAGAGGCTGTGTTTTGGCCTTGGAGAGTGCTTGTATGACCTGTTTTTTGGTAGTGGACTGGTATCAAGAATGCTTTGAGGTATGACTGGTGTGGATGGGGGGTGAAGTTATTGCCAAATCTGTCAGATAGCAGGTTGACAATTTCCTCATGCTCAGTATGAGAGGGTACGTCTACTATAAGTTCGGCACTATAAGTTCAGCACACAGCTGTGCATTCCCTTTTAGGTTTTACATGTAGCTAAAGAATGCCTTACAGTTGTCTTTAGCTAGGGATGCCAATTTAGTCTCGTAACCAGCCTTAGAGGACTTTACAAGATATCTGATTTGCTTGCTCGACCTCTGGTGGGCATTCTTCCTCTGTTGAGTAAGTTCCCTCTTGTTCTTAGATATCAGTTTCTTTCTTTTGTTATATAACTTATTTATACTTACAATCCACCAGGACAGCTTGTTTTTTTGGGAGGACTTGGTTTTAGTCCTGTCAGGTACAGCCGAGTCAATACATTTGTTTAAGTGGCTATATAGGGTATTTGTGTAGTCTTCTGCATAGGAATCATTGCTGGGCTATGTTAGCAGGGGCTTTGAAACTTTTTATACCATCATTTAGCAGGCTCTAGTTTGTGTTGGAGAAATGTTTCAGTTTTTTGCTCCTGTGGGGGTGTCCGATCTGATCTTTACTTCAAACAAGACTGATTTATGGTCTGACCTTACCAGGGAGGGCAACACACAGGCATAGTGCAGCGATGCTCCATGTTAGTGAGGACTAAGTCTAGGACATTTAAGCCCCTTGTGGTGTGCAGACCAACTGGTCCAGGGAATTCGAATCAACAAAATCAGGAACCTCACAGCGATCATGTTTGTGCTCATATACGTCACCCAATTGACGTAAGGATACTTGAACTCTCCCATGACCGAGGTGTTTGGCTGTATACCTGGCATCTCTAGCAAATTCTGGTAAGTGGTGTACTTCTCCTAGTTCATGATATGGAACCTGTAGCTAGCGATGATGTGGTAGGGTATTTTGCATATAGTTATTTAGACCTGGAGTAGCTCAACAGAGTCATACTGTTTCACCAGTCTCAAGGTGTATTTGGACTTAATGAAGATGGATACACCCCTCAACTTTGGTTCTTTCATGTTCATTTTGAGATCTGCATGTGTGAAAGGCATTGTAGCCTTGTATGGCTGGGGTGCTTTCTATGGCCTTGAACCACGTCTCAGTGACTGCACAGACGTCAACATCTTCCAGGGAGTGCAGTTTACTGTTTAGGCTCCTAGCATTAAGCAGTGGATTTCTTTATGTTGGAAGTTTTGTTGTTTTGACATTGCCTAAAAAAGGCATTATGGGAGAAGCAAGCATCTTTGCCAGTATATTAAAGCCTTGAGGAGACAGGTGAAGGCCATCTCTGACAACACAGTGTGATCTGACGACCATTTCTTCCCAGGCTGTCAGATAGTGGATGCCCCTGGAGTGACACCAGAAGCTAAGACAATTATTGAAATCAATCATTTGTTGTCTGTATTGTGGCATCATCTTAGGTGAAGGTAGAAAGCTGCTTAGAGCTAGGGACATACTTGCCTGGGACATATAATCTGAGAGTTCAGTCATGTCTCTGTTCATATAGTCCAGAGAGGTTCATCTTAGGTTATTCACTCCAGTATGTACTATGACAGAGTCATAATGATAATTGCTGCTGGGTGACTTGAGTGCGTGCATGATTTGATAGATCCTGGCACCTGACAGGCAGCTGAGTGTGACCTTCGCCTATCCATCCTGGTGAGAGGGACCTCTGTATGTCTTACTATTAAGTTGCCTATGACTAGGACATTAGGGTTTGATGTGTTTTGCCTTAGGGACTTAATTGTTAAGACAATGATATGTGTGTTGTTATGTGCATTGGTGGGTTCTGTTTGTGTACTGGTTTGTGTCGGCTGTTTGCACTTCGGCAGTCTCTGGTCTTTTGGTAGGCTCTTAGTCAGTACCTCCATGCATGTGGGTTTATATGTCTTAACCATATCTTGTGTGAATGGAGAGATGTGTGTTGACAACCTGTTCGATGTCTTGTTTATTGTTACATTAAGGACTAATTCTACTTTCATGGTATAGTTACATCTCTCACACACTGTATTTGCTTTAGGAGCAAGTAATTGTCAGTATACAAGAGGCAACTGCTACACGGTCTCAGGGTGCCCATGCTAATCAGGTTGGCTAGAGAAATGTTGTGAAACCGAATGTCCACAGTTAGCGGGTAATTCTTAAGTAGTAATTTCTGAGGGAGCAAACTAGATCAGCTATTGATCTGGGATTAGCAAGGTGACTTATTAGTATATAGATCAGGGATGGAAAGTGGGGTGATGCTGCTCAGTGCTCACCAAAGTCGCCTGCAATGCAGAAGTGCTCACTGTGCTGCATGCAGAGCAGCATGGAATCTGAGGGGGTTTCACTGACTGGAGCCTAGGGAAAAATCGTTTGTAAGCATTATTTGCATCTGTACAAGGTACCGCTAACCCCTGTTGTGTGGTGCGAAGCTACATGCAAACGCGAGGCTTATATACAGTCAAAATTTAAAAAAAAATTAAACTACTCTGCTAATAGGAAATCACACAATCATCCAGCAATCCCCAGCTCAGACAATGGTATATACACACTCTTCTGCCACAAGGGTGCATGGGAGCCTTCTTAAAATAAGATGGCTGGATTTGAGTTCAAGTGTATGAAATCAGGCTAGATTCAGCAAGTCTGGAACTAGTCTATGCTAACTAAGCATTATTTAAGTGCAAAACAAGTGCAGGTAATAAGCAGGCACAGACAGTAAAAACAGTCAAAAAGGTGCAAAATAATGCAGTAAAACAGTAAAATACAGATGAAAAAGTGCAGATCAAACTCAAAATACACCTAATTTCTTGTTCTTAGCTTTGGATGGCTTGGATTTAAGCAGAAACACTGTGGACCTGTGGCAAAGGATGCCAAACACAGAGCAGCTCCAGTTAATTGAGCTTAAACCAGAACAAAGACAGCTTTAGAATAACAGTCACAATACACCTTCAACCAGCAATTCCCACCTTAGAAGGATGTAAGCTACCTCTCCTGCCACAATAGTATAGACAGCAAACCTTCCTTTTGTAAGATAACTAGTTTGAATCCCAAGCACTTAAATCAAAACTAAGAGGCTTAGAATAATGTTACAATTGAATAAGGCTACAAACAAGCAGTAATAAATGCAACTGAACACTTTTAAGAACAAGTTGCAAAAAGCAAAATAAAGTACGAAGAAGCACAGATACAGTAAAAGCAGCTGAGCAGAGTGCATTTTTTAGTAAGCGGGAAGGGAGAAAACAGAAGATAAGTCATGTTTGAGAGAGTAAGGGGGTCGGCCTTCCCAACTGATCTCTCTGTACTCACTAGAACAAGATGATGAGATGCAACTGGGAGGAGTGTGCAAAATCAGATTAATAGTAGGGGCAAGCAAACTCAAAAGACACCAACTTTAAGAGTGCATCAACATTTAGGCGGTTGGCTGGGAAAATCAAATGCAGACAGAGATCAGAATTTTCAGGCAGAAGTAAGTCAAATAATCATTCCAGCTAAGTGAAGATACCTCAAAAAAATTCTAGTTACAGAGGAATGATGTGTCTCATCTCCTCCCACTAATTAACTGGATATCATTTACTGTTTGCAAAGGAATTATTTTCTAACTTTTCTAACTGACCCTAGCCAAGACCTCTTAAAAATCCAATAGAACAAAAATACTTAAAACAAATGAAATGTAAGAAAAAGATAAAAAAACAGAAGTAACTAAACCTTAAATGAACAAATTCACTTCAAAAATCAAATGCAGATAGAGATCAGCAATAGTCAGGCAGAAGTAAGTCAAATAAGCACTCCAGATAAATCAAAAATACATTGAAGCTTCCCTGCATGGGAACTGAACCCAAGCCGAAGCAGTGAGAGCGCCAAATCCTAACCAGTAGACAATCAGGGACATTTCTCTCATAATTGTTGCTACAACTATTGACTGCACATTGATTATTATTGCAATATTGATTGTACATTTGTTTGTTATGTATTACTTTCTGTTCTGTTTTTAATATGTACAGCTTAAAGTGTCTCTTTTCAACTCTTTTTTTTCTCTGTGAATTATTTCACCCAGACAGTACCTACAAATGATCAGTTGTAATCGGATCTATATTAGAACACCGAACATTCAAAATGTTGAGTGTTCTAATATCGAACCCTAGCAATCAAAAATACAAAACACGAACATTCAGAACAGTGAATTTTTTCCTAGGGAAAACATTCACTGTTCCAAAACACATACACAACACAAGCACACCAAACAAACAGCAATCCACACACATACACCTAAACTCTTACACCTAACCCTACACCAAACTATACATACACCACTAACTATCCACTTACCTTAACCCAAACCCTAACCCTAAGGTCTGTCACTATCGCACAGTCACCTCACCCGCGCCCTAACCCTAACTCACTTAACCAGCCCTAACCCATATGTCCACACAATCGCACACTTACCTGACCCGCATCCTAACTCACACGTCCACACAATCGCACACTTACCTGAACCCGACCTATAACTTTCCACCAGAGAGCTGAAAATACCGAAGCAACAGAAACGGACAACCAAATTCTTTCCCTAGGAAAGAATTCGGTTTCCTGTTACTTCGATATTTTCAGCATTCGCTGAAAACGGATCGATATTAGAACACTCAACATTTCAAATGTTCGGTGTTCTAATATAGACCCTTGTAATCAGTATACTACCTTGATTAATAAATATAAAATAAAAATAAAATGAATCGTGGTGCTCAGCAACTTTTCACATTACAAGACAGAGAAATATTACACATTATGGGCCAAATTCAGAAAGGTGAGGATGAGAGGTATATGAGGTATACACATCATGGTAACCTTTCTGCATGTAGAGACAGGCCTACAAAGCAGCACCATGGCAGGCTGCATATGCAGCCATGTTAAATGCTAATGAAGCATCCGGGGGGGGGGCAAAGGTTAATTATCCATGTGCTCTTCCTTGAAACCACTTACAAGAAGGCCTTTACAGAACTGAGTGATTTAGAGGATTGCTCGACTGTGTAACTTGGCAAGGCTACTCCTGGCCATGCATGGTAATGCCATGTTCATCCATAGTGGTAGTGGTAGAGGTAAGCATTGGGGAGTTTATTTGTCAGGAAGAGTTAGGGGTTGTGTGAGTGTATATGACAGAGTGTGTGTGTGTGTGTGTGTGTGTGTGTGTGTGTGTGTGTGTGTGTGTGTGTGTGTGTGTGTGTGTGTGTGTGTGTGTGTGTGTGAGTGTATATGACAGTGTGTGTGTGTGTGAGTGTACATGACAGAGTGTGTGTGTGTGTGTGTGTGTGTGTGTGTGTCTGTCATACATCCACATATCCCTAGACACCAGGGATAACTCTACAGACATAGGTTGGGGGTGGGACACTCACCGTCAATGAAAACTATACAGACTTGAGTCGGGAGAACACTAGCCACTAGGGCTAACTCTGAAGATGTGGGCTGGGGGGAACTCTAACCATAAGGGATAACCCTTATTATTATGCTGTAAAGTACAGCTGTGTAAGTTGCACTTACCCATAACAGTAGATGCTGAAATTCTTCCCTGATACAGCAGCCTTTAGGCTATATGGGTTGTTTCCCTGTCCAGGAAACAACTGCCCAGCTTCTCAAAGTTTTGGCTTCCATCCACACATTCACTCTGACTACTAACTGGCTAGCCCCACAGATGGAAATCTGCAGTCAGAGTGAAGACTTCATCACTTTCTAGTTGAGAGAGAACAGCCTAACAGTCATGAACAAAAACACAACAACAATGAAACATATAAAGCAGAAAGAAAAAGACCCCTAACGTTATATCCCAGCTACAACTATATAAAAGAGTACAGGGATGGAAGGTGGATGCGGTTACTGCAGCAGTGAGGAATTCCAACATCCACTGTTAATGGTAAGTGCAACTTAGACAACTGTACTATGTTCATCATTCCTACTGCTGCAGTAGCCTTTAAGCAATATGGGTTGATTACCACAGCTTATTCAACCTGAGGAGGAAGGATACTGATCCAGGAGTCCCTGGAGAATGGTCCTAGCAAAGCTCACCCTGGACCTTGAGAAGGAATCCATTTTGTAATGCTTTGTTAAAGTATGTAAAGAGGACCATGTAGCTGCTTATAAAAATACTTCTAAAGACCTTCCCTTTCTAGTGTGCTATTGGAGAAGACAATACTCTAGTAGAATGTGCCTTGATGCTGCATTGAATGGATTTGCCATGGTGGGAATAACAAAAAGCAATGTCTGAGGGCAACCACCTAGAAACTGTTTAGACACAGCATGTCCTTTCTTTGCCACCGATAAGAAATAAATAGCTGTTTAGTTTTTCTAAAGGACTTAGTGCTGTCAAGATAGTGCCTGAGCTGCCTATGTACGTCCAGAGTATACAGAATCCTTTCTTCCTGCTTTTAGGATCTGGGTAGAAAACTGGAAGAATGATGACTTGATTCAAAGTAAACTCTGAAATCATTCTGGGCATAAAAAAAGGGGTTTGTTTTTAACATGAGCTTATCTCCATAGCTTGCAAGTCATATATTCTTCTTGTAGATGACAGAGCAATGATGAGTACAGCTTTCTAAGTCAAGAACCTTAAATTAGACTGATAAGCAGGTTCAAATGCAGACCTAGTTAACTTTTCCAGCAGAAAGTTAAAATCCCAAGAAGGAGCGACCAGTTACAAGGAGGTCTCAGGTGTAAAGCTCTTTTCAGAAACTGTTTTACAACAAACAGAGAAGAAAGAAGAGGATTCATGGGCAGACATGCTGAAATGGCCACAAGATGAACCTTTACTGAGGAATATGAGAGGCCTGAGTATAGCAACTCACACAAATATATGACCACCAGTGGTACAAAATCCTTGATGGACCCCTGGTTATTGGCTAGGCACAAACGAGAAAATCACTTTCACTTGCCAATATAGGATCTTCTAGTAGCCAACTTTCTTGCCTCCTTTAGTACCTGCTGCACTTCCTCATGAAACAAGTGCCTTAAAGGTTTCAGAATTAAATAACTCAGACAGTTGAAGTTGATTGAGACTGGGGTGTAACAAACTCCCTTTGAATTGTTAGTAGATCCATTCTATGAGAAAGACTGTGGTAATTACCCTTGGCTAGTTCTATAAGAAGGGAGAACCAATGGTGCATGGGGCAAAAGGGAGTCACTGCAATGAATTCAGAATTACCCTGGATATCAGTGGAAAAGCATAAAACAACATTCTTATCTATGGGAATGAAAATGCATGTTTTGCAGGCTTGCCTGTAAGGAGACCTGGTGCAGAATTTAGTCGTCTGTTTTGAAAAGAAGCAAACAGATCTTTCTGAGTTGTTTCCCGCAACTGGATCATTTCCTAGAAAACTGCATTATTCAACTGCCATACCTGGTCCAGCTCAGCTTATCTGCCACTATATTTTTCTTTGTCAGAATGAATGATACTTAGAGGGTTAAAGGAATATCTAGTGTGACCACCCAAGCCTTCATAGCCAGCCTGCAAAGGGGGTACAATCATATATCTCTCTGCTTGTTTATATACCACATGACTGTCTATAATTATTTACAGAGGTTCTTTTGACCACAGGTGATGAAGAGATGTAAGCATGCATCACAGCCATCATTTCATTTATGTTGATGTGATTGGTCCATCTGAATGACTGCACAGGCCTTGCACATTTACCCCCCAATGTAAACTGCGATAGACTGGTTTGGAGTCTGAGGAAAGAAAGGGAGATCCGGGTTTAGATGAATTTGTTGTATCCAAAAAAGTGTTTCCCTTTTCAGAAAGCCCCAAACTGGAATCTGATGTTACAGAGGATGCAAATGTTGGGCCCATGTGTTTTCCAGAACCCAAGGATTCTGAGAAATTTTCTTGCTCAAGTCTGAGACCGACTTGAAAAGGTTAAGAAAATTTCCAGATAAAAAGGCAGCCAAGAAACAATCCTGTGAGATGTGGTGAAGAAGGATTTTGTAACATTTACCTGGAAGCCCAGATTGGTCAGAACAGACATAACCCAGCTTAATGACATTTTTAACACCTTTACTGAATTGTCACTTAAGACACAGGCAAGCATACATTTATATAAAAGAAAACAAACCATGTCAACATGTTCACAGTTACACGTATTATACATGAAATATATTTTTTTATATATTTGTCATCAGTCCAACATTACATAACTCGATCAATTCCTGCCTTCCCTTAAACCTCACTTCTCCAAAACATTATTCTGCATGTGCTGTTACCACAATTTCCATTTTTTCTATGTAATTTTCTCCTACCCTTTTTAAAAAATCCCAGTTTCAGTTCTTATGTCTCCGTTACAGTATTCAATACGTCAAATACAGCTGGTTTAGACTTTGATTGACATCTGGATAAAGACTCAAAGAAAAGTAAGTCATCTAACTAAGGAAATATATAAATGCCATTCATTCTGCAATGAGATATGACTAGGGTTAGACATTCTGTAAACACCCTTGGAGCTGTAGATAATCCAAAGGGTAATGCAGAGAACTGATAATGTAACCCAGACACAGAGAACCACAGAAATGTCCTGAAGCCTGTGGCAATGACAGTGTGATAATAAACATGTTTTAAGTGTAGTGTTACTAAGCAACTTATGGGAGGAAGGAAGGCTAACAGGTTCTGCAGTCAACATTTTGAATTTCTGTACTTTTGCATACAGGTTTAGAAAAGAAAGTCCTAGTAATGGTCTCCACAATGCCTCTTTCTTTCGCACCTTTGACTTACAGGCACTGGTTATATGACTCCTAGAGTGTTCAGTTCAGGTAGTGGGGAGGAATTCTCCTGAAAGGATGTTTTTGGATTTAATGTCATTTGCAACCCTTCTGCACCACTTTTAACACCCAGGAAACGGAGACAATCTTTTGTCAAAGGGGATGCTTGAGAACCAAATTCTCAGACAAGTCTGAAGAGATACTGGCTAGAGGAAGTGAAGGGTGAAAGATTGTTGGGATTGTTATTCTGTACTGTTAGTCAGTTCTTTTTCTGAAAGGACACATTTCTTATTATTCCCTGTGGTCGTCTCTTTTTTACTCCTTTTTTGCCAAAATATGACTGTGTTTGCTTCTTTGGCTTTATAGGGAAAGAGGGAGGTCTAAAGGAAATGTACTGGGATAATGAAAAAAAGAAGTTATGTTCTTACCATAACATTCCATGTGTGTTATCCATTTTGTCCTTTATTCTCACTTGTGGGTTGGATCTGATGTGTCAGATCCGTCTCGGCCAATATTCCAGCTTGAGGCCGTCAGAAAAGCTTGTGGGCTACATTTTACCCATAATCCCTCTCTCTGATTACCTCAGATCTTGTTTGCCCCCCTCAAAGGTGCATACTAGTTGTAGGTATATATATATATATATATATATATATATATATATATATATATATATATATATACATACATATACATACATATCTATATATCTATATATATATATATATATATATATATATATATATATATATATATACACACATATATGTGTGTGTATGTATCTTCTCCCCTGAGAGGAAAGGAGCGAAAAGAAATATTCTCTGAGGCATATATATATATATATATATATATATATATATATATATATATACACATATACACACACATATATATAAAATACAATCGTCTTTGCCACTAGTATACCTGGAGTCTAGGCAGGGGGAGGAGGGAGGGTTGTGAGAATAAAGGACGAGATGGACAACACACAAGGGACATTATGGTAAGAACATAACTTCTTTATGTGATGTTGTCAATTTCACCTTTATTCACACTTGTGGGACCGTATCCCTAGCAACAGGACTCTTGGGTGGCTCAAGGGCGAATATTCCTCAGGACCAGAGAACCAAAAGCTGCTCTACTCCTGGAGGCCAAATCTACTTTGTAATGAGTGATGAAAGTATGAGGGTTGGCTCAAGTAGCTGCTGCACGTATATTATTCAGAGGCAGTCTATCATGGAAAGGAGCAGAGGTGGCAACAAATCTAGTAGTGTGGGCTTTAGCACCATTTCGAAGGGTCTTGTCATTAGAATTGTAAATATAGGATATACAAGATGTTAGCCATTTGGATAATGTGACCTTAGAAAATGGGTAGCCTTTCCTTGTATCTGAGAATGAAACAAGAAGTTGGTCTGACTTCCGAAGTCCTGTGTAAAAACAATTTAATTGCCTATGAACATCGAGCAAGTGCAAATAATATTCTCCTTTATTTTGGAAATTGAGGAAGAAAACCGGAAGGTCAATAGACTGGTTCAGGGTATTTTCCGTAACCACCTTGGGTAGGAAAGATGGACTGATGTGGAATGACACCCTATCT
This sequence comes from Protopterus annectens, assembly GCF_019279795.1. Lineage (NCBI taxonomy): Eukaryota > Metazoa > Chordata > Ceratodontiformes > Protopteridae > Protopterus > Protopterus annectens. The sequence continues at coordinate 353,616,919 of NC_056730.1, read as the reverse complement.
TTGTGAAAGGTTAGATATGGGGGTTTTATGGACAAAGCTTGTAATTCAGATACCCTTCTAGCAGAACTAATTGCCACCAAGAAAAAGGATTTCCATGAAAGATGCTTCATATCACATGTGGCAGAAGGTTCAAATGGAGGACATATAATGTTTGTTAAAATGAAATTTAGATCCCGAGGAGGTATTGGTTATTTAAGAGGAGGCCTTAACATGACAGTGCCTTTCAAAAAGGCTTTGCAAAGTCTATGAGCCATGATTCGCCTGTCGTTATCTCCTATATGAAAATAAGAGATTGCAGCTAGTTGAACTTTCACTTGAAGCTGCTGCTGCTCCATCATTGAAGATATCTGCCAAAACTGAAGAATAAAGTGAGCTTGTGCTGTAAAAGTATCTATGTTTTTACTGTTGAAGGGGCCAAAATCGGAGAAGGGAGCCTAGAAGAAATCTTTTTTAATGAAGGAGATTGGCTCCTGTGTTTCTGCGCCGAGGATGTTGTCAGAGATACCTGCTCCAAGGAAATACTGGAGCCAGGAGTGGATGTTGGATCCGATGGAGCTTTCAGATCTGTCAGTTTTAGAGCTTTCTGCTTTGGCCCTGACAAGGATATCAGCTATGACGAAGGTCGATTTGGTGATGTGTCTGATTCTTTCTACAGATATAGCCTCAGAGAAAGGTGTTTTCAAAAGACCTCAGAGAAAGGTGTTTTCAAAAGGCCTTTCAATATTACTTTGTTCTTATGTTCCATCAAAGCCCGGTGGTTAAAATTATGGCAGATGGAACAAGACTCTTGAAAGTGTATAGACCCTAAATAATATACGCGCAAAGCATGTGAATCACTAAGGGGCATTTTTTTACTGCACTTCTCGCACTTTTTAAAGCCTAAAAGCTTGCTGTCCTTTTGAGACATTATCAAGAAAAATATATAAAGACAAGGTACACAATCACTCAGATAAGTTAAGTCCTCTATCTTAAATGGACTTAAGCCACTCTCTCACACAGAAAAGGGTTTAAAGTTAAAAGCTCAAAATTTCAGTAACAAGGAGAGGAACATCCTCTAACTTAAACGGACATTCCTAAAATGTTCTGTAACTTAAACGGACATATGGCGACAAGGAAGCGCCAAAGGGAGACAAAGTAGAAAGGGAAATATATATGAAAATATAAGAAATATATTAGAAAATAGATATCAAAAAATTTGTACTTAGCCCAGAGCTATGAATGACTGAACCTCTTCGCTGCACAGCAAATGAGATCCGAGGTAATCAGGGAAAGGGATTACGAGTAAAATGTAGCCCACGAGCTTTGCTGAAGGCCTCGAGCTAGAATATTGGCCAAGATGGATCTGACATATCGGATCTGGCCCAAAATATCACATTCTTGGTTATCCATGAAACAAACAATTTCCCTCTTTCATCAAATTGTTTTGAGAACCTTGGTAAAAGAAGTGCTAAACAATACCGCCTTGTCTAAAGCAGAATCTCAGATTTCAGACTACCTTATCAGCAAAATTTTGGTTACGTACTCAGGCATAGCTTCTCAAAACAGTAGCAGAAGCCATGGTCCTAGACACAGTGTCTGCACAGTTACACACACTCTTCAAAGCATGTTTAGATACCTGTGACAAGGTACAAACAATTGGAATTTAAAAAGAGCTACCTTCACTTCGAAGTGTAGTAGAAAATTACCTCAGGCTGTTCATACAACAATGCATAAACTCCACACTTATGCCTGATAACTGGGAATACAAAAGCTAAAGTGGAAAGGAAAAGATTCTCTTACCTAATCAGTCCAACACTTTGCCTTCTTTGTCATCAGGAGAAGGACAAGTTGCAATGTATTGCCATCAAGAGAAGTAGTGGATACAGCTGCTGGATCTAATCTATGGTGAGAGAACAGAAATGTATTAGTCTGAGGCACCCTACATATCTTAGCTTTTTGGGGGAGGGAGCTTGTGTCCGGATAAAAAGAGTTATGTACTTACCATAACTTGGCATCTGTGTTATGCTATGTCTTTATTCCTCACCGTATCTTGGATCCCACATCGGATCAGAGCTGGCAACATCTGCATAGACAGATCTAAGGCTCAAGCTCCTCCCTCTCCCATAATCCCCTGCTGCTCTCTAATCAGATCAAGTTTGCTAACACATCTAGTATCACTACAAACCCAAATGGAAGAGAAGAGAGTCTTGGACCCAGAACACTCCAACTTCCTCCGAAGATCCAACAAGGAAGGGGGATGGTGGGAGGGAAATGTGAGGAATAATGACATAGGATAACACAGACACCATGTTATGGCAAGTACATAACTCTTAAATCTGATGTTATCCATGTCATTATTTCTCACTGTATGGTCAGTCACCTGTTACCATTTACCCTGGGAGGCCTCAAGGAAGGACATGTTGAAGCACTTTGGAACCAAAGGAAACCCTGTTCCTGGAAACCAAATCCAGCTTGTAATGTGATATAAAGGTGTGAGGATTAGACCAAGTGGCAGCAGCACAAATATTATCAATTGAGAGTCTGGCCATGAAGGCTAGAGGTAGCCACAGACTTATTAGAATGAGCTTTAACCTTTCCTGGAACCTCAAGATGCTTATTGGTGTGGACTGTCGAAATACAGCTGGATATCCACTTAGAGATAGTCACTTTGGAAATGGGGAGGCCACACCAATTAGGGGAAAAAGCCACAAAAAGCTGGTCTGATTTGCAAAACTCTTAGTTCTGTGTAGATAAAAACTAATTGCCTGTGCACCTCCAACGTATGCAGAATGTACTCTCCTCTATTGAAATAAATGGAAAAGAAAACTGGTAACCGTATGCACTGGTTCAGATTGGATTCAGTACAAACCTTGTGCAAAAAGGACGGATTTGTTCTGAGAGACACCCTATCTTTATGAAAGACCACATATGGGGGAGCAATTGAAAGGGCTTGCAGTTCAGACACCCTCTTAGCCAAGGTTATGGCTACTAGGAAGGCTGTCTTCCAAGACAAGAACTTGAAATCACATGAAATAGGTTCGAAAGGGCTCTGAGTCAGAGACTGCAGCATGAGGCTGAGATCCCAAGGAGCCGAGGGATCCTAACAGGCGGTCTTAGCAAGAACACACCTCTCATGAAGGCTTTACAGAGTCTAGAAGAGAAAATAGGTTCAATATCCTCATGGAAATTGGAAATGGCAGCCAATTGAAGTTTAATAGTAGAATAACTTGCCCCTTCCTGAAAAACCGAGGACAAGAACAAGAGAATATCAGGTACAGAAGCAGAGAAGGGATCTAGATTCCTGTTCTCAGCCCAGATAGAAAATCTTTTCCATTTGCTAGTATAAACCTTTCTGGTGGAAGGTTTTTGAAAGGCTAGGATGATATTCTCAATGGGGGAGTCTAGCCTGGACTGTTTCAAATCACTGGAACTGGAGAAACCATGCGGTCAGATGAAGGGACTGAAGACTGGGAAGGGAGAGCCTCGACGGATGGGAGATGGGAGCCTAAAGGCGTTCCAGTATCCAAGGGTGATACTTCAGGTGAGACCTTAGGAAGGGAAACCACAGTTGACAAGGCCAGAAGGGGCAATGTGGATCAGGGGTGTCCTCAGGTGATGCGCTTTCTGCAAAATGTTGGGGATAAGAGGAATGGGAGGGGAAGTGCAGAGGAGACCTGGAGCCCAAACATGGACTAGAGCATCCCTCAGTGACTCCCTGGTTGGAGGGATCAGGGCGAAGTACATGCTGCATTTCTTTTTGGCTGGGAGGGCAAATAGGTCACAGCATGGTTGACTCCAATGATTGAAAGTCTGCTTTGCCACCTTCGGATTAAGGGGCCCCTCGTGAGGACTCAATATGATTCTGCTGAGTTTATCGGTCAAAATGTTGGATTCCCTGGCTATGTACATTGCAAGAAGAAAGTGCCTGGAGGACATCATCCATTCCCACACTCTCATGGCCTCTCTGCACAAAGAGTAAAATTATGTTTCCACCTGTTTTTTGACAGCCAACCAACATGGGCGACTGCTGCACCACTCCCATAGTATGGTCTTCCCTGGTGAGATCAGATCATCAGTCTGTCTCCTTTGAAGTTTCTATCCCACCCAACCCCTCCCCAGCCATAACCAGGCTAAAAACTTCTCAAAAGCTGATTACAACCTCCTAAGGGAGGGTATCAGTAGCTTCACACCACCACCACCCCACTCAGAAGATGCAAACAACTATGCTGAACAGTACGCCAACGCAGTATACAAGCAGCTGTACAACTGCATGAACTCAGCCATACCCAACAGAAAGTACAGTTGTATACACTTACCATAAATGTAGATGTTTGAGTGTATTCACTGTTGCAGTCATTCATTTGGGTAATCTGCTGTCAGGTTGCCCTCGGTCGACCTGATTAACAAAGTCTGGGGTCCTGCATCAGTTGCTGTCCCTTCTTCCATGACGTCAGGTCGTCAGGGGTATAAAACATGCAGCCGACGGAATTACATCAGTTTTTCTTGCCCCAGATGTCAGGTGCCCCCCCAAATGGGGAGCTAAATATATAAATTATATATATATATATATATATATATATATATATATATATATATATATATATGTAGAATGAAAAACACAAAACATATACCTCCAAACAAAAGCAAATACACCAAAAAGGCTTTTAAAGATAGTAACAGAAAGAAATGAGAGGTATAGTTAGAGAAACAACAGGGGGCTGGAGGGAGGGTAACCAGGACTGCAACAGTGAATACACTCGAACATCTACATTTATGGTAAGTGTACACAACTGTACTATGCTTTTCGTGTTTCACTGTTGCAGTCATTACATTTGGGTAGAGTCCCAAAGCTATGGTTGGGAGGATGGATTTATACAGCATTAGGAGCAGCTATAGGGCCCTGCAGGACAGCAGTGGCAAAGCCTGCTCTGGATTTAGAGAAGAAAGGTAAATGGTAATGTTTGGTGAACGTATGAACTAAGATCCAGGTAGCAGCTTCTAGAAAGTCTCTGGTAGGAACCCCTCTGAGAAAGGCTGCAGAAGTAGATGCAACCCTGGTGGAATGAGATCTGATCCCCTTGGGGACAGGTTTACCATGGTAAATGTAGCAGAAACAAATGCAATGGCTTATCCATTTTAAAATAGTCTTCTTTGAAATAACCTTTCCCTTTGCCCCTGCAGCAAATGCCACCAATTGTTCAGATTTTCTTAGAGATTTTGTCCTGTTTAAGTAGAATCTTAGTTGTCTGTGTACATCCAATGAATGCAGAATCCACTCACCCTTGTTCTGTGGATTTGGGAAGAAAGTTGGCAGATGAATGGCCTGATTAAGGGCCACACTAGATACCACTTTAGGCATAAAGGATGGATTGGTTCTGAGAGCCACCTTATCCGGGTAAAAAATAATAAAAGACTCCACTGCCATAAGAGCCTGTAGTTCTGAAATCCTTCTAGCTGAAGTGACTGCTAAATGAAAAGCTGTTTTCCAAGAGAGAGATTTTAGGTCTGCAGTAGCAGCTGGCTCAAAAGGAGGTAGAGTGAGTTTTTCCAAAACAAAATTGAGGTCCCATGCAGGACTTGGTGCTCTCCTTGGAGGTCTTAAATTTTTGGCCCCTCTGAGGTACTGCTTTAGCAGAGGATGAGAAAAGAGGGGAGGCTCTGTGTTGTAATGAGCTGAAATAGCAGAGGCATGGATTTTTATGGAAGAAAAAGATAGGCCCTTGTGAAGCATCTAAGTTAAATATTGCAGAATTTGAGGAATATTGGGCATTGCTGTGCTTATTCCTTGTGCTTGGTTCCAGGCACAGAATCTTTTCCATTTGTCAGCATAAGATTTTCTAGTACTAGGTTTGCTGAGTGATGTAACTGGTGAAATTAGTTGATTAGCCATGCAGCAAGATTCAGAGTTTGGAGCTGAGTGTGCAGAATTTGATAGTTCTGCTGAGACAGTAGGTAAGGTGTCTGAGGCAGGTGCCACGGAAGAAGGTGCGACATATTGCATAGGAATGGGTACCAGTGTTGGCGAGGCCAGTCTGGAGCAAAAAGAATCATTTCTGATTTTTCTGTCTGACTTTTAGTAAGACCTTGGAGAGCAGAGGCAGAGGGGGAAAGGCATAGACTGATAGGTTTTTCCAGCTGAAGGATAGAGCATCGACTTTCCAAGCTTTTTTGTGATGAATTCTTGTGAAGAATTTGTCCAACTGATAGTTTTGGGGTTAGGCAAAGAAATCTATGTCTGGGCTCCCCCATTTGCATGCCAACATTTTGAAAATTTGTGGATCCAGCATTCTGTACAGCTAGCATATCTTTTTGGTTGATATGTAGGTGCATTTGATTTGGGCTTCATTGGCCCTGAATGCATTTTCCTGCCAGATGTGCCCCCCAAGCATAATCTGATGCATCTGTAGTCAGAGTTTGAGCGGCAGGGGGTGAAATGAATGACAGTCCCTTGTTTTGCTGGCAGGCCTCTGCCCACCATAGGAACTCTAGCTGCAGGCAAGGAATGATAGGAATCATTGTTTCCAGGCTGTGACAATGTTGACTCCATAAGCTTTTTAGGTACCATTGAAGTTTCCTCATATGCAATCTTGCATATGGAATTATTAGAATGCAGGAGGCCATGAAGCCCAAGGCCTGCAGAATTTGTCTTGCAGATAGCTGGGTTTTTGTGGCCACCTGTTTGAACTAAGTAATCAATTGAATTTGTTTTTCTGGCGTTAAGGTAAGTCATCTGGGCAGTTGTATTCAAGCTTGTACCCAGGAATGTAATTATTTGAGAGGATACCAGTTGTGATTTCTTTTCGTTTATGGTGTACCATAGACAAGTTAGAAGTCTTTTTACAAACGCCAGATGTTTTAGAAGGGTGTCCTTGTTTTGTGCCTGAATTAGACAATCGTCCAGTTATGGATACATTTGAATATTTATTTGCCTGCAAAATGCAATTACTGGTGTCAGGCACTTTGTGAAGACCCTGGGTGCAGCAGATAAGCCAAAGGGCAGTGCAGAGAACTGGTAATGCAAATAGCCTGCTTTGAAGCGGAGGTATCTTCTGCAAGATTACCTGATTGGGATATGCAGGTACGTTTCTTTTAAGTCTAGAGTTACCAACCAGGCATCCTTGCCTAGCATAGGTAGTAACTGTTGCAGAGTCAGCATTTTGAATTTTGGAATGTCCAGAAATGTATTTAGAATGGATAAGTCCAGAATTGGACGCCATGATTTGTCTTTTCTGGGTATCAGGAAAAGTCTTGAATAAAAACCTTGTCCCTTTTCCTTTTCTGGTACTGGTTGAATAGCCCCCATATTCATGAGGGACATAACTTGTTTCTGGGCCTCTGCCCACTGATTTGGAGGCAGATCTGGCCATCCTTTTGGGATTGGCAATGTGTGGAAATGAAATCTGTATCCCTGGGATACTATATTTAAAACCCCCTTGCCTGGGTAATCAGTTGCCAGTTTCGTGCATGAAGTGCCAGTTTTCCCCCCAAAGGGGCGGTCAAAAGATAAGTGCTTGGTGATTGCAGTGGAAAGTCATTGAGACTGTTTACGGTAGGAAGGTGCCTTGTTATTTCCAGATTTGGAGGTGGAGGCACCCCATTGCTTTGTTCTATAAGTCCCTTGTGACTGAAACCTGGAGCCTTTGGAATGTCTGGGTTTGACCTGAGCGGCTCTGGTAGGTACTGGAAAGGACCAGTTCATAGTAGGCCAGTGCCTACTGAACCTGGGTGGCTGCAGTTTTAGGAAATCTTTGACAGTTTACATAGATTTAGCTTTATCTTCCATCTTTTTCAAAACTTCTTCTGCCTTATTACCAAATAGACTGTCCTGTTGTAAAGGAGCATCCAACAATTTTGCTTTAACATGGTCAGGCAGATTTTGCTCCTTGAGCCAAGCATGCCTTCTTATCACAGATCCAGTTACAGCAACCCTGCAAGAGGCCTCCAAGGAATCAAAACCACATTGCAAAGTATGTTTTCCAACTTGCTCAGCTGAATGCAATAAATCCTGCAACTCTTTATTTTCCATACAGTCAGAAATCAACATATTTTTCTGTTTAAGTAAGCCCATGACATGCTGTTTATATTTAAGCATATGAAATTGACAGTTTAAAGTCCTGATTGCCAAGGTTGCAGACGTGTAAACCTTCTTACCCCATCTATCCAGTGCCCTGGAATCTCTATCAGAAGGGGTGGGATTTTTAGCAGTAGAAGCCTTAATGCCCTTGGGACCCTGAGAAATGGTTTCAGGGTCAGCAGTAGGGTTTTTAAAGAGGAATTTGTGGGAGTCAGGAACCCTGTAATATCTGTCTGGCTTACTAGGAGCTGGAGGCAGGGAATCAGGAGCCATACTGGATTCTGAAAAAACATCATCAACAATGTCTAGAACAGGAGGTATAGCCAAAGGCCTATGCTGAGGAAGAAGGAGGAAATCCCTAAGTCTCTTTTTAGATTCTGAGAAATCCTGACTCTCCCATTGAAAGTGTTCCCTTAAGGTATGCAAAGTTTCTCCAAAAGAAATATCCTCAGGAGGAGAAGCAGAAGGGATGGAATCTTCTGCATCAGAGTCCTCATATGTGGGAATAGATAATTCCTGATCAGAAGAGGAATCAGAAGAAATAGAAACCTGATCTGAAGATTCATAGTCAGAGTCTTGCCTAGGCCTCTTAGCAGGAGGGGGATGAGTACCCCTGTTTAAGGTAATTAAATCCTCAGCCATTTTGATCATTTGTTTTTTAGGCACTGGGGCCTGTACATGTGGCCCAAGCATCGGTTTTTTAGACATAGAAGTAGATTTTGGCCTTAGTTTTGAAGACGGCGTCGGTTTAATATATAAATCTTTAGGCCTGAAAATACCCTCAGAAGCCGTTGCCTGCTCAGCGGCTCTGGACCCATCTAAGGTAGAGATATCCACGGGTTCAATACTTAAAGTATCTCGTGGCATACCGGACTCCGAATGGGTCTCAGTAGAGGCCTGAGAATCAAAAGTAGTGGGTATCAGGGGCTGCGAAAGCGCCTCACTGAGTACCGGTGAACCGCCGACTGGCTTAGAAGTTTTGTCGTCGGTTTTGGACCTCGACGGTCTGTCTCTGTCTTTTTCTTTGCGATTTTTAGGTATTCCGGTAGTCAGATTGCTAACTGATGACATTTCTGGATAGTTAAATCTCGAGCCCAAATATTCAGAAGCAAAAGTATACCGACGTTTAATAGTACGTTGATTAAATTTAGCAAAAAACTGACAGCAAGGCACGTTGTGATCAGGGCCTAGGCAAGGAATACAGTACAAATGAAAATCCTTATGAGGTATTTACTTCCCACAAGTAATACAATTATTAACTTTTACTGACATCGGTAAGGAGCAAGAAAAAGTTTCCCCAATGGGGTACTTAGCTTTTAGTTGAAGACTTCGGTTCTGAAACTCGAAAACAAAAATTTCAGGAGTCGGCTGACCGGCACTTGCGAACTGCTTCTGCTTCGGGCACCATGCAGTAAGAAAGACTGATGTAATGGTGTCAGCTGCATGTTTTATACCCCTGATGACCTAACGTCATGTAAGAAGGGACAGCAACTGATGCAGGACCCAAGACTTTGTTAATCAGGCCGACTGAGGGCAACCTGCCAGCAGAGTACCCAAATGTAATGACTGCAACAGTGAAACACGAAGAACATCTGAAACAGCAAAAGGAAGAAACTGATGTCCAACGATAAAAAGGAACACATTTCAAATTAGAAAAACTCCCTCCTCAGCTTCAACAAGCAAATTAGATCACTAGTGAAAACCTCCAAAGCAAATTCTGAGTTGAAACTAGCCTTCAAAACAAAGGGAAACCACAAGTCCTTCTTCAGTCATGTTTGGAACCTCCATGGCAAAGCCCAGGTTTGTTCTGAATTAGTACTTAATGGTACCACTTACATTGATCCTGTTAACTTAACCAACCCGATAGCTGATAGGTTCAGTGCAAACTTCATCCCTATCCCCCCTCAAAGGCTCATTTGGCATCCCCAATACTTATCCCATACCTCACATCTCTGTAGATCATGTATTAAAGGCCCTATCCAAGGAAAAGAACACAGCTTCCATGGGACGCGATAGTATCCCAGGCTGTATTCTGCACCATCTCCAGCAAGAACTAGCTTCGCCATTAAGCACCCTATTCAACCACAGCCTAATTACAGGCTTCATTCTAGCAGAGTGGAGAACTGCCATTGCCATCCTCTTGCACAAAGGTGGTGCCACTAGTGACCTGGGAAACTATCAGCCCATTAGCTTGACAAGGCTCATCTGTAAAGCCATAGAATGTATTATTATGGATCTCATAAACAAGGACATACGCAATCTCCAAGCACTTGACCCCACCCACTTTGGATTTATCAGGGGCAGATCTTGCCTACTGAACCTAGATGACTTCTTTGAGACTGTCACCAAAGCCCTGGATGAGGGGAAAGTCAGTACATACAACTTACCTTGACTTGGCCAAGGCCTTTGACACAATCCCCCATTCGGGCATCATCGAAAAGCTAACACAACTTGGCATAAATCCTTATCTCATCAGGTGGGTGGCCAACTGGCTCACTGATAGGACCCACAAGGTCAAAATAGGAGCCACCACCTCTGACAACAGACCTGTTACTAGTGGTGTTCCCCAGGGGATCTGTCCTAGAAACCCTGCTGTTTGGCATATACTTCTCAGAGGTCCTGGCAAAGACAAAGGCCCTGTGGCTGACCATGTTTGCAGAGGACTGTAAGTTGGGTGCTCTCATTGACTCCCCAACTGATTTTAACATACTGCAAGAGGGTCTCACAGCTATAAATAACTGGTGCTAAAGTCATGTTCTTAAGTTAAATGCAAAAAAAGTATTATCATACCATTCAGCAAAAAGATGGCCCCTACTGATTACCACATCAACGGCAACCTCCTAAGCACACAACCTGTGGTGAGAGACCTGGGTACTCAGGTTGACAACAATCTCACATTCAACCATCACATGGTGGCAGTGATCAGAAAAGCCTTTTACTTGGTTCATCTGATACATAAAGGGATTGCATCCAGAAAAAAAAGGAGATTATTACATCTCTGTAGTTCTCCCTCATTAGGCCTATAACTGAGTACAAAGCCCCGTTTGGTATGTACCTCTCAAAACACCTGCAGCAACTGAAAAGGCCACAGAAATACCTGACAAAGAGAATCTATGTCCTATGCAGACAAGCTCAAATCACTATCACTCTACTCGGTATCACACATCTTGCTCAGAGGTGATCTGTGTCTCAACGACAAGGCAATATCAGACCCTGCCCTACTAGAGATGTCCATAAGTCTAGCTTCTCATGCATTACCCACTTGATAGGCCTAAATCTAATAATCGACTTCAACAAAACCAGCTGGAGAGACAGGTTTGTCTCCCAGAGGCTGCCCCATCTCTGGAATTGACTTCCCATATATGTCAAACAGAGTACCTCGCTGACCCTCTTCAAGCGCAACCTTGATGAGTGGATGGGAAACCACAAATTTGTCCCAGGGGTTCCACATTTGTCCCTCACTGACAGGGGCGACAGGTGTTGACTGAGGGTTCTTTTTGGGGAAATGCTCCCCCCACCCCAACAGGGAAGCTTCTGTGGTAACAGTGGCCTTGGGCAAGGGGAGTCAAAAGTGCCTGCCTGACAGGAGATCCTGAGATTAAAGCCACCAGAGGAGGTGCCATCTGAACACTGGTGTCAATTTTATGGGTATGGACACAGGCAGTGAAAGTGGACCACTGAACTGCCAGGGTCCACTGCAAAACTCGCATATGATACCTCATCAGTGGCACAAGCTGTATGGCTGAGGCCATAGATCCTAGGGTCTGAAGAATCAGGTGTACATGAGGATTAAAAAGGCTCAGGACTTGCGTGACCTGCTCCTGAATCAGCTGCACTCTGTAAGGAGGTAAGGCCGCAATCTCTGAAACAGAGTCTAGCTGGACTCCTATGAACCAGATTGGACTTTGAGAGGTCGACTGTAATCCCTAACTGGTTGAACAGAAGAAGAACATATTGAACTGCCTGCGACAGTAGATGCCGTGAGGAGCCAATTGTCGAGGTAGGGAAACACCTGGATACCCTGCAGTCTCAGGTGAGCTGCCACCACTGCCATACATTTGGTAAATACCCAGGGGGCTGTGGTGAGTCCAAAGGGCAGGGCTCTGAACTGGTAATGATTGGCCCCTAATCAGAAGTGAAGCTGTGTCCTTGAGTGCCTGTCTATCGTAATGTGATAGTAAGCTTCCTGGAGATCCACTGAACACATCCAGTCACCCTTGCATAAGAGAGGGAGAATGGACTGAACAGTCAGGACCATCCGGAACTTGAGACTTCTTTACCGATAAATTTAACACGCTTAGGTCTAAAATAGGATGCAGTTCTCCAGTCTTTTTTGTATTAAAAAGAAGCAAGAGTTAGTTCTGGATCCTCTTTGCCCTGTTGGGACCTCTTGGATGGCTCTTTTTTTGAAGAAGTTGTACGAATTCCTTAAAGGACAACGTCCTCTGACAGGGTGGAACATCAGGGATATGCTTTCGTACATGACTGGATTGAAAAAAGGGAATGAAATAATCCTTGGAAATGATGTTTAACATCTACTGATCTGAAGTAATGCTTGTCCAGGCTAGTGGGTGAAGAGAAGGATGACCTCTGGCTGCCTCCAGGGCAAAACAGTCGGACAATGCTTCAGGAATGCTGAAAGGGCTGCTCAGAGAAAGGTTCCCTGGAAGCCTGATTCTGTGAAGCCCCCTTGCCTCTTGCACTTTCTCTTATGAGGAACCTCTTCTGTGGGAGGGCTCCAGGGAGGACTCAGAAGAAGTGGGGACCCCTTGAGGGGGGAATCTCCTGAAGGGGCTCACTCTGGTCTGAGGGCGGAGGAGCAGAGCAGATCAGGGACCCTGACAGTTGACAAATGGGGAATACTCAGCCCCATTGGGATCTGACCACAGGAAACTGGACCTTGAGATTCTGACACCCTGGGAATCGGAAGAGTAGAATAGAGAGAAGGGATTGGGGAGGTCCCTCTAGCTAGGTGGGCTGGGGATGCCAGAAGGCCCAACTCTATCTGGACTTTGAGGAAGCTCCTCATCATCTTGTCCATATCCAAAAGCAACAATCTCCTAGAAGATCTGGAGGAAGTACAGAAGTGGGTAGACTTGGCCTGGGATCAAACTATGGAATCCACCGACCTGTGCTTATGCTCAGGAGTTCAGCTCTGAGGCCTCGGAGCAGAAAGAAACAAATGTCTGGAGGATTTGGGAGAAACCGAATCCTCGATCATTATGGTATGGCCTGACAAGACTGTTGGAGCCAAAGGCCAAGAAGAGGGAGCAGTCAGATCTGACAAACTGGTTGAGTCCGAGGCTGGTCTGGCCTTGGCTGTATCCGAAGGCCTCAGATCCAAGGAGGCCCTGGAACTGGCTGAAGAGGGTCTAGGATCTGAGGATTTCAGATCTGAGATAACCTGGGCTGGGATTGGATCTGGAGACATGGGATCCAACAGTCTAGGTTTCTTGGGAACCCCAGAGAAGACAGAAGAAGCCTTCTGTACGGGATCAGAAGAAGAGGCCTTGGCAAGGGAGACATAAGGACAATCCCTGAACCATCCCTTCAAGTAAGAGCTTATTTTGGAGCTCTGTCAAAACCCTGGGATTGAATGCGGCACAAATGTTGCATTCCACTTACAGGTGAGGAGCTGGTAAGCAGTACTAGCACTCCTCGGGTCAGGATTAGGCATCTTCCAACCACATTAGCAGCATTCCTTAAATCCAGAGGGCTTTTTAGACATGCTAAAGAAAGGAGGAAAAATACCAAGAAGAACTAACAATTACACAGACTAAATGGACTAACTAGACTAAGGGGAAAAAGGGTTCCAAACGCCTAGCTTAAAACAAAAAAAAGATCTAGAAAGTCTGAGGGAGGGGAGGTAACACTACCTAAAAAAGAAAGTAACCTTAAGTGGACTGAAACTAAGCTACTCTAGCAGAAAAAATTGAAAAAGCCACTTATCTCTGTGAAAGTCAATGGATCCTGTCTGTAGTGATATGCAGCAAACAAGATCTGAGAGTTACAAGGCAGCAGAGGATTATGGAATAGGGAGGATCTTGAGCCTTAGATCTGTCTATGAGGATGTTACTGGCTCAGATCTAATGTCAGATCCAAGACCCTACGGTGAGGAATAATGACATGGATAACATCAGACAAAGATACTTACAGGCAGCATTCAACACATCCTCCAAGGTTGGCAGTATAGAAGAGATAGGTGAGGAATGAGGAATATCCATCTCTAAAAATCATAATATCTTTGCAGTTGAATTTGAACATCTGTTTGTTCACATAAAATATCTCATTCATCATATGATCCAATTAAAAGAAAATTCCTCCATAGGAGGGTAGGAATTAATGTTGTTACATAATCTGTCAACTGGACTTGTGAATCTGTAGGAAAGAAGCCCTATCTCTGTCATAATTGGAATCATCAGAACCTGTTTCCTCAGAAATACTTTTACAGGGGATGCCCACCTGTAATGGCTTCTGAACACAAGGATTCATAGCCTGTAATGCATGTCTGGCTAAGATAATAAAATCACCTTTCCTACCTGTTATGACTTCTTGAGAAAAACATTATTGTTTCTTTAAAGGAGTTCCTGTGGAAGAAGACCAACTCAAAGGAAGGACATCTGGCAGGTCTAATGGTCTCTTGCCTCAATTACCCTTTGAAGAGTCTCCTGGAGTGTCTCCCAACTCTAGACAGGGTGGTTCTCCCATGCCCATATCAGACACTAGGCCAGTAAAAGGAGATGTGGCTGACATCTAGTACATGGTGGTGAAAGGTGTACACAAGAATGAGCTGGAGACATAAGTGAGTCATCTCAGGAACAACTGATGGCCACTGCAGGTTCACTTACTATTGGGTGAGGATTAGACTGAGCCCATAGCACTGGCAAGGGCTCCTTGTCAAATGCTTTTTTTTCTTTCTATGTACAGCAGGTGTAGAACCAGAGTAAGTATCTATGCTGAATCTGAGGAACATATACCAAAAGTGTAAGCATTGCTGGAACAAGTCATTTGAAAGGTAAGTTGTCACTGAGTGTCCACAATCAGCACTCTTATACTCACACTTCTTATGCCTGCCCCTTTATAAGGTAAAGCACATGCAGCACACAAATTCATTGTTAGTACTCTTTTAGAAAACTAAAATACATTAGCAGAAAAAGAAAAATAGCAGGCAGGTTGCTACAAAGTGAACAGAAGCACTACACAAAAAAAGACATTCCTGCAAATCCCAAAGTAAAACATTTGTTACACATAGTAATGTTCACACAAATACATGTTTTTCTTAAATTTAGCCCCCAATTATTTAAAAAAGACTGGTATCTAAAAATAGTGGTCCCCGATAGAAAAAAAGAAGTTATGTACTCACCATAATGTTCCATGTTGGTAGTCCATCTCACCCTTCATTTTTACATATGGGTTTGGAACCGATCCTCTGCTCTGACTCAGCCAATTTATAAGCTTGAAGACTTCTGGTTGGCTCGTGGCTAAGCAGGTATCCCATAGTGCACCAGTACAAACCCCAGATCTTGTTTGCTTCTCACTAGAAGAAATAACCATAACAGACAAACCAATACTAAAGGGTCTCCAACCAAAGATAACCAAAATATTAATACCTCCAGATTCTTCCAGGATGGAGGCAGGAGGGTGGGTTGGTAAAAATGAAGGGTGAGATGGACTACCAACATGGAACGTTATGGTGAGTACATAAACTCTTTATGTTGTGTCGTCCAATCTCACATTCATTTTTATGTATGGGACAGCATCCCTAGCACCTTATTCTTGGGTGGCTCAATGGAAAATACTCCTGAGCACCGTGGAGCCAAAGGATGCTCTACCCCTGGAAGCTAAATCCAATTTGTAATGTGTAATAAAAGTGTGAGGGGTAGCCCACGTAGCTGCTGCACAAATATTATCAAGTGGGTCCCTGACTTGAAAGGCTGCAGAGGTAGACAGAGACCTGGTAGAATGAGCCTTGATCTTGAAGGGTAAAGGTCTGCCCTCTGAACTGTAGACAAAGGCTATGCAACTGGAAATCCAATTAGCTAGTGTCACTTTAGAAACTGGTAAGCCCAATCTGGATTCAGAAAAGGAAATGAATAGTTGATATGATTTCCTAAACTCCTTGGCCCGATGCAAATAAAAACATAGTTGTCTATGAACGTCTAGCTGATGAAACAGATATTCAGCTGCATTACAGTGATTAGGGAAGAAAACTGGGAGTTCTATGGATTGATTTAAGGTGGCGTGGGAACAAACTTTGGGGACAAAGGAGGGCTTAGTATGCAGTGAGACCCTGTCTTTATGAAAGTTCAAATAAGGTGGCTTAAAAGGCAAGGCTTGTAACTCCGATACCCATCTAGCTGATGTGATAGCCACCAAAAACAAAGTCTTCCAAGACAAAAATTTCAATGAAGATGAGTGAGAAGGTTCAAACGGGGAAGATGTCAGTTTGGACAACACAAAATTTAAATCCCAAAAAGCCACAGGTTCTTGAAGCGGTGGCCTCAACAGAGTGGCTCCTTTCAAAAAGGTCTTGCATAGCTTATGAAACATTAAATTAGTATCTGGAAACCTTAAATGGAAATGAGAAATAGCCGCCAATTGAACTCTGATAGTGGCAGCAGCAGATCCTTGCTGAAAAAGCTTGGAAAGAAATTCCAATATCACAGGGATAGAAGCAGTGTAGGGATCTACATTCCTTTTCTGTGCCCAAATAGAAAATCTTTTCCATTTACTGCCACACAGTCTCCTAGTTGAAGGTTTATGGGAGAACATAAGGATATGTGACACTGAGGAAGATACAACGTGAAGCCTGACTAGGGATGGAACTGGAGCAGCCACGCTGTTAATTTGAGGGTGTGGATTGAGGGATGTAGTGAAGCTGACACGTGAGTCAACAGATCTGGAGCTGGGTCCAGAATTAAAGGATCATCCAGGAGAAGAGGCTTGAGGAAGGGGAACCAAACCTGACGAGGCCAGTAAGGAGCAATGAGGAATAGCTTGCATCCCAGCCATCTGGCTTTCTGAATCACTTTGGAAATGAGAGGAAATGGAGGAAAAGCATACAGAAGACCCAGGGGTCAATCATGAGCTACAGCGTCTCCGGGTGTCTCCCCCAGAGGGGTAATGAGGAAAAAATAGCTGCTGCATTTGGCATTGACTGGACTGGCAAAAAGGTCGCAGCAAAGCTGTCTCCATTTGCGGAAAATCTGTTCCGCTGTTTCGTGTTTCAGAGACCACTCGTGAGACAGTAGAATCGCCCGGCTGAGCTTGTCGGCTCTCACGTTGGTCGCCCCTGGAATGTGCGTTGCAACCAGAAAGCTCTGGGAAGAAATCGCCCATTCCCAAACTCGCATGGCCTCTCGACAGAGTGGGTAAGATCTGGTACCACCCTGTTTGTTGATATACCAAACTACTGACATGTCTGACTGTATCGCAATAGTCCCTAGAGGAAGAAGGCCTTGAAGTGCTTGCAACGCCAGGAGCACCACCCTCATCTCCAGAACACTGATATGCAGGTGAACCTCGTGATCTTGCCATGTGCCTTGGACAGTCCTGCCGAGATAATGTCCCCCTACCTGATCTGGGAGGCATCCATAGTCACAGTGGCAATGGGTTGGGCAGGAACAAAGGGGACACCTGTCGTCAACTGGTTGGGTGCTATCCACCAAAGGAGGTTCTCCTTGCATGATTCCATCAGCAGAATAGTGTAATTCAGCAGAAGATATTGGAAGGACCATTGGGAAGACAGAAGCCACTGGAGAATTCTCATGTGCAACCTGGCTAATGGTACTAATAGGATAGTGGATGCCATAGTCCTGAGGAGCTGAAGAATCCACTTTGCTTTGACCTTCTGCAATGGAAGAAAATGTTGAATTTGAAAGATTAAATTTTGTGCCCTTTCGGTGGGAAGGTGAGCTATCATGTTCACTGTGTCTACTTCTGCGCCTATAAAAATCACAGATTGAAACGGCAATAATGCAGATTTTTCCCAATTTATGGAGATACCTAATTGAGCACAAAGTTGAATAGTGGCATCCCTGTTTTGGAGAAGTAGATGCCTGTTGGGGGCAGTCAGGAGCCAGTCATCCAAATACAGAAACACCTGGAATCCCTGATGTCTCAGGTGAGCTGTCACTACTGCCATGGATTTGGTGAACACCCTGGGGGCTGTGGTGAGACCAAAGGGCAGAGCACAAAACTGATAGTGACTGGCTCCCAGCCAGAAGCGTAGATGGCTCCTGGAAGCCTTGTCCATTTTTATATGGTAGTAGGCATCCTGGAGATCTATTGAGCACATCCAATAGTCTTTCCCTAACAAAGGGAGTATCAACTGCAGTGTTACCATCCAAAAGTTGTCCTTCCTCATGGATTCATTTAATCTGCTGAGGTCCAATATTGGCCTCCAGTCTCCTGTTCATTTTGGAACTAAAAAGAACCTGGAGTAAGTTCCGGATCCTATCTGGTCTGCTGGGATGGATTGGATGACTCTTTTTAAGAGCAACTTGTTGATCTCCACAGCTGCCTGATTCCTGAGATTGGGTGGTACATATGGGATCTTCTTGGGAACAAATGGTGGAAGGGAAAAGGGTATGATACAGCCTCTGGTAACAACTCTTTGTACCCACTTGTCTTGGGTTATACTTAGCCAGAAATGCGACCCCCGACCGGCCCCAGAGAAACGCAACCCCCGACCGGCCCCAGAGAAACAGTCGGGCCCCATATCAGGAACGCTGATAAGGCCGTCCCCGAAAGGAATCACAACCTTGTTGGTATTGTGGACCACCCCTGCCTCTAGGGCGATGTCTCCCATTTCCTCCTCCTCCTCTGAAGGAGGGTTCACCCTGTGTGTCTGGAAAGACCCTCTGGGACTTCTTGAACCACATTTTACCACCCCTTTGACCTTTAGGGTATGGTTTAGAGGGAACAGTAAAATGTACTCCCATGGCAGAGAGCATCTTTCCTTCTTGCTCACACCGAGTGAGTGTGTCCTTCACCTTAAATCCAAACAATGAGGAACCATCAAATGGGGTGTTGGTGAAAGTGGACTTGAACGGTTCCGCAAAATTACACAAGTGCATCCAGGAGTGATGCCTTAGGGCAACTCCTAAACCCACTGCTCTACTCGCTCCATCAGCCACATAAGAAATAAGCCGCATGGAGGAGATAACTATAGAATTTAAGGTGGACAACTGAGCAGAAATCTTGTCAGGGACTCCCTCAGTACATGTACCCTGTATAGAATCTCCTAACTCCTTGAGGAGATCCCTCTGCAATCTTGTGAAGTGAGTGAGATAGTTCAACGATCGAAGAGTAAAAACTGCTGAACTGAAGACACTCTTCCTGTACCTGTCCACCTGTTGAGACTCCTTATTTGGCGGCTGGACATAAGAAGTCTCAGCAAGCTCCTTCTTAATGGCCGCTGCCACCACCATAGCATCTACGGGGACACCTCTGGACAACAATTCTTTATCTGGAGGGGCAGAAAAAAACTTGTTGGGTCTCCTAAGGGCTGGATCCACAGCATCAGGTGTATCCAACACCTTTCGACCAACTAAATCCAACAGTTCGTCAAAAGGTGGAGATACCCAAGAGGCAGAAGGTTGAGACCCGAAAGCCTTCAGGTACACCGACTCCTCATCAGAAGGGTTGACAGTGGGCCAGCTGCACCTCTGCTTAAGGATCTCCAGGATGTCCATGAAGGAGACATCATCAGAGGATGACTTGGGGACCCTTCCAACTACTCGAGGTCAGTGTCAGATGACAAAGACTCATCCTGTGAGTCAACATGCTTCCTCTTGCATGTCTTCTTCCTGGGGGGCTCCTCAGAAGGGTATTCTGGGGTGGTCAAGGAAGAGTGGGGGCCACCAGCCGGTGGCTCCTGAGGCTGTGGGTCTGTGCTGTCTCCGAAGAGAGTAGGGGATGAGACTGATGGGGTGCTCTAGGGGGGAGAGTGCTGGTACCCTTGGTGGCAACTGTGACTTGGACAGCACACTCATCATCTCAAATGCCGAACTCTCCGGCTCCGAGGACCTCTCCCGCTCTGAAGAGACCGAGGATGCCATCGGCCCCAGAGCTATCAGCTCCGAGATAGACTCAGGGTCCGAACTCACCCTAGCAAAAGTCGCCGAGAAGGAGACTCGGAACCAAAGACCACCGATTCCAACCTTGCCTGTCGGCGCCGACTGGAGAGCTTTGGCCCTTGGACAACGGACAACATCGAAAATGTCAGAGCAGAAGTTGGCTCCAAAGCAACTGCAAGTGAAGTTGGAGCCGAGGGTTCCACCAATGGCACCAAACCCTCCGACAAACCAGCTTGGCTCGAAGGAGGAATAACAATCGAGGGTATAATGGGTTCCATAGGATCCAGAACCAACTGGGTCGGAGCCAACAACAATTTAGATAGAGCAGTCTCAGGACCACTCTCTCCACATCTTCTTCAGAAAGGCTCCTGTAAGACCTGGAGGACATAGTCGGGGATCTTGATATTGGAGGAATGGCAGGTTCCATAAATTTATTGGTTGGCTCCGACAATTTAGGATCCGACCCTGTCACCACAATGTTGCTCTCAGTCGGCTCCAAAGGCAGTGGAGCCGATGAGGCCGATTTTTCAACTTTAGGAGGCAGCTCTGAGATACCAGTCGGTGCCGGAGAAGGTCTTTTCGAAGACTTAGACTTAGCAGATTTAGTGGATTTGGAAGAAGAGGAAGAGCTAGACAAGGCTTCCTCAAAGGAAGGCTTTAAAAGACCCTTTAGAATTAGCTTGTTCCTCCTCTCCTGTAACACTCTAGGGGAGAAGGCATGACAAAACAAGCAAGTCTCTTGCAAATGGATGGCTCCTAAGCAACAGACACATAGACCATGACCATCCATCAATGACATTTTTTGGGAGCACTTCCTGCATTTCTTGAAGCCTGAAGGCTTATTCTTCTTAACCTCTTTAGACATAACACACAGATGAAAAGAGAAGAGAAGTAAAGGGGAGGACTAGGTCCTCTAACTTAAATGGGCCTAGCCCTGAAGGAGGAAGAAACACCACGAGGACTAGGTCCTCTAACTAAAACGGCCTAGTCCAGAAAGGAAAGGGACAACTAGGTCTTCTAACTTCAACAAACCAGCAAAAACTCACACACACACCCACACACACAGAAAACCCTTATTCTGCTAAGGATTAACAGAGGAAGCTGAAACTGGAGTTTCGAAAAATGAACTCCACCACTGTAAAGAATCAACACCAGAGGATAACCGCCAAAACCAAACTGCTCTACAAACTGTAGACTAGAAAATGCTAGCGTTATAAAGCTATCCGCACTAACAATAAATCTAAAACTGGTACACAGGATACCACAAAGCACACTAACAGGTCCAAGGCCAACACTTGCACCAAGGGGTGCAAAGGAGCTAAGGACCTAAGAATTAGTAAACCTACACTAACAAATGCTAATGCAACAACTATTGTACTACACTAATTATAACTTGAATAAGATTTTAAGCAAAGTAAGCAAGAAAAAAGTTAACACTTAGCCAGTGCCAAGAGAAGCACAACCGAACTTGTCGACGGGGCAAACGAGATCTGAGGTTTGTACTGGTGCACTATGGGATACCTGCTTAGCCACGAGCCAACCACTTATAAATCGGCCGATCCTCTGAACCCATATTTAAAAATGAAGGTGAGATTGGACTACACAACATCTACTGATATTGATATCAAATACCAGGTTCCTTAAAAGAGAAATACCACTTTAGTCAGAAAATAAATTAAAATAATACTTTCTTACAAGGGCAACATACGATGTGTGGAGTGTGCCAAACAGGGACTCATCTGACTGCTTCTCCTGTGAAACCTCTGAGCTCTTTTTCCTCAAAGCAGTAAGAAAGTACTGATGAAATCTTCAATCTGAATGCAGATTTCCCTCCTTGGGTCTAGCCAATCAACAACCAGATTAAGATGTGTGTGTGTGTGTGTGTGTGGGGGTGGGCAGAGCTTTGTGAAACTGGCTGGTCATTGCTTCCTGGTCAAGAAACAACCCATATAGCCTACAGACTACTGCAGCAGCAGGAATGATGAACATGAACACTTAAACATAACAGGATCAGCGAAAATCACTAGACACCAGGGAGACCTTTTAAGTCTCATACCTTAAAGGCATTTAGACCTAATGGTTATTGGCCCCCTCCAATCCTATCAGGTGAACTCAGACATGGGTCATGGGAGTTCATTATATACCAGGATTACTTTAATTTAAAAAAAAGTGGTGTGGGAAACTACTAGGTACCAGGGATGCTATAAGTGGCACCTTAAATTAAATGAGATTTCAGCCCTGTACTCTTCCACCACCCACAGAGGATATTAGTCTGTTGTGCCACTGCTAGTTACCCGGGCTATAACTGAAAACACAATATGATTAAAAAAATACGTAGGGGAAGAAACTTCAAACCCTGAACCCTTGCCACAAAAAATCACAACATTTACAGGCTACATTAACTGAGAAGTTATTGAAACATTGTATGTTAAACAAAAACTTTGTTCAATACCTGTAACAGTTTGTGACTAATGAGGGTCAGGGATGAGAACAGGGAACATTAGTCATACCTCTCCACCTTGTAGCAAAATCAAACCAAAGCCAAATTTAATGGTGGCCCAAAACAACACAAATTTTAATTAGTACGCCTACGAACTTGCAAAGTCACCATAACAGCAACTTTTACACTACCACGGATTTACTGAAGGATATGAAGTGTGAAACTCCAATGTCTGGCATTACTGACTCACTGCAATAATCAGTGATTTATGGGGGCATAAAAAAGAAGAAACTGGTGATGTCACAATACAGGGACAGGTATCGGGTATGTGGTCTGTGTGTTTGAATTGTATATATTGTATGTGGAAGAGTGAATGGGGAGTTGCCTGTGCTAACACAATGTGTCCACGACCACTGTTATCCACAAAAGGAAAGTGATAATCTGCAATTACGGTAAATTCAGAGACATGCAAGTTAGCCAGTAATGAGGTCTTTCCTTATTGCAGCTGATGTGTTGCGAAACTGCAAAATACCTTTTTACTGCAGTCCTTACCAAGAGTTGTGGGATTCATTCTGAATCTCCGGTTATGTGTGGCAATCTTTGTATGCTGCTTGTCTCAAAACTAGTTATTCTGCTCTTCAATGGGTCACTGTAAATACTAAAACAAAACAAAACAAAACCCTCAAACAACAAAAATGAGTAACTTGAAAGATGGGGAAAAAATCATAGAAAAAAATGTGTCAATATGTAGATGAATTTCTTCCAGCAGAATAGAATAACGGAGTCAGAACTGGAGAGAACAATAAAGAGAATGCCTAACAAACTGGGTTACTTACAGTTGAGTTTAGTGCCAAATGCATCAGTATCTTAATTGGTGCTAAGCCTCTACTGGCTCTTCTGGGGGAAAACCACTACTTGAAGTTCAAAAAAAAAAAAAAAAAGGACACAGAATGGTGACTAAACCATAAATGTTATAAATTACTGTTACAATTGTGATGACCCACCACTGCCAACCAGTAATCAAAGAGCCTCAATCCTCACCACTGGCAAATGTGGGGGATGTTCACTGAGAGGATAACAGGTATACATATAGTATTTCCAGATGCAGCTCTCTGCATCAAGTGCAATTTCCCTAAGAGCACACAGAGACCACACTCATTCCAGGTCTGGTTTCTCCTTCTTCCTCAAGCTCCCCAGTAAGACCCCCCAGTAGCACAGCTATAGAGTTGAGATCTCAGTTGAGGGACCAAGCCAAGACCTCCAGCACCCTCTGTGTCCCAACCAGTGCTTCGTGTCCCTGCCTAAGTAGCTGACACACACACACTGAGGTTTGATTTACGCACACACCTGGGAAAGGTTGGCACAGGTTTACTAGCTATGCCCCGTTCTGCCCAGACTATAAGGTAGTTTTCACTGCCACCAGTCACTCCTGCAGCTACCTTAAGGCCTTTAACAAAGGATGTCCAATCTTACTGTGTAATATTAATGTTAATACGAATGGTAGTTTGACCAAGAGCAAGGCTGTTAGGAGTGGCCCACATCGTGTCACCAAATAAATATGCAAGTACTCTCAAAACTTAAATATCTCTACACAGATCAGCCACAATGAAAGGTTTACTATATTTAATAATAAATAATAAAAGAACAAGACAATACTAAATATATATATATATATATATATATATATATATATATATATATATATATATTCACAGTGACATCACAGTTCAAAACCACAGGAAATATTTAAAACAACATTGTAGTACAGGTTCACACAAATAAAGAAAAACAACATCTAAACTAAGCTTTGCTATATTCCTGACTGTATCTAAGAGAGTTAAACTGTTCCCTAGAAACTTGCTTTTATTTTTTTTTTAATTTCTCCATATCTTTTGGGTTTCTAATAACATGACGGGAATGGACCCATTCAAAGTACGAATAAAGTTCATGAAATTACTATTGTTTCAGTCTTTGATGTCAGCCAAAAGTGATCTTCGTAGCACCAGCAATGACTCCTCCTACAATTTGTACGGGGTTACACAGATTGGTAACATATCTAAATATGATTGTAGATTCTTTTTTATAAGACAGATTGGTAACATAGCTAAATATGATTGTAGATTCTGTTTTTTAAGACCCGTTCCTACTACTCATGGAACTGTCTGGGTATCCTTCTTCCACATTGCTCTTGTTTCTGCCTGCAGATCCTGATATTTTATGACTTTGTGTTTCTCTTTGTATGCAACACACTGTAGTCACAGAGTGTGGCGATTTCAATGATCAGTGCTACTTCTGTCTTCTTTTCATGGACCATTATATCCAATTTTCTAGCATCTATCTTTTGAACTGTTGGTAATTGGTGATTTCATGTGATATAAAACTTCATCATTTTCTATTATGCTTTGTAGCTCATATTTCCAGTGTTTTTCAGCCACGTCAGTACCATAATGTTTGCACAATCCCCAGTGCAACAGTCTTGCCACGTTATTATGCCTTTCAGTATACAGTCCTGCCATTAGTATGTCACAACCATAAACGAGGTGTGCGACTGTTTCCAATTTGGTTTTACAAAACCTACGTTTTGTCTTTCTCCCACATGTTCAATGGACTTTGCAAACTAGTGTGTATGTAAGCCTACCATTATGGGCTGCCAATATTAACCTTTCATCTATTGACATGAATTTGCCTCTCCTTAACCATTCCTGTGTTTATTCCTGATCAACATGAGGTTCCATAAGTTTTCTATACTTGCAACTATATTTATGCATTTTCCACATTTTTTACCTTCTCATCTGATAATTCACCTTATATTCTTTCTTTTGTTTTTTTGGCACATTCAGTTGCTGCCTGATTTTTATCTACTTCTGGTTTACTTATTTAACATTTTGTTTTCAGTGCAGTCCTGGGGAGAAAAACTCCATAAGTTTACAGACAGAAGAAACATTTACAAAAGAGACATTACAGAGTAGCAGTATACAGATTTCAGACTTTACAGCCATTAGTATACAATAAGAGGATATTCCCCCTTTTCGTTGAAAATACAAGTGTACAAAATATACAAAGAGAATAGATAAGAACCTGGTACAGCATTGCAAGATATTTCACAACTGAATAATAGTATATGAATGTTTAAGTTTTCCATATATACATTCAAGCAAGTACATGTCATACACTCATATATAGGTTATTGCTCATACATCGATAGGTATAGTTAGATGGTATTGTTTGTGTTGCCAGGAAAGATGTGGTGTAGAAACAGTTAGTGGACGAGGCTTCAGGGGGTCAATTACAGTTGCATAGATGGTGAAGGGGTATATTTTAAGTAGGCTTTTGAAGGAGGTTGTGGAGCTTTGTAGTCTGAGGTCAGGGGGAAGACTGTTCCATATTTTTTCTATTTCATGGGCAAATAGTGATTCCCCGGAATTGTTTTTGCATGTGATGGTTTCAATTAAGGCTTTGTTGGAGGACCGAAGTTGTCTATTTAAATTGTAGAAGTTCAGCATGCCAGTCAGGTTGGGGGGTTTTCTCGGGATAGTACAGAATTAGATGAGCTAGGCTGAGTTGATGGTACCTTAATAGGTTCAGAAATTCAAGCCAGTGCAAGGCTTGTAGGGAAAGGCAGTGGTGGGATCGTGATTTGGCACTGGTAGCAAATCTAGAAATTTTGTTGTAACAGATGGAAAGTTTAACATCAGTTTTGTAAAGATTAGTTAGAATTGGGGATGCATAACGGAAAGTAGATAGGAGGTGGGTCTTGGCTATTGCAATTTGAAATTCGGTGGTTAGATAACTTTTGATTTCCATTCCAGCTTGACACCGATATGTTTCTGCTAGATTAAGCAGAGAAGTCAGCTTAGATTTATTCTCCTCATGTTTCAAAACTTTCACTATGTTTGGGTCTTTTGAGGTCAGCAGATATGTGTAGAGTCCCATGACTGCAAATCTATACATGTAATCAATTTCAAGGAGGCTCATCCCTCCTTCGAAATAGGGAATATATAATCTTGGTATACGCTAATTTTTATAAATCGTTTGATGAGCATGAAGCATCCTTCTTGTTTTCCCATCTAATCTATCCAACATGTTTTAGGGCCAGTCAATGACTCCAAAACCGTAAGTTATGACAGGATGAGTAAACTGGTTTATAGCTTGGATTTTGTTCCTAGATGTCAACGCTGTTTTCAGGATTAATTTAAATCTTCTAAAGTATTCCTTACTAAGTTTTATTTGTATTTGTTCATGTTTTATTGTTGATGCTTCATCAATTCCCAAATATTTATACACTCCCTCTTGCTCAAGTTCTTTTATATCACATTCTTGTGCCAAACTGATGTTTTCCTGGTGCTGCAGTTTTCCTGCTTTAAAGGTTGTTTTTGCACATTTACCAAGACCAAATGACATTCTTGTATCATCTGAAAAAGTTTTGACAACTTGCAGTTGTGCTTTGGGTTCCTCATCTGATGAGCTATAGTTTTAAATCACTGACAAAGAGAGGATGAGAAGTCTTTACACTTTTTTGTTTTTAGGAGCCAAATTATAGCCATGGCCTAAGCTGTCAAGGGTTAAGGGCAAGGCAGAATGGCAATGGTGACAGAGAGTCACCATGGAATATCCCCCTTTGAATTTTTATCCCTGTGATAATAATTTGTCCTTTATCATGGCTTAATTGCAAAGTGGTCTGCAACTGTTTCATGGTCACTGTATTGTAGTTGATCAATGTAGGGTGAATCTTACACACTCTTATCCATGAATGTAGGATACTGTCAAATGATTTTTTTGTGGTCAATCCATACCATACTTAGATTTGTCCCTTTTTTACAGTTCTCCACTATGACTTTAACAAAAAAAAAATGATCCTTTGTTCCATATGACTTTCTTTTATTGTCCTTTTGTTCTACTGCCATAATTGAGTGTTTTAAATGACTATAAACTCTGTCATTATCAATTCCCATGTATAATTTATACATCGTCAGAAGGCAAGTTATTGGTCTATAATTCTGAGTAGCTTGCAGGTTCACCCAAGTAGGAGCATTGTTTTTCCTGTTGTTAGCCAGGTTAGTGCTGGTTTGGGCTATGCATATAAATAGTTCTTACTCGTGACTAAATCTTCATGCAAATATGTTAATAGTTAGGTACTGCATCTGGGTCTGGGGGTTTCCAATTAGAGGGTTTTCTTAACTTTGTTTTAATCTCTCTCAGTGTTACTTCATCCCATTTTATATCATGTACCTTTAAACTTTTTATTCTTTTTTTTCTTCTTCTATTCTATTAGCATCCTTGTTATGTTCCACAGGATCTTCACAGATACTGCTCCAAAATGTAACTATTTCTTCTTTTTGTTTTTGGCAATCTTTCAATTCCTTTAACTTCGTTTCCCAATTATCTATAAAATGTTTTTGGGTCATCAATAAATTGCTTATTTTATACTTTTTCTTTAAATTTATCTGCGTATCTTCTAAGTTTTTCTGCCTGTGCTGAAATTTTTAGTTTATTTGCGATAGTACATGATAGCGCTTGGTCTGTTTTAATACTGCACATTGCTTTTATCACATATATCTTTTAGTATTTTTGTTGATCTATTCCCTCTTCTATGGTCTTCTAACAGTGACACTTCTTGCCTTATTTCTTTATAGTGTTCTCTATTCGACACTTCCATGGTGGTATTCAATTTCTCCCCTTCCTTTCCTTCACTAACCCATGTTCTTGTGGTAGAACTTTATCAATTATTAATTTAGCTGCACAGTAATATATCCTGTTTACTTCTGTTATATCCCATGGATCTCTATGGACAGTCTTAATTACTGTGTTCATTTGTTTTATCAAACTTCTGACTTTTTGGGTTTTACTGACATTCTGCAGTCTATTTCTTTCATTGATCTTAATATATCTATGTCTATTAAATCAAGCAACTTTTCTCTTAGCACATTTTCTTCCAAACTGAGGGCACATCCCTTGTTTTCCATTTCCTGTGGGCATTCTATCAAAAGTTCTATAGCATCTTCCTGTGGCACATTCTCTTCAATTTCATCCTGTGCCATACATCGCTCTGTCATATTGGAACTCACTGGTCTATCACTCCTCAAAATTGACTGGATCACAGTTTCCTGTTCCTTCCCTTGCTGTCTAGCTTCAAGTGACTGTTTATACTGGTTTCCTGTGGAAGGCTCTAAAATATCTTCATATGGCACCTGACCAATTGCTTCCCATTCCACTGGTTTCCCTTAAGACTTCACTATAGCAAGGCAGACATTGTGGTAAATGGTTCTTGTTGTCAGGTCCAAGACAGAATGCAGAATGCACTGTCTCACTAAGAGACGTCTCAAAATGATATCTAAAATATTAGTCAGAATGACATCACTTCTGGTCATCTCACTTCTTGTTCCCAGGCAAAACCCCCATTGCTGGCTGGCAGCATTTTGCATCTACCTGTAAAAATACTCATACAAGGGCTTTTGCTCAGATCTTTGGCAGATGCTGGAAGTCATAAAACAATTACATTCCTTCATGCTTCCAAAGTAGCAATTATTTCACCCTAAAGACAATACAGAAAGCTTCCCAGTACAGACTTTATGTCTCTAGCTGCATTGAAACATCTTTATGGTGTACTGTAATTTCAGATATTTTTCCAAGGTTTGCTGGACTGAGGTTAACCTCCTGCACTCCAGTTTTCACTGTTAAAATATATACATTTAAACAGTTACAATAGTGCATGTACATTTCTGTTCTCTTCCAGTAGGGTAGACTGTCAATACATTTTAAACACAGCATGTTACAAATACCCTTTCAACACAAAACAGCTGTACAGAACAGTTTGATATACACGACATACAATTCTAATGCATTTGTAACACAAGTATCTTATATAATTTAGTTTGATATTCACAAATGACATACAATTATTTACAAAAGTCCAGCTGGCAGTACCTCCTTTTGTCACAACAGTGACCTTCCATGAAGTAGTAAGGGGTACAGTGGGCTTCACCCGCTACATATGGGTGGGATAGGGATTTTCCTCACTGCAGATAAATGAAAATAAAAAGAGGTAAAGCAAAAGTTTATCGAGTAAATACATGGCTGAAGTGGGCTCTTGATTAAGGTTACATATCTTTTAGTTATGTACTTACCATAACGATAGATGTATGTGATCCATCTCGTCTACATTCATAACTGATGGGCTCGGAGCCGAGAATCGGCTCCGATTCGGCCGATACACTAGCACGAAGTCTCTCATTGGCTAGGCCAATCCCCTTATCCCAGGATGCACCACGCCTAAACCCCCAGATCTTGTTTGCCCCACAACAACTCACTCACATGAGCCACTCCAACTGTACAATAATATTTCCTCCAGATCCAACAGGTAGGGGGAAGGAGGGCGGGTACGTACAAATGTAGGCGAGATGGATCACATACATCTATCATTATGGCAAGTACATAACTAAAAGATGTAATGCGATCCTATCTCACCTACATTCATAACTGATGGGACAGCGTCCCTAGCACCTAGATCCTGGGAGGCTCACTGGAAAACACTCCTGAGCACTGTGGAACCAAAGGACGCCCGGTCTCTAGAGGCCACGTCCAGTTTGTAATGAGAAATAAAAGTATGTGGAGAAGCCCAAGTGGCCGCTACACATATCTCATCCACCAACAGTCTGGTGTGGAAGGCCAGCTGAAGTAGCCATAGCCCTAGTAGAATGCGCTCTAACTGGAAATGGAAGGTCCCTTCCTGTTGATGCATAAATAAATGAAACACAATCCCTAATCCACCTAGCAATAGTGGCCTTAGTTACTGCTTTGCCAATCCTGTTATCTGCAAAGGCCACAAACAACTGGTCTGATTTCCTCTGCTGCTGTGTCCTATCCAAGTAAAACCTCAGTTGTCTATGCACATCCAACTGATGAAGTCTGTATTCTGCCTTGTTGGAAAATTTTGGAAAGAAAACTGGTAGCTCTATAG
Source organism: Protopterus annectens (assembly GCF_019279795.1). NCBI lineage: Eukaryota > Metazoa > Chordata > Ceratodontiformes > Protopteridae > Protopterus > Protopterus annectens. The sequence continues at coordinate 353,586,389 of NC_056730.1, read as the reverse complement.
ATTGTTGCAGACAAAGAGCAGAAGAAACTTTCGGAAGAAATGACAGGTTTAGTCTTAGAGATACTCTATCCTTGTGAAAGATCAGATAAGGGGTTTAACAGAGAGGGCTTGAAGCTCTGAAACTCTTCTGGCTGAAGTAATAGCTACCAAGAAGGCAGTCTTCCAAGATAAGAACTTTTGCTCACAAGAGGCCGCCAGCTCGAAGGGATGAGACGTCAAGGCTCCTAAAACTACATTCAAATCCCATGGCAAAACAGGATGCGAGACCGGGAGGCGAAGCAACCAAACTCCCTTAAGAAAGGCCTTACACAACTTATGACTCATGAGTGAAGGCTCAAAGGCAACATGATAATTAGAAATTGCTGCCAATTGGACCCTGTCTAAAAAGAGTTGCCAAAAAATCTAATACTGCAGACACCGGGGCTGTCAGAGGGTCAAGGTTGTGCTGCTGGGCCCAAATGGCAAACCTTTTCCATTTATTAGAATATATCTCCTTAGTGGAAGCTCTGTGTGAAGACAGAATCCGGACCACCTCAGGCGAAAGGATATGCTGTTTGACTAAGGTCGGAAGTGGAGCAGCCAAGCCATTAGCTTGAGAGTTCGCAGTGATGGATGGGCCTGACCTGACTGGAGTCAGGAGGTCTGGAACTGGGTCCAGAATCCAAGGATCCTTCACTGCATACTTCCGAAGGAAAGGAAACCAAACTTGGCGGGGCCAGTGTGGTGCGATCAAAATCATGTTGCTTCCCAAGCAGATCGCCTTCTGAATCACCTTTGACAGTAGTGGGACCGGAGGGAAGGCGTAGAGCAGACTGGAGGGCCAATTGTGGACTGGAGCGTCCCTGGGTGACCCCCCTGGGGGGGAATCATGTAGAAGAAATTGATGCACTTCGCGTTCCAGGGGCTGGCGAAAAGGTCGCAACAGGGAAACCCCCACTTGGAGAAGATCCGAGACGCTACTCGGTCGTTCAGGGACCACTCATGAGGCATCAGAATAACTCTGCTCAGCCTGTCTGCTATCACATTGGACTTCCCCGGAATGTGCGTTGCCACTAGAAATCTCTGGGAAGCGATCGCCCAGTTCCAAACTCTCATGGCTTCTATGCAAAGAGGATAAGACCTGGTTCCTCCCTGCTTGTTCAGGTACCATACTACTGCCATATTGTCTGAGAAGATTGCGATGGTACCCTTGGGAAGAGAGCTGTGAAGTGCCTGCAACGCTAGAAGCACTGCCCTCATCTCCAGGACACTGATGTGTAAGTGGGTTTCGTGATCCTGCCACGTGCCTTGAAACGTCCTGTCCAGATAATGCCCCCCCCACCCTATCTGGGAGGCGTCCGTGATCACTGTGGCAATGGGGGAGGGGGGCAGAAGAGTCACCCCTGGTTCAGGATGGAGGAGAGGAGCCACCAACAAAGATCTCGCCAGCAGGTATCCGTAATGAGAATCGGGTAGGACAAGGGCAGATCTTGGTACGACCACTGGGTCGACAGGAGCCATTGGAGAATTTGCATGTGCAATCTTGCCTGAGGGACCAGAAGAATGGCGGCCGCCATCGACCCCAAAAGCTGAAAGACCATCCTGGTTGGGGCTTTGCTTCGGGGTAGTAAGGCTAGGACTTGGTTCTGTAGTATCTTTATCCTCTCTGTTGGAAGGAATGCTCGCATCTCGACAGTGTCTAGCTCTGTGCCTATAAAGGCAACATGCTGTGATGGCAGCAATACAGACTTTTCCCAGTTGAATGTAATTCCTAATAGATGTCCCAATTTGATGGTGGCACTCACGGCTTAAATAAGAAGATGCCTGGTGGGGGTGGTGAGGAGCCAGTCGTCTAGATACGGAAACACCTAGAATCACAGATGTCTCAGGTGAGCCGTCACCACTGCCAGACATTTGGTAAACACCCTGGAGGCTGTGGTGAGACCAAAGGGCAGGGCAGGGCTCGGAACTGGAAGTGACTGGCTCCTAGACAGAATCTTGATGTGATAATAGGCGTCCTTGAGATCGATGGAGCACATCCATACTCCTTTTTCCAGCAGTGGGAAAACGGATTGCAACGTGACCATCCGGAACCTGGACTTCTTTACGAAGCGGTTTAGGTGGCTGAGGTCCAGAATGGGTCTCAAGTCCCCTGTTCTTTTTGGCACCAAAAATAACTTTGAGTAAGTTCCTAATCTGGTCTGGTCTGCGGGGACTGGCTTGATGACTCCCTTTCCGAGCAGCTTTGCGACCTCTATGGCTGCTTGATCCCGTTGACTGGGTGGCACGTCCGGGATTTTCCTTGATGGTGAAGGGGGATGGATAAAGGGAATGGTGTAACCTCCGGCGATGATACGAAGCACTCACTGATCCTGAGTGATGGAACCCCAGGCCCTTGGATGCTCCGAAAATTGACCCCCGACTGGCTCCGGGGATGCACAGTTGGGCAGTCCCTCAGGGATACTGGAAGGAGGAACCACGAAAGGATTCGCGGTCTCCTGTGTTGCAGGGGCCTCCGCCGCCTCTAGGGCGACGTCTTCCAGAATAATCCTCCCCTCCTCTGCCTCTGGAAGGGGGGTCACTCTGATGGGCAGGGAAAGACTTTTGGGACTTTCTGAACCACATCTTTCCTCCCCTCTGCGCCTTGGGATAAGGTCTCGAAGGGAGCGAAAAATGGGCCCCATCGGCAGACAAAGTCTTACCCTCCTGCTTGCATCTAGTGAGTGTGTCTTTCACCTTGGGTCCAAACAGAGAGGACCCGTCGAATGGAGCATCTGTGAAAGAAGACTTGAAAGCCTCCGCAAAGTGACACAAGCGCATCCAGGCTTGCCTCCTAAGGGCTACGCCCGAACTCACTGCCCTACTCGCCCCTTCGGCTGCATACGATATGAGCCTCATGGACGAGTTAACAATTGATGAAAGGGTAGACAGCTGGGCATTGACAGACTGCGTCAACGCCTCAGGCACGTTACCCGACAGGGTATCTCCCAACTCCTTTATGAGATCCCTTTGGAGCCTCGTAAAATGACACACATAATTCAGCGACCGCAGGGTAAAGGTCGCTGAAGTCAGGGTACGCTTCCCATACCTATCCATGCTCCTGGGCTCCTTGTTAGGAGGATGGATAGACGTAGATGCCTCTGCCACATCCTGCTGGGTGGCAGACGCCACCACCATAGCATCCACTGGAACTCCCTTGGTTAGAAACCCCTTGCCAGGGGGTGCGGATAAAAATTTGTTCGGGTGAGAAGGAACTGGCTCCACAGAATCAGGGTGCTCCCACACCCTTCGACAAATCAGGTCCAGTAATTCATCGAAGGGTGGAGACACCCAGGAGGCAGAGGGTTGGGCTCCGAAGGCCTTGAGGAAGACCGACTCCTCCGCGGAAGGGGTTTTGGACAGCCAGTCGCCCCTCTGTCTCAAGATCTCCAGGACATTGGAGAACGAGACATCGTCAGAGGACGACTTTGGGGACCCTTCCGCGTCATCAAGGTCGGTGTCCGAGGTGACAGACTCATCTGGGGAGTCTATGTGCTTCCTCTTGCACAACTTTTTCCTGGGGGGCTCTTCAGGCAAAGACTCTGAAGGCTCCTCGGAAAAAGGGGGACCACACATGGAGGAATCCTCAGGCCTCGGAGCCGCACTGTCCACAGACAGGAGGGCACCAGAAGCTCTAGTCGCCGTGTCTAGGGAAGGAGTCACAGATTCCGGTGAAGTCACTAGAGATTTGTCTAGCGCACTCCTCATAGCCTCGAAGGCGGGTCCACCAGAATCTGAAGAAAGGTCCGCCTGCAAGACCATGACAGGTGTCTGGGTCCCCCTAGCCGAGGCACCAAGCGGGAGACTCGGGGTCGAAACCAGAAGCCCCGACAAATCCCCCTCCGAGAACCAAAACCCCTGGAAGGAACAGAAAAGGTTGGAGCTGAAGACGGTGCCAACAGACTAGCAGTGGGTCTCGGAGCCGACTCAGGAACCTCACCCGACTCTGTGAACTCCGTCTCCAATGACACCAGGGTTGTCAGAGGAGGAAGAAATGGAATCGAAATGGTTGGCTCTGGCCGCTGGGCTGGAGCTGAAAATAATTTAGATAAGACAGGTGACTGGAGGAGCCTCTGGACTACCCTATCTAAATCTGAATCTGAAAGCCTGGAGGACCTGGAGGAAACAGACGGAGGGCGAGAAACTCTTTCTACCAGCTCCAAGGCAATGCTGGAATGTCAACTCCTAATTGGCTCCAAAAGGATCGGAGCCGAGGAAGACTCGACTAGAACCGAGACCCCCTTTGGCGCCGATGGTTCAGGAGCCGACAAAACCGACCCTGGAACCGAAACACTCACCTAAGGCTCCGAGACCAATGGAGCCGAGGAAAACCCAGATTGGAATTCTCTATCCTGCGGCTCTGAGACCAATGGAGCCGAGGAAAGAGATCCAGACATAGATCCTCTATCCTGCGGTTCAGAGATCAGTGGAGCCGAGGAAGAGGACAAAGATTTAGTTTTTTTTTCAGGCAGCTCTGACGGACTTGTCGGAGCCGAAGTCTTCTTTTTCTTTGATTTTGAAGAGGGAGAAGAAGATATAGCTTCCTCAAAGGCTGGTTTTATTAAACCTTTCAGGATCAACTTATTTTTTCTCTCCTGTAGTACACGAGAGGAGAAGGCATGGCAAACACTGCAAGATTCTTGCAATGGTTTAGCCCCTAAGCAATAAACACAGATGGCATGGCCATCTGTTAACATTTTATAGCCACATTTCGAACATTTTTTAAAGCCCAATGGCTTATGCTTTTCTTTGCCAGACATGACCCACAAAGTACTCAAAACACAAGGAGGGAAGGGAGGGAAGAGCTCTAACTGAAACGCTCAACAAGAAATAGGGCAAAGGCCCTCTAACTCAAACGGGCCTAGCCCACCAAACAGAAGGAATTACACAACAACCAAAAACAAACACAGCCAATCACAGGGTAGTACAGAAGAAGATAGCTATTAAAATAGCTGTTTGGTTATACAAATTCTAAGCTAAGAGCAAAAATGACCCAAAAAGGCCAAAAAAGGAAGGGTACTTAGCCACAGCCAAGTCGAGACCACGTCCTTACTTCAGAAGCGGCAAATGAGATCTGGTGGTTTGGGCATGGTGCATCCTGGGATAAGGGGGTTGGCCCAGCCAATGAGAGACTTCGTGCTAGTGTATCGGCCGAGCCCATCAGTTATGAATGTAGGCGAGATAGGATCGCATTACATCCACTTTTACACACTGTAGGCTACAATAATGATACAGAATTTAGTTAGAAAAATGGGTTAAAACAGGTACACATTTAAAACACTGTTCTAGATTCTGTCCTTCATAAAAACAAACATTTCATTTATCAAGGATAGGATATTAAGGCATGGCTATAATCCTTCCTACTTTTCAAAAATGCACTACCATGAGACCAAATTAAACAAGAACATTAGAGTATAATGCAGTAGGCCTTTTAACTCTGCATTAGTAAATGAGTCGGACTGTGAAAAGTGTATTTTTGCCATCCAGTAGGGGTTTTGGTACATGACATGGCACAGCTGTTAGTGACATTCATACTTTGGGAACACTGTACTCAAATCTTATTCATAGGTTCATAGGTTGGTACTAGGCTATCAGCCCTAGGGCCTATACAAGCCTAGCCATAACAATTCCCTGGCTATTTCTTCCCACATTATTTACTTTCCTGGACCCCTGTCTAGCAGGGCGACTGACGTGATCCCTGGGGTGAATTTCCTTTCTCCCATCCAATTGTCAAGGTTCCTCTTGAAGAGGTCCAAAGAGGCACTCTGCTTGACATGTATGGGCAATCTATTCCAGAGTCTGGGGAGTCTCTGGGTTAGGAACCTATCCCTCCGGCATGTTTTGTTTATTGTGATGACAAGGTTTAGATCCCTGGAGCGTGTAGCTCTGAGGGATTGGGATTTCTTTAAGTGCAGCATGTCCAACAGCTCTGGGTTTGACATGGCCTTGTATGTTAAGCAGAGATCGCCTCTGAGTAGACGATATGTGACAGAGTATAGCTGGAGTTTTTTAAGGCGGTCAGCATAGGGCATCTGCTTTAGGCCTGTGATTCTTTTAGTGAGGTATTTCTGAGGCCTTTCCAGTTGTTGCAGATGTCTTGAGAGGTACATACCAAATGGGGCGTTGTATTCTATAATGGGTCTAATGAGGGATGAGTACAGTGGGATAATGACCTCCTTTTTTCTGGATGAAAACCCTTTGTGATGAGGTGTGCCACATAGAAGGATTTCCTGACTGTTGTGGCGATGTGGTTATCGAAGGTGAGACCACTGTCCACCTGTGTCCCTAAGTCTCTTATCACACTTTCTGTGTTTAGTGTACTGCCACCTATATGGTAATTCATGGATACATGTTTTTTCCCAAAGGGGATATCAATACATTTCTTGGCATTGAGCTTGAGCCCATGGCTCTGGCACCAAGCATCTGTTTCTGTAAGGCCCTTTTGTAGAGTATCCACATCATTTGGAGATTCAATAATGGCTCCCAGTTTGCAGTCATCTGCAAACTTTGTTAGCCAGAGTCCCTTAGTGTTGACCTGTACTTCAGAGAAGTAGATGCCAAACAAGAGCGGCCCCAGGACTGAACCCTGAGGTACTCCACTTGTCACTTGTCTGGAGCTGGATTTGGAGTCGGCTACTTTTACAGTGTGGGTTCTATCAGTAAGCCATTTAGCAACCCATTGGGAGACATAGGGATTAATGCCCAACTTAGTAAGTTTATCTATGATTCCAGAGTGGGGGATGGTGTCAAAGGCCTTGGCAAGGTCTAGATAGGCTGTGTGAACCACCTTACCCTTGTCCATGGCTCTGGAGACTGATTCAAAGAAGTCAATCAGGTTCAGGAGACAAGATCGGCCCTTCACAAAACCAAACTGGGTGGAGTCCAGTGTTTGAAGGTTGCCAATGTCTTTGTTTATAAGTTCCATGATAATACGCTCCATGGCCTTGCAGATAAGGCTTGTCAGACTGATGGGATGGTAGTTTCCGGGATCCAAGGTGGATCCCCCCTTGTGGATTGGGATAACTGTAGCTCTGAGCCACTCAGTGGGCACGAAACCTGAGGTGAGGCTATGATTAAACATGACACTTAGGTGAGGTGCCATTTCATATTGTAGTTCATGTAGTACACAGCCCGGGATGTCATCTGGTCCCATGGATGCTGTATTCTTGGCTTTAGAGAGTGTGTTTTGTACCTGTGTGGCCGTTATTACTGGAATTTGGCAATCTTCTGGTATTGAGATGGGCCATTTAGGGGTGAGAGGGGGTGAAGTTGGCACTGAATCGATCTGCCAGGATATTGGCAATATCCTTTGGATCAGTATATTTAATGCCATTCTGTTTTAGCTCAGAGCAGATCTGAGCATTGCCATTTAGATTCTTGACATAGTTATAGAATGCTTTGTGGTTGTCTTTGGAATCTTTGGCAATTTTATTTTCATAACTAGCTTTGGAGGATTTTATGAGGCATCTCAGTTTCTTACTGAGGCTAGTAAGGGAGTTTTTTGCATCCTGGGATTTTCCTCTTTTCTGCAAAAGTTTCTTCCTTTTGTTGTAAAGTTTGTTTATGGCAGGGGACCACCAGATTGGCTTCCTTTTTTTGGATGAGAGCATTTTGGTTCTATTTGGGATGGCACGATTCATGCATGCATCAGAAAGAGCTAAAAGAAAGTATTTCATAGAATGCCATGATAACACAAGGCCAAGATGCCAATAGCCTCCTCTTTTGCTCCTTTAGTACACAAACAAGGCATCCAAAAAATGATAAAGGTACTGATCACTAACTGGTTTTCTATCAGAAGAGCTCTAATCCTACTAAATAAAATCAAGAAAGATAGATCAGGGAAAAGAAGCAAAATGGTTTCTTAAAAACTCAACTGGCACATTTTTGCCTGTTCTAAGAGAAATATGAATTCTGATAAACAATTATATCCCCTTATAGATGTTACACAAAGATATACCATAGCTGTTAAACTGATCTCTTTTCTTAAGCTGAATAGAGCTAAGAGAAGGCATGCAAGGATGACCTTTCTTAATTCATTTTAGTACAGGAATGGCTGGCACATAATTTAAGGGAACTATCCAATCATATGAATAACAATTAAATGTGAAGTATTGCATTACATGCCTCTTTGTAAACAAATAACCATACCTTCCTTCTTAATAATCCTGAGATGTCTGCCTGCCACACAGAGGTAGTACATGACTGCAGCTAAATTTCAGGATGGAAAGTGAAGACTACCAAATATACTTAGATTCCAAGACTTTCTGTGAAGTGGAACAAAACATGGATCAGCTCTTGGACAGACAGCATGAACTGATACTGCCATTTGAGCAAAGGCATTTACTTTAAGGACAATCATCTCAAACAGTTTATAAGGTTTCCTTTGAAGCCTACAGGATGACCTATTACCCATTATGTGGTAGGAGGCAGGTACAAGCTGTCCCGGGACTCCTTTCTGCTCAGACAGAGCAACTGTGTATCTTTTAAGGGGTGGACTTGTCTTAAGACTGGTACACTCTAATAAGACTGTCCAAATATAGGATAATTAACAAGGCCTAATAGGGATATGTATCAAAGCTCTACAAAGTGCAATGCCTCATGTATCATATACCTTAAAACAAATTTGTTACCAGCAACCTGGATATACTTAGAGATGAACATATTGATACTAAATGGACAGTACTCCTTATATAATTCATTCAGCATATGACTTTTTTCCCCAGCAAGTGAAGACACTAGATTTAAGGAATAGGCACACAAGTTGCCTGCCTCATTAACACAGAGTGCAGCCCCAAATGTGACCCAGCTGCCCAGGGATCAATTAGATGCCCTGGTGCATCCAAGGCAGGGAGTTGGGGGAGTGAAGAGCATGGACAACTTGACCCCCCCCCATGTGGGGTTGGGGGGCATTCACACTTTGGAGTACACTGGGTGATCTGATTTCCCTAGTGGACACCAGGGATACTGCCCTTTTTGCTTTTGAGGGCAGACAGAGTTGCTTGAGTGGAAACAACCCTTGCAGAAGTGAGTGGATGCCCTTCACTATCAGCCCATTGCACATCCCCTCTTGGTGCTTCAGAGTTCAAGTAGGGAACACATATGCAGTACACTAAAACTTGAACCCCAAATGGCTGTCTAAATGATGACCTCCTCCCAGTCAAACCCTGCTTTGATTATGGGAAAGAAAGGGATTAATGACCAACATTAAGGATAAAATGAGCAAAAAAATAAATAAAACATATGGACATATAACTTACTGGTATTGATGTGTAGAATAGAAAAGATATGTCTGTCCTTCAGGAAACTGCCAACAGATTTTTATTTACATTAGGGGGATTACTTAGCTTACCTTTAGGAAGCAAGATACATTGTTTCACGGGTTAACAATATGTTAACTATCATAGAAGACCAACTCTTCTATAATGCACTCAAGAATACTTACCAAACTTTTATAGTGTACAACCACTTTAGAAAACTGAAGATCACCCTCTAAGAACAATTTTGCGACAAACTGTAAAAGCGGTGAAATTCACATTTATAAATGAAGGGAACAAAAAGAACAATGCAGCAAGTCCCCGAAAAAGGCTCAACAGTCCTAAGATGGAAAATGTTCTCATGGTGTATGCTACACCTCTCCTTTTACAGCACAAAAAATCTTCATAAAATGTAGTAGACTGGCACTGGAATTTAAAATCTGTTTTAAACGTAGTGTTTACACCTTTCTGGGAAAGTGTCAAAGTCTATTTACAAAAGATATCGGGGATATCATTTCATCTGTGTATCAGTCCCAGAGGTATTGCCCAAGCATCAATGCTACATTTTTTTGGCTTCACTATTAATACAAGGAAACATGTAACCACATTATGGCAATTAAAATATATATAAACCATGAGCAACTAGAAGATAATCAGTTCAAATTAAACTTACAAAGAGTTATCATTAAACATAATGGATTCTAAAGTAAACTGATCAATGTTTAATAATATTACTGTACAATGCATGTCAAAACATGAATTGTGACAGATGCACCAAATGACATCAATGAAATATTAATAAATTACCTGATGAGCAATGTAACTCGTATTACTCTATTTCAACTGTTATTTGCACTGTATTTATGATTGATCAGATTAAAAATAGAACAATGAAAAATCAAAAGGCCAGCACAGTGATATCTGTATAAAACTCGAGGTTTAATATAACATGTTAAGTTAGGCAAAAACAGACCGGTTTTGGCTGAAACAAAATAAAGCCTTCATCAGTGTGAATCATAAACCAAAAAAAACAAATGCCCTTTTTTATACATGTTAGTCCTGCTGATTGGTTGACTATAATTGTTCATTCAGATCAGGTGGAAACAAACCACCCAACTTAATAATTCACTTCTTTTCTTTATTATTTAGTACAGAGTGCCAACCAATTTTATTACCCTGTCCCCAGTAATTCTGTCTATTATGGTAAATCTAAAATTGGTAGTGGGGCGTATAAGGCATTAGTTTGTCTTTTATTTCTAATATCACTGACATGCTCAGATATATGAATCCTCAGTGGTCAAGAGGTTTGTCCAATATAAAATGCTGAACAGGAACAGGTGGCAAGATAATAACCCAATCTGCACCACAATTTGCCAAAAATGTAATATCAAATACTGTTCCTGTATTTTTGCTGATGAACTGTTTGGATTTAGCCACCCTTGGGCAGCGTGTCCAAATAGTACACAACCATATAAAGGGTCTCCTTGTCAATGTACATTGAAATTTTTCACTAACTCTAGTTAGTCCCCATTTGTAATGACTAAAGTAGGAACCTAAGGTTTTTCCCCTATGAAAGAAAATCAAGGATTTGTCCTGTAGGATATCTGATAATCTGTCGTCAGCTAATAGTATATTCCAATGTATGTTGATACTGTCTAATAATATATTGGTATTGCATTCAAAAGTGGTCACTAAACGAATGTCAAGATTCATAGACTGCCCTATTTCGAGCTTCTTGTATTGTACTATGGTTTTTTACCTTATAACCTGGATTATTGGGTATACAGCTTGAGAAAAAAGGTAGTGGAGGAATGCAGACAACCTGAAATATGAGAGACAGAAAAAAACTGTTGGAAATTAGAAATAATACAGATTAGAAATGCTGACCTTCCTAGGTACTAAGAGAAAACCACTTGAAAACATGTACAATAACATCTTACGGAGAGGCATGCTAGCAAAGGGATGGATCGATCCCTTTGCACAAAATTGTTTTCAAAATGTGCTGGGTAATTACTGAAAAAGTACAGTTGTGTAAGTAAACTTATCATAAAAGACAATGTTCTAATGGATATAGCTGCAGTAGCCTGAGCTATATGGGTCTTACCTTTCATGATCAGCCAAAGCTTAAGGACACCTTCCATGCACTCCAATGTTAAGGAGCTTGATAGGAGCTCCATATAAAGCCAAATGGACAGCAAATTACCTCAAAGCCTTTTTTTTGTTTTTGCCTAGGAAGGGAGGTAAGAGCCCTGAAAGAGCAAAGCTAGGAAACAACTTAATGGTAAACTATATACAAAAAAGGTGCAAACATCCACAATCTGGCAATACAAAAGGATAACAGCCAAAATAACGGGGCTGGAGGGAAGGCAGACTACTGTGACAGTGGTCTAGTAGAACATCTACTGTTACAGTAAGTTTACTTACATAACTTTAATATGTTCAACTTAAGAGAAAGTACAGTTGTGTACACTTACCATAAATGTAGATGTTCAAGTGTCTTCACTGTTGCAGTCATGACTGTAGGGTTCTCCCCCGCCGGCAGGCAGTCCTCGGTCGGCCAGAATCCCAAAGTCTGGGTCCAGCGTCGGCTGCTCAGCTATGCTCCTTGACGTCAGAGCGTCAGGAGTACAAAGCTGTCAGCCGACGCCATGTTCTCCAGTTTTTCTTGCCCCAGATGTCAGGTGTTCCAAAATGAGTAAAATCCCATACTCTTTGCAAATACACCTCAGAAGAAGGGTGGAGAAGGGAATCACACAAAAGAAAAAATAAGAGGGGACAGGAGGGAGGGTAACCCAGACTGCAACAGTGAAGACACTCGAACATCTACATTTATGGTAAGTGTACACAACTGTACTATGTTCATCGTCTTTCACTGTTGCAGTCATGACTGTAGGGTTGAATCCCAAAGCAGAATAAAAGGGAGGTGGTCATAAAGCAGAGGGGGCGGTTAAAAGGCCCTGCAAGACTGCAGAAGCAAAGCCTGCCCTAGACTTAGAGTAGAGAGGTAGATTGTAGTGCTTAGAAAAAGTATGCACTGAACTCCAAGTTGCAGCTTCCAAAATGTCTTTGGTAGGAACTCCCCTGAGGAAGGCAGCTGAAGTGGCAGCAGCTCTGGTAGAGTGAGTCCTTATACTCCCTGGGATTTGCTTTCCATGGTGTGAATAACAAAATCTGATTCCATGAGCAATCCATTTAGAAATGGTCTGTTTTGAAATGGCTTTACCTTGGGAACTTGAAGCATAAGAAACAAACAATTGCTCTGATTTCCTGATGTCCTTGGTTCCAGGTAAAAACATAGTTGTCTGTGTACATCCAAGGAATGCAAGATCCTTTCCCCCTTATTTTGAGGACTGGGGAAAAAAGTTGGTAGGTGAATAGTTTGATTTAAAGCCACTTTGGAAACCACCTTAGGCATGAAAGTAGGATTAGTCCTTAAAGACACCCTGTCTTGGTGAAAAATAATACAAGGTTCCACAGCCATGAGAGCTTGCAACTCCGAAACTCTCCTGGCAGAGGTCAGAGCTAACAGGATGGCTGTCTTCCAAGATAAAAACTTGATGTCAGATGTGGCAGCAGGCTCAAAAGGAGGTAAGGTGAGTTTTTCCAAAACATAGTTGAGATCCCAGGCAGGAATGGGTGATCTAGGGGGCCTTAAGTTCTTAGCTCCTCTGAGAAACTGTCTCATGAGCTGGTGGGAAAAGATTGGAGGGTCTGTATTATAATGAGCAGAAATAGCAGAGGCATGTATCTTTATGGAAGAAAAAGAGAGACCCTTATGTAAGAGGTCTGTCAGATAAAGTAAAATCAGAGGAATGTTAGGAATAAGAGGATCCGAATCCTGAGCCTGCATCCAGGTGCAAAATCTTTTCCATTTTCCTGCATAAGATTTTCTAGTGCTAGGACGTCTGGCTTCTAAAATGACATCCATAACCTGCTTGGGTATGAGAGAATGAATCATAGACCTGGGATTAACCAGGCAGCCAGGCTGAGAGTTTTGACATGGGAGTGCAGAACCTGACCCTGGAGTTGGGACAGAAGGTTCGGAGTCTGAGGTAAAACCCAAGGGGGCTCCAGAGAAAGGTTTTTCAGTGTTGGGTACCAAAACTGTTGATGCCAATTTGGGGCCAGTAAAATTATCATCTTAGGCTTGTCCTGTTTGATCTTTAATAACACCCGTGGAAGAAGAGGTAGAGGCGGGAAGGCATACCCCGAGAGGTTTCTCCAACTGAATGATAGTGCATCCACTTTCCAAGCTAGTTCGTGGAATGTCCTTGTGCAAAAAATCTGTAGTTGATGATTGAGGTGGGATGCAAAGAGGTCTATGTGAGGACATCCCCAGACTGCTGTAATCATCTTGAATATTTCGGTGTCCAGCATCCATTCATGTGGGTTAGACAGGTTTCTGCTAAGACTGTCTTGCCAGGATGTTTTGCTTCCCTGGTAGAAACTGAGCTTGAAGGTCCAGTTTGCAAGCTAGAGCTGTATTCCGTAGATTCATAGCTAGTCTGCAAAGGGGATAGGAATGTGATCCCCCTTGCTTGTTTATGTACCACATAACTGTGGTGTTGTCTGTCCGTATCAGTAGTTGTCCTGGTTGTAGAAGATTCCTGAAGGCCAATAGAGCGTTCTGAATGGCTAACATTTCCTTTAAATTGATATGCAGCTTCTGATCCTTTGTCCAAAGGCCCTGCAGACAGTTGCCCTGCAAATGGGCTCCCCATGCATAATCTGAGGCGTCCGTGGTTAGTATCTGACTGGCTGGAGGCAGTCTGAAGGCTTTCCCTTTGTTTTGAGTACATGCCTTGGACCACCAAAGGAATTCCTTTTGAAGACAAGGCAGGGCGGTGATCTGTATGTCTAAACTGTGGCAATGCTGAGACCATACACTTTTAGGTACCACTGTATTTTCCTCATATGTAGTCTTGCATATGGTACGAGAAGGATGCAGGAGGCCATGTAACCCAAAGCCTGCAGGAATTTCCTTGCAGATAGCGGAGTTAATGATGCCAAGGTTTTGAAAGTTGAAGCCAGCTGTAATTGTTTTTCGTATGTCAGAAATGTCATCTGGGTTGTTGTGTTTAGAAGAGCACCCAGAAAAGTTATCTGTTGTGAGGGTGTCAAATTTGACTTTTTTATGTTTACAGTAAATCACAGGAACTTGAGAAGTTTCTGAACAAATTGTAGATGCTGGAGTAAGACATCCTTGCTGTCTGCCTGAATAAGACAGTCGTCCAGATAAGGGTAAATTTGAATTCCCTTGAGTCTGCAATAAGCTACTACTGGAGCCAAGCATTTGGTGAAGACCCTGGGCACAGCAGACAATCCAAAGGGCAGCGCAGAGAATTGATAGTGCCTCGATCCAGCCTTGAACCTGAGGTATTTTCTGCACTCCTGCCTGACAGGAATGTGTAAATAAGCCTCCTTTAAATCCAAAGTTACCATCCATGCATTTTTGGTCAGCATTGGAAGTAGCTGCTGCAGAGTAAGCATCTTGAATTTTGGTATCTCGAGAAAAGTGTTCAAGACTGACAGATCCAGAATGGGTCTCCATGAATTTTGCTTTCTGGGGACTAGAAAGAGCCTTGAGTAAAAACCTTGTCCCATTTCTGAAAGTGGAACCAGTTCTATGGCTTTCATAGCCAAGAGGGCTTCCACCTGGTTTAAGGCCTCTAACCATTGATGTTTTGGTAGATCCGGCCATCCGCTTGGTTTTGGTAGGGTATGAAAATGGAATTTGTAACCTCTTGAAACCACACCCAGAACCCACTTGTCTTGGGTTATACGAGTCCAATTTAGGTGAAAAAGAGAAAGTTTTCCTCCGAGAGGGGCTTCCAGGCAAGAATTTCCTGCAGCCCAACAGAGGGAGTCATTGAGCCTGTTTTCTATGAGCTTGCGACCTGTCCTCTCCACCCCTAGGGGTGGAAGCAGTCCACTGTCTTGGTCTGTAAGAGGCTTGCGTTTGGGGCCTTCCTCGTGAGTGTCTGTATCTACCCCTCTGAGGCCTGTCTGAATTGGGAAAGGACCAATTTTTAGTAGGCCAATTCCTACTAAATCTGGGTGGCTGTACTTGTAAGAAATCCTTAACCATTTGCATGGATTTTGCCTTGTCCTCCATCTTCTTTATCACCTCTTCAGCCTTAGATCCAAACAAAACATTATGCTGAACAGGAGCATCCAATAACTTAGCTTTTACTTGATCTGGCAAGTTTTGTTCCTTTAACCAAGCATGCCTTCTAATGACTGTGCCAGAGGCAGCAGCCCTACAAGAGGCCTCCAAGGCATCAAAACCACAGTGTAAACCATGCTTCCCTACTTGTTCAGTGGCATGCATTAAGTGATGTAATTCCTTATCATCTGCACAAGTGGAAATGGAAGTTAGCTTTTGTTTCCAAACAGGTGAAATTGCTGGTATTTCAGCATATAAAATTGACAGTTTAAAGCCCTAATAGATAAAGTTGCAGAAGTGTACATTTTTTTGCCCCATCTTTCTAAAGATCTGGAATCCTTCTCAGTGGGAATGGGGTTTTTAGCAGAAGTGGCCTTAACCCCCTTAGGGCCCTGAGAAATGGTTTCAGGATCAGCAGTAGGATTCTTGTATAAAAACTGGTGGGAATCAGGAACCCTATAATATCTGTCTGGCTTAACAGGAGCTGGAGGAAGAGAGTCAGGAGTTAAGTTAGCCTCCGAAAAAGCATCATTCACAATATCCAAAATAGGAGGGATAGCCAGGGGTCTACGTTGGGGAAGAAGAAGAAAATCCCCAAGTCTTTTCTTAGATTCTGAGTACTCCTGTCCTTCCCAGTGAAAATGTTCCCTCAATTCATGTAAAGTTTCCCCAAAATAAAAATCCTCATGGGGAGAAGCTGAAGGAATGGATTCCTCAGCATCAGAATCCTCATAAGGAGGGAAAGAATAATCCTGGTCAGAAGAAGAAACTGAAGAAACAGAAGCCTGATCAGAACTGTTTCTGAGACTTGGGTCCTGGATCAGAAGAGGCCTGAGCTGTAGTCTTTGATTTGGAAGGAGTCTTTGCCTTTGTCTTTACCTTCATCAGAAGCTGAGTAGGCCTGAAAACCCCTTTGGAAGCCGGTACCTGCACAGTGGCTCCGGACCCATCCGAAGGAGCATTGTCTGAAGGTCCTGCAACTGAAATATTCAAAGGCCTAGTTGGCTCCTCGTGGGAGTCCGTTTCGGCCATCGGTTCCGAAATGGCCGACGACAGGGGCTGCAAAAGCACCTCACTGACGACGGCCAAACCTGAAGCTGGCTCTGCTTGTACAATATCGTCTGATTTGGACCTCGGAGGCCTGTCTTTATCCTTGTGTCGTTTGTGAACTCTGGTAGCTGGAAGCGTGTCAGATGACATTTTGTAATTAAAACGCCTACCGAAGTAATGAAATGCAAAATCGTACCTTTGTTTAATCGTACGTTGATTAAATCTAGCACAAAACCGACAACTAGCTACGTCGTGGTCAGGGCCTAAGCAAGGAATACAGTAAGAATGAAAATCCTTATGAGGTATTTGCTTCCCACATGAAATACAATTATTAACTTTTTCTGACATCGGACTGGAGCAAGGAAAAAAGTTTCCCCAACGGGGTACTTAGCTTTGAGTAGGAGAAGAAAGTCTTCGGACTGAAGTACGTTTAGAAAAAATTGTCAGGAGTCAGCCGACCGGCACTTGCGAATTGCTATCACTGCACGGCAAGAAAGACTGGAGAACATGGCGTCGGCTGCCAGCTTTATACCCGACGCTCTGACGTCAGGGAGCATAGTTGAGCAGCCGACGCTGGACCCAGACTTTGGGATTCTGGCCGACTGAGGACTGCCTGCCGGCAGGGGAGAACCCTACAGTCATGACTGCAACAGTGAAACACGATGAACATCTAAACAGTCTCCAAGAGCCCCTAGAAAATGCATGAACACTGGATGAAGTTGCAGTCTCTACAACACACCTGTCAACTGTCCCTGATTTTGACTTAAATTTTAGCTCTCTCCCTCTTAATCCCTCTCAAAACTGATGACCTTTGGAAAAAATGTGGTGAATTACACCTAATAAAATGATAATAATTAAAGTTATACACTTCTTTTACTTCACAAAATATATATTAATTCTCTTACGTTAATAATACTAATATGTAGAAAGTGTCCCTGATTGTCCCAAATTATTTCTGGATTTGTTTCTGATTCTAAGATTTGTCCTTGATTTGTTGAGAGCTATGCTATGCTATATAATACTTCTAGAATCCACCCTTTTCCAGAAAGTCACCAAAGATGGTTCCTAACCAAGCCTGGAAGTGGATCATTACTGTGTGTATAATAAAAGGCATGAGGCAACCATCTAAAAATAGTCTGCTTTGACACCGGGCATCCTTTCCTCTTACCTTCATGGGAAGCAAACAGCAAATCAGCTTTCCAGAAAATTAGAATCTTGTCTAGATAGTATCTGAGCTGCCTGTGGGCATCTATAGTGTGAAAAATCTTCTCTCCCTTATTAACTGGTTCAGTAAAGACAGAGAGATGAACAGTCTGACGATGTAAACTTTTAGACCACATTACGGAAAAACAGAGGATTATCTCTCAAAAATAATTTCCTTATGAACAATTATGTATGTTTGGCTCACCATCAGTGTTTGTAATTCAGATACTTTCCTAGCAGATTTCAGAACAAGAAATAAAACAGTCTTCCATGTTATAGTTCAGCCAAATGAGTTGGTTTAAATGGAGAAATGGTAAGCTGAAACAAAAAGTTTAGATCCCAAGGAGGAGCCACCTATCTCCTAGATGGATGGATATGCAACATCCCTTTCAAAAACTGTTTAACGTGAACATGGTTAGCAATATAGGGATCAAAGGGCACACAAAGAAAAATGGCCAACAAATGCACCTTATAAGAGGAATAATATAAACCAGAGGATAGTAATGCACACAAGTAATAGCCAGCCATCTTCCAAAGTTTCAGTGCAACTTCCAAATACCCAAACAATCAGTGAGCTCAAGATGAGATGACTAAAGAGTGAGGTTTGGGTGCCAAGCCCATCACAGCTTTCATGCCAACATAAAGAGAAAGACTAAAGTCCTGACAAGGAAAATATGGTATTATCTGTAAACACTTGTAATGGTCCTACGTAAACATACTGAGAAGAGTTTAGAACATTGATAAGTGCAAACATGTCTTTTACAGTTATGTGTTTCGGTCTTTGTTTTCTATTCCAAAGACATTTCACTTTTATACCCATAGACATAGTCACTGCTCCCCAAACAACGTCTGGGGTGTCTGTAGTGACACAGTGTGTGAAGACATATATATATTTTGATATATTTGGTCTCTCCACCTCAAAAAAAATCTTGCTTTACACAATCCCCAAAACTGGAATCTGGAATGTCAATAGATGTTGATGTTATGACCATACAGATTTTGGGTACCACTGCATTTTCTTCATGTGGAGTCTTGCTAGAAAAATCATGAGAATCATAGAATCTATGAGACCCCAAATCCTGAAGTATTTCCTACGTGAGACGATAGCCTTGAGTGGAAAAGCTCAGCAATAGATCTAGCTACAGATCTTTCTCCTCTGGAAAAAAAAAAGCAACTTGAACTGTCTTATCTTGAAGACACCCAGAAAAACAATCCTGTGAAGAGTCAAACAACACTTTTGCATGTTCTCCTGGAACCTCAATCTGTTTATGAGATCCCCTCATAGGTGTGAAATTCCTGACAGTTTGAAAAAGATTTTGTAAAGACCAGCAACTCAAAAATGTTTATACCTTACAGTCTGCAGTAGGCTATCACAGGCACTAAACACTTTGTGGATACCTTTGGAGAAGTGGCTAGCCAAAGGATAATACAGGGAACTGATAGTATGATCCAGACACAGAAAATCTTAAGAAATGTCTGTAATCTGGATCTATAGGAATGTGATAAGAAACTTTTAAATCTAATGTCACCAGAAAACTTGAAAGGGTTATGACAGGTAAGACATTGTGAAGAGGTAGCATTTTGAACTTGGCCACTATCACAAACAGGTATACAAAGGAAAGCTCCAGAACTGATCTGCATGAATCTTCTTTCTTTGGCACCAGAAACATTCTTAAATAAAACCTTTCTAAGTGAGGAAGAGAGACTGCCTCCATGGACCCCTGAGACAGCAGATCATGAAGGGGGTGGGGGTGGGAAGATGAGTTTGGTCTGATGAGACGGAATCATTTAAAAAGGAGGGAGAGAATCCTACTGCCTTCTGTAACTATGGCAGATTACTTTCAACACCTTTAGTCTGAAAATATATGTTGCCAAAAACAGAAATTATTATTCAGACTTTCTGGGAGGATTAAAGGTTTGCCTGGGTGAGAGGGGAGGCTTGTAGACAGCATTTAGGCTATATTTGACTGTTCTTTGTTCTGTGGAATTCCTCCTTTCTGTTTGGAACTTCCTTGTTGCTTTTTAAACAATTGCTCACCAGCAGCTTTTTGTGTTTATTTTACTTTTTGGAAAAAGCTGCAGGGATGGTATTAAATCCCTTGGTAAACTTGTAGAAGGGCTGGAAATTCTTCAAATCAGCTTACCTCTGCATCAGATGTTTCAAAACCTCTTTAAGGGGGAATTCAAAATTTCAGCTTTATCATCATTTGAAAGGTTTTGAACATGCAACTAAGCAAACATCCTCATGGCAGTTCCACTGGCAGTAACTCTAAAAATGGCATCAGCAGAATCATAGGCCGATTTTAAACAGGAAAAAAATATGAGTCAATGTGCCAATAAGAATTCCACAAAATGGCACACCGCAATGGAGCACACAAGATGAGAGTTTCCACAAGTACCAACAGACTTTATTACAACCACATTATCACTCAAAAAACATTGCATTTTTGTCCTTACTTCAAAGACTTCATCAGATGCACTAATTCTGATGGGAAGAACATTAAAATATGTACATATTTTATTATATATTCTAGATATTTCCTTTTGATATATAATTATTTTTGTGTGTATTTTAACTGTTTTAAACATTTTAAGTTTTGTATACGATGGTTGATTTAGTGATTATTATTAACCTATTGAAGACTAACTGATTAGGAGTTACAATTGGCTAGTGAACTTTTGTTGCAACTACTTAAGGTTAGGGTGAAGTTTTTAGTGCATCTGATGAAGATTTTGAAGGATGAAAATGCAGTGTTTTTTTTTGAGCATTAACGAGGTTGGAATAAAGTCTGTTGATGCTTGTGGAAACTCTTGACTTGTGTGCTTCATTGTGGTGTGCCGTTTTGTGGAATTCTTACAGATTTTAAAGAGTGTATATCCATACTGAAGCAATGAAGTTACACAAAGTAGTCTTTCTCTCAGAAGAGGAAACAGAAGATGCAATATTACTCACTTTAAAAAGAGAGGCAAGCAACATATGAGCTTTACAGTTGAAAATTCTAAAAGTAAGTGTTGCAGAACACATTTTTCCCATATTGATTAAAAGTCTTCCCATCCTTGTTAGAAGGAAGGGGACTGTATTAACCAAATGTTTAACAGCTGCTGGATATACCAATAGCTGCTGCGTCTGATCTGGGAATAGTATATAAAATCTTATACAATGAGAGAACTTTATACAATCTATCTGATTTCTTGGGACAGAAACGCTGGCTGTCGGACAAGTTACAGGCTGCAACAAAATCACACTCCAATGCTGAACACACAGGAAGAACTGGAGTAGGTTCAGGATAATCTAGTTGCCATAAATCATAATACTTCTATAGGGACTGTGGAATGTCATTATGTTCCTACTGAAAACTGATTAATTCTGTAAATAGTTTCAGAAGAAGAAGATACTTGAAAAGGACTAGCAGAAGCCATAATCTTAGCAAAATGTGAATCAGAAACCTGAGGAGACAAAATAGTCCGTCCCGCCACAATTATTTTACTGCGTAAATTCATGAACCGATTCAGAAAATGAAGGATCCATTTTTCTCTTACCAGAAACACAATAACAAGGGTCAAGAGCCCAAATTAAACCCTGAGCTAAGTCAATCGCACCTGTCCAAGGTGACTGAGACAGAAGAAGACATATGTCTGTTTTTGCACCTTTTTGACAGGAATTTCTGAAGATAGACCAAAAAAAAAAAAAAAAAAAAAAAACACACCATAAAGAGGTATAGCAGTCTGGCTAAGCAGAGATGTATTCCCTGCCAATTCTCCCATGGTCAACAAGAGTGGCTCTTCCTTACTCACTAAGAGCACTCCAACAGGCACAGAGGATGTATTTAACCTCCAAGTCGATGGCAGCAGCTACAAGGACTACACCACAGGGAGCACAGGAAACAGGTGAATGGTCAGAGGAAACAAAAATGGCCATAGCAGTCACCCATCTGTGGCTGAGGTAATTTAACAGTCTGCTCTGCTGATAAAGGCTATTTATCAATTTTCCTGTTTTTGTGAATAGAAAATGGAGAACGAAGAGACTGAAATTGTTCCATGGTTAAACCAAAAAGATGCCGGACTCCCAAGGAAGTCAGGTAGCAGTAGCTGGTAAACAGCTAAGTAGCAAAAAAGTAACTTTTGCCACTAAAAGCTAATAAAAAGCACTTTAAAGATTTACCCCAACCCCAAAAATAAGATGACTTACTTTAGAAAGTGTAGTTTTAAATAGGTTTAAACAATTTTCCATAAAGTAAAAAGTAACTCTCTTGTTCAAAAAAGTACTTAAGTTGTGTGACAGACAAAACATTTTTTCCTAGCTTTAGAAAATGTTTTTTTTTTCACAGAAAAAGTTAAATTTCTGTTATTAAAAAGTAAATCTGAAAGGTTTTTTCCCCTGAAAGGAACTCATTTGCCCACCAAAGGAAAGCATTAGCCGATTGTTGATCCAGAAAAGCCTGAAAGAGTAGCTCTGACAGCAGGAAATCTCTGAAGGACTTGGTGCTCAGACCTCTCTTTTTCAGTCAATTCAGTCAGAGCTGGTTAATGGTTGGAACACAGGGAAGGTGCCCTGGGGCTTTGGAAGCTGGCTTGCTGTTATAACCTTAGCAGGATAGAAGTCATACAGCTTGGGCTACTGCAGCAAAGATCTTAAGAAAATCCACTTTAGCCTGGGTCAAAAGGGAGTCACCACTACAACTTTGGAGTGCCCCTCTAGATCTTCAGAAGAACTTGGGTTATTAGTGGAACGGGCAGAAAGGCATTCAGGAAATTTCTGTCCAAGGGAATGAGGAAAACAATTGTCTTCCAGGCCTGTTTACAAGGAGTCCTGGAAAAGATTTTATTTAGTTGTCTGTTCTAATCAATTTGATGTGTTCCCCACAGTCAGATCAATTCTTGGAAGACCACAGGATGAAGTTACCACTTGTGGGGGTCTATTCTTGTCCAGATGAGCCTGTCTGCAATCAAGTTTTGCTGGTACTCCCTTGTTTATGTACCACATCACAGTGGTGTTGTCTGTGTAAACTTGCAGAGGTCCTAGGGACGAGATTATTTCAGGCTTTCAAAGAACTGATTGTGCAAACATCTCTCTAACATTTATGTGACTATGTCGGTCTTGACGATTCCATAGAGCTTGCACTTTTTCCCTATTTGAAACTACTCTCTCAGCCAGGTCTAATGAATCTGTAGTGACAGACTGGAAATGAGTCAGAAGGGAACATGGATGGCCTCAATTGCAAGAGATTTAGTCTAACTACCACAGAATCTCCTTTGCAAATCCTGGCATTGGGATATTAAAGGATAAATGGTGTAGGTGCTAAATCTGACGTACCATTGTAATTTTCATCATGTGGATTATGGCCAGGGGAAGCAAGAAAATCATCAATGCCACATACTCAGTCCTTGAGAAATTCCCCTTGCAGATACATAATTTTGATGGGAGAATATCATGAAGTACAGCTGAAACATCCCTACTTTGTCTGCAAGAAGAGTATATTCCCAGTGCAGAATCTCACAGACACGCCAGGAATACAATTCTGTGAGAAGGGATGATAACAGTCTTCGGATAGTTGTTACCTATATTTAGTAGAGGATTCTGAACAGTTGCCTGACAGCTTACAAAACAGTCTGTAAAGATTAGGTAATTGTCCAAATACAGAAAACTATGAATGCCTAGATGTCTGCAGTAAACAATGACTGTGGGCCAGATACTTTGTGAATACCCTTGGGGCACAGGAAAGTCAAAGGCCCAAGAGAGAGAACTGAAAATGTCAGAAAAATAATGCAAACCTTAAAAAAAAACCTATGCTGTTTGCCAGTGGGAACATGGTGAGTGGCATCCTAGCTTTACCATTAAAGCTACAGAAGGAATCAGCGGTACAAGGGACTATAGAGATAACATTCTGAATTTTGGAGTCTTGACAAAAATATTTACAAGAGGAATAATCCAGTACAGGCCTCCTGGACCTTTCTTTTTTGGTACCATAAAAATCTTTGAATAAAAGCTTTTGTCAAGCGGCAATGAGGCACAGGTTCTAGAACTCCTTGTGCCAGCATCTGGTACAGAATGGAATGATAGAGAACAATAATTAATTTACTGGCCAAGAAGAAATCCCCTGGAAAGGAAGGAAGGATTCCAACTGCCAAGTGCACTACTGCTGTTTTACACTTATATGTTGTCTGTTTGAAACAGTCTGGTACAACAAAGGGAAAAGAAGCCTCAAAAAATTGACAAGTTGGCAGGGTGGAAAGGGAGAAGACCCTGAATAAGCGAACAGTCATACTGACCATGAGGACTGTCCTTGACATTTTGAGGATTTTTCTTTCTTTTTACAGCCTCCTTGCCAATGATTTTTAAAATGTGTTTGATGGCCCTTGCTACTTAAATTACTTATTGAAAAGGGAAGCCAAGCAGTAGGGGAAATTTCTACTTGGTTTGAGAAAAAGAGGGTTGAAATATCCGAGATTCTCTTTGAATCAGCTTCCCCAATTCATCACACATCTTTACCACCTCAGCTGCTGAAGGACCAATCAGAACTTTCTTATATAAGGCAGAATTTAAAATTCCAATCTTAACAACTTCTGGAAGGTTTTGAAAATGAATTGAAGCCAGTCTTCTCATTACTGACTCAGAAGCAGCAGCTCTGGAGGAAGATTCAGCAGCAGCATCACAAGCTCCCAAACATATGCTTTGTGATATGAAAAGTAAACAAGAAAAGTAACCATCAACTTCAGCATATTTTCAAAACATTAAGCTTTAAAATTCATGATTTTGAACTCTTAAGCTTATATGTACTGGAGGACTAAATTTTCTTCTCCAGCATATCTAATGCTTTTCCATCCTTATCAGATGGAATGGGAGTGGGGTTAGCAGCAGTTTAACGTATTTTAGCAGAAACAGTTTTAGATTAAAAAAAAAAACAAACTGCTAGGTCTGTAATAGGATTAGAAAATAAATATGTATGAGCCTGATGTACCCTGTATATCCTATTAGACTTGCTAGGGGCAGGAGGCTGACAATCATCTAAACTAGAAATGGTGAGAAAACATTCTCTGAAGTATGAAACACAGGGGAAACAGCTGCACATATCCCCACATGAAAACTAGAACCCACTTTATCAGCAGGTTGGTCACATTTAGAATTTCCGACCTTTAAAGAAATATATGCAGTTTATAATTACAAACTGATTCTGTTTAAGCATAATCTGACACGCACTATGCCATTCGGGTCAAATAATGTAATGTCCTGATTCATACTGATATAACTCACATAATCCCCCATAACAGTGTAACACCCTGATCTCTTTACCTGCTGGAAGGGTTCTGAGAGCTGGAGTCAAACTAAACCCTTCTGTGGGCTCCAATTGAACAGTCAATGGATCTGGCATAGGATTCTTACGTAACCGGCTGTACTTCCCTAGACAGCAAAAGTTACTTATTTTTTGGAGTTGGTGGTTGGGAATCTGGTTCTATGGACATTTCGTCAAAATATTTTTTGAAAGAATTTAAGCAAAGATGGAAATGATAGTGGCTTTAGCAAATTTTCTTTTCAAAGGTGAATGTACCGTCTTCTGGGTGATTATAGTTTTTCTGGTCTACCATTTAAAAAGACCATTCATTACAAAAAAAAAAATTCCCTAAAAGACATAGTTGGGTGGAGAACCCAAAGAAGGGATTCATTATCAGCAGTGTCACAACCCACAAGAGTAGAAAGTCTGATTCATCGACATCTTTATCTCACTCAGAGGAATAAGGATTTGGTTGCCATTTCCTTTTCTTTGAAGACGCTGTTCAGTTGTGGAAGGTTTTGGTTCAGTTATAAGACAATGCTGTTTTTTTCTGGGAATCAAAATAGCTTTTGGGAAGGATAAAAACAATAAGAAATGCCTTGATTGTCCAAGAATCTGATGTCTAACCTCCAGACAACTGATGCTCAGGCAAACAAGTATTGTCTCTTTCTTCCCTGTGAAGTAAAATCAGAAAAGAAATAGGAATCTATTCAACCAACATCTAGACCCCAGAAGTCTCAACCATAAGAGCTAGAAAATCATCAGAAATGTGAATGCGTCAAACATGGACAACCTCTGGAACGATAAAAGACTTAGACTGGGCAAAAAAAAGCCCA
The DNA here is from genome assembly GCF_019279795.1 of Protopterus annectens. Lineage (NCBI taxonomy): Eukaryota > Metazoa > Chordata > Ceratodontiformes > Protopteridae > Protopterus > Protopterus annectens. The sequence goes on along the minus strand of NC_056730.1, from coordinate 353,560,591 downwards.
CCACAGGTGTATGGAGAGGTCAAAAAAATGAAAAGAAGGAGTAGAGATCTCTTTCACAACTTAAATGATCAAACATTAAAATACATATTGGAAAGTAATACTGAGGCAGTCCAATCCTGTGAGGGATAGCAGGGGAAAATGAAGGGGGCTTCACCTAATGATAGCTGCAGACAAACCTGAAAAGTTAGATAGTACATGATACTTGCCCTAAGAAGGCTCTAAAAGTTCCACAGGTTTTATTTTTTTAGACAGGGATGAATAACTGTCTTTGCCTTCTCTTTTGACTATGTAAATGATTCATTGTTTCTAACTGTTTACCAGAAGAAAACAAAGTTGCAGAAAAGGCATCTAACGCTCCACTAGACTTTGAATATTAGCTAAAACATTATCCTCCCCCACAGTGCCTTTTTTATGCAATGCCAAACTGAAAGTACTTCCAACATAGCAAATCAAAACCAAGAAAATCTAAATGTGTTACTGCTCGATGCAAGGAGATTAAACAAGAAACTCCACTCTTTACAAGCTCTCCTCAACTTAGAGAATGCTGATGTCTATGCAGTCACCGAGGCATAGTTTAAAGCCGCAGACAGCACACCAGCAGTGCAAGGTTATAATGCCTTCCACACATTTATTACAGCTACTACACAGACAGGGACTAAAAGGTGGAAGTGTCGTGATGTACATTAAAAATACATATACCTCAACGGTGAACAAACAGGATGAAACACTTGAACTTCTCTATGTTCAAATCACAATAAGCAAAATCTCATATTACTTCCTTGCAAGCTATAGGTCCCACTCTATGACCCAGGAAACCAATAACATGTATTTAAGCCTACTGAAAACTCTTGCAATCCAACCAAATATCATATTCATGTGTGTCTTTAATTATAGCACTATTAACTATTAATCATATTAAACACAAAAAGAGTAGACATAGAGATTCCTGGATTTTGTAAACACAAACTCCCTGAACCAGACTGTTAATATGATGACCAGGGTAGCAAATGTACTGCATCTGGTCCTCAGTAATGTGGGAGACTGCTGCACATCCCGCAATGTAATGTCTTGACTGATGAGGTCAGATCACAAAATGGTCTACTTTGAAGTTTAAAAAAAAAAAATCAAATGCCACCTAACCCTGGAATATTCAGGAAAGTATTTATGTACACTTACCATAAATGTAGATGTTCCAGTGTATTCACTGTTGCAGTCATTACATTTGGGTTATTTGCCTGCAGAGGTAGCCCTCAGCCGGCTTGAATATCAAAGTCTTGGATCCCTGCATCAGATGTTGTCTCTTCTTCCATGACGTCAGGTAATCAGGGGTATAAAGCATGCAGCCAACATCATTACATCAGTTTTTCTTGCCCCAGATGTCAAGTGCCCCCATAATGGGAAGCAATTATATATAAGGTTACACCTCCAACAAAAACCAAATACACCAGAAAGCTGAAATACACTAAACAGGAAGAAAGGTATAGCCAAGAGAAGTCAGGGTGCTGGAGGGAGGGTAACCAGGACTGCAACAGTGAATAACTCGAACATCTATATTTATGGTAAGTGTACACAACTGTACTATGTTCTTCGTGTTTCACTGTTGCAGTCATTACATTTGGGTAGATTCCCAAAGCAAAGCAAGGGAGAAGGAAGTTGGAGAGCTTTAGGACCAGCTATTAAGCCCTGCAAGATTGCAGTGGCAAAACCAGCTCTGGATTTAGAAAACATAGGCAAGTGGTAATGCTTGGTGAAGGTATGTACAGAGCTTCAGGTAGCAGCTTCTAGGATGTTCCTGGTAGGGACACCTCTGAGAAAGGCTGTAGAGGTAGATGCAGCCCTGGTGAAATGTGATCTTATCTCCTGTGGGGTAGGTTTTCCATGGTGCTTATAGCAGAAATGAATGCAATGGCCTATCCACTTAGAAATGGTTTGCTTTGAAATGGCCTTCCCTTCTGCCCCTGCAGCAAAGGCAGCTAGCAGCCGTTCAGTTCTTCTGAGAGGCTTAGTCCTGTTCAAATAAAATCTAAGTTGTCTGTGCACGTCCAAAGAGTGCAGAATTCGTTCTCCTTTGTTCTGTGGATTAGAAAAAAAGGTTGGCAAATGAATGGACTGATTAAGGGCCACACTGGATACCACCTTGGGCATAAAGGAAGGATTGGTCTTGAGGGACACCCTGTCTGCATGGAAGACGATGAAGAGCTCCACTGCCATAAGGGCCTGTAATTCAGACACTCTTCTTGCTGAAGTGATGGCTAGAAGAAAGGCTCATCCAGACTCTGCTACACTTTGCTGTGAAGGAAAGGTTAGTTTGCTTTTATTTTTTGTATTACTGTATTGCCTTTCAATATTTTGAATACTGTAATTTGTTTTCTTTACCTTGTGTTTTGCTTGCATTCTGTTTTAACAGCATATTAAAACTTCAAAAGAGACCACAGCTCTCTCTGTTCTGAGTCAGTCTTTCTAGTTGCCCGCCTCTTATGTTAATCTGACCATATATCTCATTTCTCTCTACTTTCACTGGCTTATGTGAGTAATCACAAAATCATCATTTTTGAAATCCCACCCCTTCAATTATTTAAATTTATTGGCCATCCTACAGTATTTCATAGTACAAAAATACAAAAGTGACCACCCCTTTCAATCCATCTTGCTGTTTTAAAAATAGTAACTCTCCACTAAACCTTAACTTTTTAAACAGGTAAAACTCAAGTTACCTACTTTCACATCTAACTTCTCTAGTGCACACTGCAGAGTGCATTCTTTTCAATCTTACCTTTAAGCATCCCTGTGACTAGCACTTTCTCTAATACCTGCTGGAAAGCACTAGGAAGCCTTAAACTCATACAAACACTGAACTCTCCTTGTTAACAAGGAGAAATTAATAGTAGGCACTAAACAGCCTATAATTGCAAAGTACCTTGCTAAGGAAACAGCTCCTATACTTTACAAAGAAAAAAAAAAGCCCCAAACCAGGCATGTCAAAGGGTCAGCTTCCGGTGATTTCTCCTGTCCACCTGGTGAATCTGGGCATACTGGGGCAATGCAGCAATTGCCTCATGTACACAGACAACCCTCTCCTCCTACCACTCAACACTACAACCTGTGACAGATGCACTTACATAGCCAAAATGGAAGCAAAGCTCTCTCCACCCAAGATTGTGCTAAACAGTCAAGAGGAGAAGGTTAACACCCACACTACACCTCAAGCAACACATAGCCCTTCTAAACCCGCAGCACCAACACCCACATATAGCAATACTAAATCCACATATGCAGAGGCCCTTAACTGTAACCTGCCCAAGCAACAAAGACCTCTGAAGCTGAAACGCAAACAAACACCAATCACAACCAATGTGTCACATAGTTCACAACACCAGTGTGCCACCCAGCAACAGCCCCTAAGGCAAGACAATGTACCTAACACTTTAGTCATAGGTGACTCTATAGTCCGGCACACTGATGTCCCTCTCACCAGGTTGAATAAGGAGAAAATTACAGTCAGCTGCCTGTCGGGTGCCAGGATCCGCCACATAACGCATGCACTCAAGTCACTCCACAACAAGTACAAATATGACTCTGTCATTGTCCATGTTGGAGTGAATGACTTGAGACGCACCTCCCTGGACTACATGAAAAGAGACATGGAAGAGCTCTCGGATCATGTGACCCAGGCAGGTATGACCCTAGCCCTGAGTAGCATCCTGCCTTCGCCCAGAATTATACCACAATATAAGGATAAAATGATTGACTTCAACAATTGACTAAGCTTATGGTGTCATTCAAAGGGGATCCAGTATCTGTCTGCCTGGGATGACATGACTGACAGACCACGATGCTTTGCCAGAGATGGTCTGCACCTGTCGCCCCTGGGATTCAGGTTACTGGCTAAGGCTCTTGCCACCCCTATAGTGCCTTTTTTAGACAAACTTCAAAGTACAAAACCACCACCGTAACAGGTACAAGCATGCAAAATCTGAAGGTAATGCTACTCAATGCTAGAAGTCTAAACCTCAAAATGCACTCTCTCGAGACACTCCTAAAAATGGAGAACATCGATATCTGTGCAGCAACTGAGACCTGGTTCAAGGCTCCAGAGAGCACCCCTGCAATACCAGGCTACAACTCTTACCACACTTTTCGACCACCAAACCAGGACCAAAACACTAAAGGTGGAGGAGTGTCAATATTCACCAAGGATATTCACACCACCAGGCTAGTTGGCCAACACAATGTGTCTGAAATTCTCCAAGTGCAACTAACACTAGGTAAGACTGCAATCCAAATTGTAGCTTGCTACAGATCCCCCACCATACCCCAAGATTCTCACTACACATTTCTAAACATACTGGAAAATATTAAGATAGAACCAAACACCCTAATACTGGGTGATTTTAACTACCCTGCCATTAACTGGGAAAACTACTCATGTCCCAACACCTTTGCATAGCGGTTCTTGGAATTCATAAATTCCAACACCCTGGATCAACTAATCCATAGTCCCACCAGGGCACCAATATCCTAGACCTGGTCATTACCAACATGGGAAATCAATGCTCCATACCTATGGTCACCCCTCGTTAGTCAGGTCTGACCATAAGCTAATCACCCTTAAGATCCACATCCCACCCCACCCCCAGTAAAGAAACCACCATAAAAACTTCTCCAAAGCCAACTTCATGCTACTCAAGTCAGAAGTGACAAACTTCATGACACCCATGCAGACGGAACTGAAAGTTCAACTGCTGAATCCTACACTAAGGCACTGTACGAGCACATCCACTCATGCATGAATCGTGACATCCCAAATAGAACCAAAATGCTCTCATCCAAAAAAAGGAAGCCAATCTGGTGGTCCCCTGCCATAAACAAACTTTACAACAAAAGGAAGAAACTTTTGCAGAAAAGAGGAAAATCCCAGGATGCAAAAACTCCTTACTAGCCTCAGTAAGAAACTGAGATGCCTCATAAAATCCTCCAAACCTAGTTACGAAAATAAAATTGCCAAAGATTCCAAAGACAACCACAAAGCATTCTATAACTATGTCAAGAATCTAAATGGCAATGCTCAGATCTGCTCTGAACTAAAACAGAATGGCATTAAATATACTGATCCAAAGGATATTGCCAATATCCTGGCAGATCGATTCAGTGCCAACTTCACCCGCCTCTCATCCCCTAAATGGCCCATCTCAATACCGGAAGATTGCCAAATTCCAGTAATAACGGCCACACAGGTACAAAACGCACTCTCTAAAGCCAAGAATACAGCATCCATGGGACCAGATGACATCCCGGGCTATGTACTACATGAACTACAATATGAACTGGCACCTCACCTAAGTGTCATGTTTAATCATAGCCTCACCTCAGGTTTCGTGCCCACTGAGTGGCGCAGAGCTACAGTTATCCCAATCCACAAGGGGATCCACCTTGGATCCCGGAAACTACCGTCCCATCAGTCTGACAAGCCTTATCTGCAAGGCCATGGAGCGTATTATCATGGAACTTATAAACAAAGACATTGGCAACCTTCAAACACTGGACCCCACCCAGTTTGGGTTTGTGAAGGGCCGATCTTGTCTCCTGAACCTGATTGACTTCTTTGAATCAGTCTCCAGAGCCATGGACAAGGGTAAGGTGGTCCACACAGCCTATCTAGACCTTGCCAAGGCCTTTGACACCATCCCCCACTCTGGAATCACAGATAAACTTACTAAGTTGGACATTAATCCCTATGTCACCCAATGGGTTGCTAAATGGCTTACTGATAGAACCCACACTGTAAAAGTAGCCGACTCCAAATCCAGCTCCAGACAAGTGACAAGTGGAGTACCTCAGGGTTCAGTCCTGGGGCCGCTCTTGTTTGGCATCTACTTCTCTGACATACAGATCAACACTAAGGGACTCTGGCTAACAAAGTTTGCAGATGACTGCAAACTGGGAGCCATTATTGAATCCCCAAATGATGTGGATACTCTACAAAAGGGCCTTACAGAAACAGATGCTTGGTGCCAGAGCCATGGGCTCAAGCTCAATGCCAAGAAATGTATTGTTATCCCCTTTGGGAAAAAAACATGTATCCATGAATTACCATATAGGTGGCAGTACACTAAACACAGAAAGTGTGATAAGAGACTTAGGGACACAGGTGGACAGTGGTCTCACCTTCGATAACCACATCGCCACAACAGTCAGGAAATCCTTCTATGTGGCACACCTCATCACGCAGGGCTTTTCATCCAGAAAAAAGGAGGTCATTATCCCACTGTACTCATCCCTCATTAGACCCATTATAGAATACAACGCTCCATTTGGTATGTACCTCTCAAGACATCTGCAACAACTGGAAAGGCCTCAGAAATACCTCACTAAAAGAATCACAGGCCTAAAGCAGATGCCCTACGCTGACCGCCTTAAAAAACTCCAGCTATACTCTGTCGCATATCGTCTACTCAGAGGCGATCTCTGCTTAACATACAAGGCCATGTCAAACCCAGAGCTGTTGGACATGCTACACTTAAAGAAATCCCAATCCCTCAGAGCTACACGCTCCAGGGATCTAAACCTTGTCATCACAATAAACAAAACATGCTGGAGGGATAGGTTCCTGACCCAGAGACTCCCCAGACTCTGGAATAGATTGCCCATACATGTCAAGCAGAGTGCCTCTTTGGACCTCTTCAAGAGGAACCTTGACGATTGGATGGGAGAAAGGAAATTCACCCCAGGGATGATGTCAGTCGCCCTGCTAGACAGGGGTACAGGAAAGTAAATAATGTGGGAAGAAATAGCCAGGGAATTGTTATGGCTAGGCTTGTATAGGCCCTAGGGCTGATAGCCTAGTACCAACCTATGAACCTATGTTTTCCAGGAAAGGAATTTCAACTCTGCAGTTGCAGCTGGCTCAAAGGTAGGTAGAGTGAGTTTTTCCAATAGAAAGTTAAGGTCCCAGGCTGGAGTCGGGGCTCTTCTGGGTGGTCTTAAATTTTTGGGCCCTCTGAGGAATTGTTTCAGCAGGGGGTGAGAGAAGAGGGGTGGCTCAGTATTATAATGTTCTGAAATGGCTGAGGCATGAATTTTAATTGATGAGAAGGAAAGGCCCTTGTGGAGCATCTCTGTTAAGTATTGAAGAATATGCGGTAAGCTGTGCACTGTTGTGGCCATCCCCTGAGTCTGGCTCTAGGAACAGTATCTTTTCTGCTTTTCAGCATAGGATTTTCTAGTACTAGGCCTCCTTGCATCCATAATGACATCTAATACCTGCTTACTGAGGGATGCTATTGGAGAGCTCAAGGAATTAGCCAGGCTGCAAGGTTCAGGGTTTGAAGCTGGGGGTGCAGAATCTGGCCCTCCTGCTGGGACAGCAGGGAAGGGGTATGAGGCAGGTGCCATGGTTCCAGCAGTGACATACTGCACAAGAGGGGATACAGTGCTGGCGTGGCAAGTCTGGTGCAATCAGTATTGTCCTTGGTTTGTCCTGTTTGATCTTTAGCAGAACTTTCAGGAGAGGCAGGGGGGGAAGGCATAAACTGAGAGGCTTTCCCAGGTAAAGGACAGGGCATCCACTTTCCAAGCTTGACTGTGGGAAGTCCTTGTGCAGAATATGTCCAATTGGTAGTTCTGAGGGGGGTGGGGCAAACAGGTCTATCTCTGGGTTCCCCCATTTGTTTCTCAAAATGTTGAATATCTTTGGTTCCAGTTTCCACTTGTGTGGGTCCATGATATTTCCGCTTAAATCATCTGCCAGTGAATTTAGCTTGCCTGGCAGGAATTGAGCTTGTAGGTGCACTTAGTAGCTCAAGGCTGTGTTCCACAGAGCCATAGCTAGTCTGCAGAGAGGATACGAGTGGGTTGCCCCCTGCTTGTTTATGTACCACATAACAGTGGTGTTGTCTGTCTTTACCAATAATTGTCCTGGAAGAATGTGGTCCTTGAAGACTGTCAGGGAATTTTATACAGCTAACATTTCTTTTTGATTGATATGCAGGTGCATCTGACTCGGGTTCCATTTGCCCTGAATGCACTGCCCTGCCAAGTGAGCCCCCCATGCATTGTCTGATGCGTCTGTTGTTAGGGTTTGGGTGGCAGGGGGTAGAGTGAATGGCGGTCCCTTGTTGTGGTAGCAGGCCTCTGCCCACCAAAGGAATTTTGTCTTTATACAAGGAATGACAGGAATCATTGATTCCAGATCATGACAATGTTGACAACATAGGCTTTTTAGATACCACTATAGTTTCCTCATATGCAGTCTTGCATATAGAATTAGTACATGAACCCCAGGGCTTGCAGGATTTTCCTTGCAGATAGCTGGTTCTTTGTGGCCAGTAGTTTGAAGTAGGCTGTCAAATAAATTTGCTTCTCTGGAGTGAGGTAAGCCATCTGGGAAGTTGTGTTCAAGCTTGCTCCCAGAAATACAATTTGTTGGCAGGGTACTAGATGAGATTTCTTTTCGTTTATGGTGTACCCCCGTGAGATTAGAAGTTTCTTTACAAATGCCAGATGATTTAGTAGCATATCCTGACTTTCTGCCTGAAGACAATCGTCCAGGTATGGGTATATTTGAATATTTCTTTGCCTGCAAAATGCAATGACTGGGGCTAGGCACTTTGTGAATACCCTGGGCGCAGTAGATAAGCCAAAGGGAAGTGCAGAGAACTGATAGTGCATGTAGCCTGCTCTGAAGCGTAGGTATTTCTTGCAAGATTCCTTTATTGGAATGTGCAGGTAAACTTCCTTTAAGTCTAAGGTTGCTAACCAGGCATCTTTACTTAGCATAGGAAGCAGCTGATGAAGTGTTAGCATTTTGAATTTTGTGATTACCAAAAAGGTGTTTAGAACAGAGAGGTCCAGGATAGGACGCCAGGAGCTGTCTTTTCTGGGTAACAGGAAAAGTCTTGAGTAGAAACCTTATCCTCTTTCTTCTGCTGGGAGAGGTTGAATAGCCCTGATACTTAGAAGAGAGAGAACCTGCTGTTGAGCCTCTGCCCACTGATTTTGGGGTAGGTCTGGCCAACCGTTTGGGGTTGGTAAGGTGTGGAAGTGGAATCTGTATCCTTGGGAACTATATTTAAAACCCATTTGTCCTGGGTAATGAGTTTCCAGTTTTTTGCATGCAGGGAGATCTTTCCCACTAAGGGAGCAGGCAGTTGAGTAGGGCTTGGAAGGTTTAAGTTTAAGTCATTGTGACAGTTTTCCATAGGGGGTGTCTTACTACTTCCAGCTTTGGAAGTGGGAGCCCCCCACTGCTTAGGCCTGTGAGTACCTTGAGACTGTAGCATAGGTGGTCTTCTGTTCCTGGATTTGGACTGAGAAGGCCTGGAAGAGACAGGAAAGGACCGATTCTTAGAAGACCAATGCCTACTAAATCTGGGAGGCTGTACTTGCAGGAAATCTTTAACAGTTTGCATAGATTTAGCTTTTTCCTCCATCTTTTTAAGGACTTCTGCTTTGTTGCCAAACAGACGGTCTTGGTTTAAGGGAGCATCCAGTAATTTAGCTTTAACATGATCTGGCAAATTTTGCTCCTTAAGCCAAGCATGCCTTCTAAGAACAGACCCAGTGACAGCAGTCCTGCAAGATGCTTCTAAAGAGTCAAAACCACATTGCAAAGTATGTTTACCAACCAACTTGTTCAACAGAATGCATTAAATCCTGTAACTCTTTATTTTCAGCACAGTCAGGAATCAACATAATTTTCTGTTTAAGTAGTCCCATAATATGCTGCTGATACTTTAACATATGAAACTGGCAGTGTAAGGCCCAAATGGCCAAAGTAGCAGAAGTGTATACCTTCTTACCCCATCTGTCCAAGGCCCTCGAATCTCTATCAGAGGGGGTAGGGTTTTTGGCAGTGGTAGCCTTAATTCCTTTAGGTCCCTGGGAAATGGTCTCTGGGTTCACAGTAGGATTCTTGAAGAAGAACTTGTGAGAGGCAGGTACTCTAATACCTGTCAGGTTTCCTGGGAGCCGGAGGTAAAGTGTCTGGCGCCAGGTTAGATTCCAAGAAGGCATCATCTACAATGTCCAGGACAGGAGGGATAGCTAAAGGCCTGTGTTGAGGGAGGAGTAAGAATTCCCTAAGCCTATTTTTGGAGTCAGAGTAATCCTGGATTTCCCAGCGGAAATGCTCCCTAAGAGTGTGCAAGGTTTCACCAAAAGAAAAACCTTCTGGAGGGGAAGCAGAGGGAATGGAGTCCTCTGCATCAGAATTCTCATAGGTAGATAAGGGCAAGTCCTGGTAATCAGAAGAAATTTCAGAGTCCTGATCAGAAGAATCAGAAGGAAAATCAGTTCTAGGTCTCTTAGAGGAGGAAGGCTGGCTTCCCCTAATTAAAGTAATAGGGTCTTCAGACATTCTTATAATTTGTTTTTTGGGCATATGGGCCTGACTATGCAGTTTGGACGTCGGTTTTCTAGGCCTGGGTCGAGTTTTAGGCCATGAAGAAGAAAATGGCGTCGGTTTGAAATGCAAGTCAGTAGGCCTGAATACACCCTCAGAAGCTGGTGCCTGCACAGCAGCTCTGGACCCATCCAAGGTAGAGGCATCCATAGGTTCCATGGTGCAAGAAGCATCTCGCAGCATTCCGGACTCTGAATGGGTCTCAGTAGAGGCCTGCGAATCCGAAGTAGCGGGTATCAGGGGCTGCGAAAGGGCCTCACTGATTACCAGCGAACTGGCGACTAACTTAATGGAAGCGTCATCGGCAGCTTTGGACCTATGCGGTCTGTCTCTTGTCTTTATCTTTATGTTTTTTTGGAATGTCGGTAGTCGGATGGCTTACCAAAGCCATTTCTGGATAATTAAACCAAGTACTGAAATAGTTTGATGCAAAAATGAACAGACGACAAATAGTTCGAGGATTGAATAAGGCACAAAACTGACAGCGAGGGACGTCGTGGTCTGGGCCTAAGCAAGGAATGCAGTACGAATGAAAATCTTTATGATGTATTTGCTTTCCACAGGTAATACAATTGTTAACTTTTACTGACATTGGTTTAGAGCAAGAAAAGGGATCCCCAATGGGGTACTTAGCTTTTTTGAAGACTTTGGTTCTGAAACTCGAAAACGAAAATTTCAGGAGTCGGCCGAAACGGCACTTGCAAACTGCTTCTGCTTCGGGCACCGCACGGCAAGAAAGACTGATGTAACGGCATTGGCTGCATGCTTTATATCCCTAACGACATGATATCATAAAAGAAGAGACAGCATCCGACGCAGGGATCCAAGACTTTGATATTCAGACCCAAGACTTTGATATTTAGGCCGGCTGAGGGCTACCTGCAGGCAGATAACCCAAATGTAATGACTGCAAAAGTGAAACACAAAGAACATCTTCTCTAAGGCTAACTACCTACTATTAAGTGATAATCTGCCAAAATTTCAAATCCCCGTAAATCCTGAGAACACTGCTGCCTATGTGGAACTTTTCACAGAAACCCTGTAAAACATGTTAAGCTACATACAGGCAGCTGTACCCACCAGGAAGTATACAACTAACTCAAAATACAAGCCACCCCAGTGGAATCACATCATCAGTGGGGTGTAAAAGAGAAGGAAGAAAATCATGGCAAAAATTAGGACATGTAGCACAACAGGATAAAAGCACTCATCCAACTAAATAGATCAGAGGACAAATAAAGTATACCAAAGCCAAACTTGACGTAAATTTGCCCTCCCAGGCCAAAGACAACCACAAGGCATTCTTTAGCTATGTCTGCAACCTCAAAGGCACTACACAACTGAGTGTAGAGCTCATTGTTAATGCAGCCACCTATACTGAGCAAGAAGCTATAGCAAACCTGCTGGCTGACAAATTCAGCTCTAACTTTACCCCCTCTCTCACCCTCACCATCCCTCAGGAAATATTGTCAAATATAACTCCCCCTACTAACACTAGGGAATAGGTCCTCAGTGCTCTCTCTAAGACCAAGATGGGCCTAGACAATATCCCACAATTGCCTTCTAAATATCATAAAATATGACCTCTCAAGCCCTCTGGAATTGCTATTTAACCATAGCCATCACACAGGCTTTGTGCCTCATGAATGGAGAACAGCAACAGCCATCAAACTGCACAAAGGTGAGCCATCTACAGACCCTGGAAACTACAGACCCATAAATCTCACTAGTCTCATATGCAAAGCTATGGTAAGAATTATTAAGAAAATTATCGATAATGGCATAGGAAATCTCCAAACAATGGACCCAGCCCAATTTGGTTTCATCAAGGGTGGGTCATACCTACTCAAAAGGTTTGAGAAGGTTATCAAAGCAATGGATAAGGGCAAAATGGTTCACACTGCATACCTTGACCTGGCCAAAGCATTTGACAAAATATTCCATTCAGGCACTGTCGATAAATTGAAGAGGTTAGGTATAAAGCCTTATGTCACCAAGTGGGCAGCCAGCTGGCTCACAGACAGGACCCAGGAAGTTAGAGTTGAGGAATCCACCTCTATAAAGAGGCCAGTCACAAGAGAATTTCCTTAAGGATCGATCTTTGGACCACTCCTTTTTGGCATTTACTTCTCTGAAGTCAATGCCAATGTCAAGGTTTCCAGGAAGGGCTGACACAGACAACTTGTGTCACAGCCATGGACTAAAACTAAATACCAAGAAATGGATACTAGTATCCTTCAGGAAGTCATCCACCCCAGGTAACTATCATACTGACAGCACACCCCTAAAGGATGACTCAGTAGTCAGGGACTGGTAAACACACAAAGACAGTAATCTAACCTTTGATCATCACATATCTACAGTAGTGAAGAAATCATCCCACGTTTCACAATGGCAGTTAAGATCATTGTGGAATTTTGGGTAGATTTAGATTTGGGTTCTCTGTAACAAAATTTAATGAGGTTACAAACTCTTTCATCCCAGAATATGAATCTGAAATTCTAAACTCAGCACTAAACTAAACATTTTGTGTGTGTCTGTATGTGTGTGTGTGTATATATATATATATATATATATATATATATATATATATATATATATATATATATATATATATATATATATATATATATATATAATAATAGGAGATTACTAGGCTATCAACCCAGAGGTCATTTTAAGTCTAGCCATTTCATCCCAATGCAATACCATGAAAATGCTAGTCAGTACCCATGACTGCATTTAGTAATGACTGCCCATGCCCAGGAGGGTTGTGGGCGCTATCCCCGGTAAGAATTTATGGTGGCCCATCCTCTTGAGCAATGTCATAGAGATGCTCTGTTTCACAAGAATTGGTAGCCCAGCATGTTCCGAAGAAGCAGCAGTCACTGGGAGATGCATCTGTCTGTCCAGCACTTCCTATTTAAGTAGCAGGCCATATTTAGGTTCCTAGAATGGGTATCCCTAGTCCTGTTTGATTTACTGATATGCAGCAAGTATAGGTTAGGGTCTTGGATTGCTCTGTAGGCCAGGCATAAGTCTCCCCTAAGAAGTCTATATGACGCTAAGTATAGTGAAAGGGACTTTAGTCAGTCTGTGCAAGGCACATGCAGGAGGCCCTTGATCTTCTTTGTTAGAAACCTTTGAGGTCTCTCCAGTTGCTGCAGGTGCTTTGTACGGTACATGCTGAACGGGCTGTTATACTTAATTATGGGCCAGATTAGTGACGAGTATAGAGGGGTTATAACCTCTTTTGCTTTTGAGGTAATGCCTTCACTGATCAAGTCATCCTTACTACAGTAGACACATGGTGGTCGAAGTTAACATTGAAGTCAACTTGTGATCCCAGGTCCCTTACCACTTCACGGGTACTTAGGGTATTGTTGTTTATTTGACAGTGTGAAGGGACATTGTTTGTGCCAAAGGGAATGATGATGAATTTCTTTGCATTCAGTTTGAGACCATGACTAATACACTAGTCATTGGTCTGTGTGAGACCCCAAAGGAGTATACTGACATTACTTGGGGATACAATGACTGCACCTAGTTTGCAGTCGTCGGCAAACTTGGTCAGCCACAACCTCTTAGTTTTGACCTGAACTTCTGAGAAGTATACACCAAACAGTAGGGGGCCCAGCACTGACCCCTGTGGCACCTCACTGGTAACAGGTCTGCTGGCTGATGTGGAGTTACCCACTGTGATAGTGTGTGCCCAGTTTGTGCGCCAGATGGCAACCCATCTTACAACTAAGGGGTTTACATTCAGTTTGGTACGTTTACTGGTAATTCCTGAAAGTGGGACTGTGTCGAAAGCCTTTGCCAAGTCAAGGTATGCTGTGTGCATAGATTTGCCCTCGTGAATGGCCCTGGCCACATTTTCAAAGTCCACCAGATTTAACAGGCAGGATCTGTCCTTGACAAAGCCAAACTGGGTAAGATCCAGGGTTTGTTGGGTGCCTATATCTTTATTTATGAGGTCCATAACAATATGTTTTATGGCCTTACAGATGAGGCTGGTCAGGCTTATGGGTCTGTTGCTAGGGCAACTTTGTGGAGAGGAATAACTGTTGCTGTTCTCCATTTCACAGGAACAAAGCCTGAGGTTAGTATATGATTGAAAAGGGTATGATAGTTCATGTTTTAGTCTGTTTAGAAGACAGCCTGGGATGTCGTCTGGTCCCATAGAGGCTGTGTTTTGGCTTTGAGGACCTGCTCTTCAGATATGTACAGTAGATATAAAAAGTTTACACACCCCTGTTAAAATGCCAGGTTTTTGTAATATAAAAAAAAATGAGACCACAATAAATCATTTCAAAACGTTTCCCACCTTTAATGTGACCTATAACCTGTACAACTCAATTGAAAAACAAACAAATCTGTTAGGGGAAAAATATATAAAAAAATAAAAAAAATGTACAATAAGCTGGTTGCGTAAGTGTGCACACCCTTAAACTAATTCTTTGTTGAAGCACCTTTTGATTTAATTACAGTATTTGGTCTTCTTGGGTAGGAGTCTATCAGTATTACACATCTTGACTTGGCAATATTTGCCCACCTTTCATTGCAAAAGTGCTCCAAATCTGTCAGATTGTGAGGGCAACTCTTGTGCACAGCCTTCTTCAGGTCACCCCACAGATTTTCTATTGGATTTAGGTCTGAGCTCTGGCTGGGCCATTCCAAAACTTTTTCTTTTGGTGAAGTCATTCCTTTGTTGATTTGGATGTATGCTTGGGGTCATTGTCATGTTGAAAGGTGAAATTCCTCTTCATCTCCAGCTTTCTAGCAGACGCCTGAAGGTTTTGGGCCAAAAGTGACTGGTATTTGGAACTGTTCATAATTCCCTCTACCTTGACAAAAGCCCCAGTTCCAGCTGAACAAAAGTAACCCCAAAGCATGATTCTGCCAACACCATGCTTCACAGTGGGGATAGTGGTCTTTTGGTGATGTGAAGTGTTGTTTTTGCACCAAGCATACCTTTTGGAATTGTGGCCAAAAAATTCAAACCTTGGTCTCATCAAACCATAACACATTTTCCCACATGCTTTTGTGAGACTTGATGTATACGCAGATTTTAACCGGGCTTGGATGCTTTTCTGTGTAAGAAAAGACTTCCGCCTTGCAACCCTACCGCATAGTCCAGACATATGAAGAATACGGGAGATTGTTGTCACATGTAGTACACAAACAGTACTTGCCAGAAATTCCTGCAGCTCCTTTAGTGTTGGTGTAGGTCTCTTGGCAGCCTCCCTGACCAGTTTTTGTCTTGTCTTTTCATCAATTTTGGAGGGATGTCCAGTTCTTTGCGACATCACTGTTGTCCCATATTTCCTCCACTTTTCGATGACTGTCTTCACGGTGTTCTATGGTATATCCAATGCTGTGGAAATTTTTTTGTACCCTTCTCCTGACTGATACCTTTCAACAATGAGATCCCTTTAATGCTTTGTAAGCTCTCTGTGAACCATGGCTTTTGCTATAGCAGGCAACTGAGTAAATGTCAGGAAAATCCTACTATGACAGCTGAACTTTATTTGGGATTAATCAGAGTCTCTTTAATTGATGGCAGGTGTGTACCCAAGAAGACTGCAAGCTGTAATTAAATCAAAAGTTGCTTCAACAAAGTATTAGTTTAAGGGTGTGCACACTTATGCAACCAGCTTATTGTGCGTTTTTTTATTTTTTATATTTTCCCCCTAACATACTTGTTTTTCAATTGAACTTTACAGGTTATACGCCACATTAAAGGTGGGAAAAGTTTTTGAAATGATTTATTGTGGTCTCATTTTTTATATCACAAAAACTTGGCATTTTAACAGGGGTGTGTAAAATTTTTATATCCACTGTAGGGTGGGGGGGATAAGTTTGGTGAAAGGTTTGTGATAAATTAGGAGGGGATAAGGGAGTGACATTTTCACCAAACCTATCTACTAGCACGTTTGCTATCTCTGTGGGGTCAGTTTGAGTAATACTGTTGGTCACTAGTTCTGCACATGCTTGCCTTAGTTCTCCTTGGCTGTACTTGCTAAATTTCTCTCAAAGGAGCCCTTAGAGGATTTGACAAGTTGTAATTTGCCTGTTGAGGCTGAGGAGGGTGCTTTTCCATTGCTGGGGCCTTGCCTTTGTTTTCTTGGACAACTTTGTGCATTTATTGTAAAGTTGTTGATGCTGGATGTCCACCATGGCAGCTTATTTTTACCTGGGGCTCTAGCTTAAATTCTTTCTGGTACAGCCAAGTTTATACACTTATGCAAGTGATTGTACAGGGCTTTAGTTTAAGCTTCCACATAGTTACCACTTCCAGCTTGGGGTGGGGCTTGGAATGCATTTATACCTTCACCTAGGAGGGTACAGTTCGCCTTGGTGAAGTTTTTTAGTCTGATTTCACCCTTTGTGAGTTCTGGTGTTAGTGCCTGTTCAAAGGTGACTGTTTTGCAGTCAGATTTAACTAGCGAGTGACAGTTGTGGCAGTGCATCTGTTTGACATGTTAGTGAGGACCACATATAGAATGCTTGTTCCTCTTGTCGGGGTATGAACAATTTATCGCAGGGCATTTGAATCAACAATGTCAAGGAACTTTTGCAATAGCGAGTTGGGGCTAGCGTACGTTTCCCAGTTGATGGTGGGATAATTGAAATCCCCCATTTGCAGAGAATTTGGTAAAATTAGAATTGTCTCTAGTTTGGTCAAGTAGGCTTCAATAGCCATTGTGACCCATGGAGGGGGATCTATAACTGGCTATGACTTGAATATGGGTCTTACCCACCATAACTTGGACTTGGAGTAACTCCATGGAGTTGTCCATTCTAACTAGACAGGAGGTAAATTTATCTCTACTATAGATAGAAACATCAACTCTTTTGGTTTTCACAAGTTCATTTTGCAGTCTAAAGGTGCGGAAGGCATTGTAGCCCTGCAGGGCCAGGGTACTCTCTGAGGCCTTGAACCAGGTTTCTGTGACTGCACAGACGTCTACATCTTCTAGTAACAGAAGTGCTTTCAGGGAGTGCAGTTTTTGGTTTAAGCTCCTAGCATTTAGCAGCATGACCCTTACCCTTGCTCACATTGGTAATGTTGTTTTGAGACCTTGCCTAAAAAAGGTGCTATGGGGGAGGCAAAAGCATCTGCTAGCAACCAAAAACTTTGAGGTGCCAGGTGCAAACTACTTCTGGCAAAACAGCGAGGTTGGTCGACCATGGCTTCCCAGGCTGACAGGAACTGAATCCCCTTTAAATGATGCCAAAAACTAAGCCAATTATTGAAATCAATCATTTTTTGTTTTACTGCGGCATCATTACGGTGAGGGTGGTATGCTGCTCAAGGCTAGGGACATACCTGTCTGAGACACATACTCAGAGAACTCAACCATGTCTCTCTTCATATAGTCCAGTGAGGTATGTCTCAGGTTGCTCACACCAACTGAACTATAAGAGTCATAATGGTACTTGTTGCTGAGAGACCTGAGTGCATGCATAATCTGACAAATCCTGGCACCGGACATGCAGCCGATCGTGACTTTCTCCTTGTCTAACGTGGTGAGTGGGGCATCCATATGTCTCACTACCGAGTCACCATCATCTTCTTCATTCGGCTGTTCCCATTAGGGGTCGCCACAGTGGATCACCTGTTTCCATTTCTTCCTGTCGTCTGCATCTTGCTCTGTCACACCAACCACCTGCATGTCCTCTCTCACCACATCCATAAACCTTATCTTAGGCCTTCCTCTTTTCCTGTTACCTGGTAGTTTCATCCTTAGCATCTTTTTCCCAATATACTCAGCATCCCTCCTCAGCACATGTCCAAACCAATGTAATCTTACCTCTCTGGCTTTGTCTCCAAACCTTCCAACCTGGGCTGACACTCTAATATACTTATTCCTAATCCTGTCCACCCTCGTCACACCCAGTGCAAATCTTAACATCTTTAACTCTGCCACATCCAGCTCAAACTCCTGCCTTTTTGTCAATGCCACTGTCTCCAACCCATATAACATAGCTGGTCTCACTACCCTCTTGTAGACCTTCCCTTTCACTCTTACAGGTACTCGTATGTCACAAATCACTCCTGACACTCTTCTCCACCCACTCCATCCTGCCTGTACTCTCTTCTTCACCTCTCTTCCACACTCACCGTTACTCTGAACTATTGACCCCAAGTATTTAAACTCATCCACCTTCACCACCTCTACTCCTTGCATCCTCACCATTCCTCTATCCTCTCTCTCATTCACACACATATATTCTGTCTTAGTCCTGATGACCTTCATTCCTCTTCTCTCCAGAGCATATCTGCATCTCTCCAGGGTCTCCTCCACCTGTTTCCTACTCTCACTACAGATCATAATGTCATCTGCAAACATCATAGTCCATGGGGACTCCTGTCTGATCTCGTCTGTCAACTTGTCCATCATAACTGCAAATAAGAAAGGGCTCAGAGCTGATCCTTGATGTAACCCCACCTCCACCTTAAACGCATCCGTCACTCCCACCGCAGACCTCACTGCTGTCACACGACCCTTGTACATATCCTGTACCACTCTTACATACTTCTCTGACACTCCTGACTTCCTCATACAATACCACAACTCCTCTCTAGGCACCCTATCATATGCTTTCTCTAAGTCTACAAAAACACAATGCAACTACTTCTGACATTCTCTGTACTTCTCCATCAAAACTAAACTTAAACCCACCAAATTAGCAGCAGACAACGTCCCAAGTGAATACCTACAAATCGCAACTGATGCTCTGGCCTACCCAGTATCCATCTTGATTAATCGATCTCTGTCAGAAAGTTATGTTCCCACACTGTGGAAAGTATCACATATAATTCCCCTCCACAAAGGCGAAACCTCCACAGAACTAACCAATTACTGCCCCATAGCTATTCTTTCTCCACTCTTTAAAATACTAGAGAGATGCATACACTCTCAGGTCTCAGACTACCTCCTTACTAACAACCTCCTTTCTAATACTCAGCATGGTTTCCGACCAAACCATAGCACCACCACTGCCTTACTCTCCTTTACTAACACTATCCTTCAGCATAAAAACAATGGCTATCGCTCCTCTGCTACTTTCCTAAAACTATCTAAAGCATTTGACTTGGTCCCACACAAACAACTTATCTCTGTCCTCAATAACCAATCCTTCCCACAATCAGTCACCAGCTGGTTTCAGAGTTACCTGTCTGACCGCCAACAATGCGTTGTATGGCAGAATGACATATCTCCCCAACTACCTGTCTCCATAGGGGTTCCCCAAGGATCCATCCTTGGACCCCTACTCTTCTCTGTTTTCACAAATAATCTAGCCTCTGCCACCACACATGGCACACTCATACAATACGCAGATGACTCGACCATCATCTGCTCAGCCCAGTCCCTACCCAAACTGCAAAAAGTCACACAGGAAGCCTTTTCCTCTGTTGAAACTTGGTTATCCGATGCCCAATTAATACTCAACCCAAACAAAACTAAACTACTCATCTTCCAACCCACCAAACATACTCAAAACAACTCTCACTTTAACATCACAGCAAAAGACAACACCACTATATACCCAACTGAACACACCAAATTGCTAGGAGTGGAAATAGACAATAAACTAAAATTTGACATTCACATATCCATGACCATAAAAAAAGTCCACAAAAAACTAGGAGCGTTATACAGAAATAAGCATCTTCTCACCAATGCAGCAAAGATTTCAATAGTAAATTCCCACCTTATCTCCACCCTACTTTATGCCTCTCCAATATATACCAACCTAAGGCAATGCGATCTAAACAAGCTAGAGACCTGCTACAACAGAACTGCCAAATTCGCCACAGGGGCATCCTACCATAGTCACCACTGTCTCTCACTTGCTGAACTGGGCTGGCTTGAACTCCCTCACCTCCTTCAATGGTATCAACTCTCAATCGCCCACAAACTAGTAAACGATCCACTAAATGTCCCATCCCTCCAGAATCTACTCCAACCCTATCGCACCACCAGACCACTAAGATCCAGCAACAAAAATCATTTGCAGATCACTAAAACCAATAACTCTGCTGGTGAAGCACTATTCTCTTGCACCACAGCCAAATTATGGAACTCCCTCCCACCCATAATTACCTCCGTACCATCATGCACCCACTTCAAAACTTTACTAAAAGCGCACCTAAAAACATGCTGGCTATGCCCTTGCAACTCCCACTCTAATATCACCCACCCCAACCAACCACTACCTTTCTTTCCACTCCACTAACTACCTTGATTATAGCAAGCTTGGATGCTCATAAGCCTATTACTTATACAGCAGGAACTTCTTATTTAACATTTGTTAATGTCTGCTATGTACTTCACAGATAAAGATTCTAGTTGTCTACTGATGTACTATGTTCTTCATCTGTAAATATGTTCTAAGTAATTGCTATGTAAATTGTTAATCGCTATGTAATCCAATGTAACTGCTGTCTTTTATTTTAACTGTGGAGCTTTTCTCCCCGGGCCTCCGCTGAAAATGGACCTACGTCCAGTCGGACACTCCCGGTCAACAAATATAAATAAATAACTAAATAAATAAAAATAAACACTCTCAGAGCAAACATCGCATCTCTAGTGCTCCTTCCCGGCATGAAACCATACAGCTGTTCACTAATCATCACTTCCCTTCTTAACCTAGCTTCCACTACTCTTTCCCATAACGTCATGCTGTGACTAATCAATTTAATCCCTCTGTAGTTACTACAGCTCTGCACATCACCCTTTTTCTTAAAAATCGGTACCAAAACACTTTTTCTCCATTTCTCAGGCATCCTCTCACTTTCTAAGGTTTCATTAAACAATCTGGTTAAAAACTCCACTGCCATTTCACCTAAACACCTCCATGCTTCCACAGGTATGTCATCTGGGCCAACAGCCTTTCCATTCTTCATTCTCTTCATAGCTATCCTTACTTCCTCCTTGCTAATCCATTGTACTTCAAGATTCACTATCCCTACATCATCCAACCTTCTCTCCCTCTCATTCTCTTCATTCATCAACCCCTCAAAGTACTCTTTCCATCTCAACACACTCTCCTCACTTGTGAGTATGTTTCCCTCATTATCCTTTATCACCTTTACCTGCTGCACATCTTTCCTAGCTCAGTCCCTCTGTCTAGCCAATCAGTACAGGTCCTTTTCTCTCTCCTTAGTGTCCAAACTTTCATACAACTTTTTATATGCCTTATCCTTAGCCTTCACCACCTCTTTCTTTGCCATGCACCTCATCTCCTTATACTCCTGTCTACTTTCTTCATCTCTCTGACAATCCCACTTCTTCTTTGCCAACCTCTTTGCCTGTATACTCTTCTGTACTTCCTCATTCCACCACCATGTCTCCTTGTCATCCTTCCTCTGTCCAGATGTCATACCAAGTACCTTTCTAGCCATCTCCCTTACTAGCTCTGCTGTAGTTACCCAGTTATTTGGTAACTCTTCACTGCCACCCAGTGCCTGTCTTAACTCATCCCTGAACTCCACCTCAGAATTACCCTTTTTCAATTTCCACCATTTGATCCTTGGGGCTGCCCTCATACTCCTCCTCCTCTTCTTGATCACCAATGTCATCCTACAAACCACCATCCTATGCTGAGTCACCAATGACAAGAAAATTTGATTTTTGAGTATTCACCTTACAGGCTTGGTGGGTGAGATACTGGTGTTGCTATGTGTCGTGGGTGCTGTGTTAGTTGTAGCAGTCTTGCGTTTTGGAGGTCTCTGGTATTTAGGTAAGTTTTTCGACAGAACCTCCATGTATGTAGATTTTTGTGTTTGATGTGGACTATGTGTATGAGTAATGGTACTATGTGCATATGTAGTGGTGGGTGAGTTTACAATCTCTTCCGTGTTACTGTTTTGAGTGCGAGAGAGCACGGATTCAAGATTTTTGGTATAGACACATCTCTTGCACTCTGTACTAGAGTGAGTTATTTGTAGAGGGCTGATGGTGTACATGAGGCAATTGCTACACTGCCTCAAGAGACCCAAGTCAACAAGGTTGGCAGGAGAAATAAGGTTATTCCAATTGTCCATAATGCTAGGTTGAAGACTGTTGTTACTAGGAGTGGCTTTTCAGAATCGTTCATGGAGGAGATCTGTGGTTGGATATTTCTGCCTGGGGATTTATTTTTTATTTTTTGCTGGTGGTTAACAGGTTACAGATCCCTAGCAGTATTTCTTTGATTGGGAAACCACTAAGGATGAGGGCTATACTAGTGTGCTACAGTAGTATCTAGGATGAGGGCTATACTAGTGTGCTACAGTAGTATCTAAGGGAAAATTGTTGAATTTACCTATCTGGCTTTGGTGCACAACTGCACGGCAGTACATGGTGCTGCATAATGAGCAAACTAGCAGAAACCTGCTCAAATGCAGGACCTAAACACCAGAAGGTAAAAACTTGAAAAAATGTTTTTAAAAAGATAGGACCAATGAAGATGTTTATTCCAAGCCCTAGACCGACCTCCCTTTACCAGACAGTGTCCAATCAACACAATCCTCTCACTAAAATGCAGATAGGCCCCTTCCAATCCAAGATGGCCTGTAAAATGTGCTCAGAACAAATAACCACTACAAACAAACCTAGATGCAGTAAGCCTGCATCTGGACTATGCTACAGCTGCTACCCTAGTTTCAGTGGGCAGCACTACTAGAGAATGTTTAACACAGCAGAAAAATAGCAGTGAAACACTAAAAAAAGTTTAAAACAGAAAATCAGCAAGGAGGCTCTAAAGAATGTTTTAAACAGATTGCAGATCAGTTATTTAAATACTGCTTGGGGGGGGGGGGGGGGACCAGAACAAGCAGAACAGATAGGTTTAAAAGTGAAAAATACCAGTAAATACGTAAACATTGAAAATAGCGAAAAAAAAAAAGTTTTGCAAACAGTCAAAACAGTAATAAAATTCGATTTAACAGGCACTGTAATGCAGACAATTGCAGTACAGCAATGTAGTTTAGTACACAGTATATAAATACAATATAAAAGTAGGCAGGAGGCAATAAAATGCAGTAAACAGTATAAATAAGTAAATAAACAGGCAGTTATGTTTTTTTGGAAGCTCAGAAGCCTCTAGTTGTCTGTTATCTCAACTCAAAGTTGTGGCTGGTAGCCCACATCAGTTCAGCTTAGTGTGTGTATAGGGTCTATACTGATACATCTAAACTCACTTATTTTAAGCTCAAAACATCTAAAACCATTTAATCTAAAACAACAAAACATTGAAAAAAATAAAACAGTGCTTTTGCAGGGGGCAACCCCTGCAACCTTACATCCCCTGCTCATTATGTATTGCAAAGCCAAGACTGTACAACAGTGTAGAAAAAAAGTTTATGTACTCACCATAATGTTCCATGTGTGTTGTCCATCTTGCCTTCATTCTTTACTGGTTGGGTTAGGAACCGATCCTCGGTTCCGACTCGGCCTTCAACAAAAGCTTGAGGTCTTCCACTAGCTCATGGCTGAAAACCCTATCCCATCATGCCCTAAGAAATTTCCTCAGCTCTTGTTTGCTGATATAACAATGAGCTATCTAATACCTTATAGAGCAATAAAGAAGGTCAGAGAAAAAGAAGTTATGTACTCACCATAACGTTCCATCTGAGTAGGTAACTTCATTTGTCAGCAACCTGTGGGTATTGGATCCATTCTTATCCGAGCCGGTGAGATCTGAGCTCCAAGCTCCTCCCTTTACCCATAATACCCTGCTACCTCCCTCCAGTCCTCAGATCGAGTTTGCCCAATTACCAGACAACACCAAGACAAACAATACCTAAACATCCTAACCTGATGCATACCAGGACTGAATCATTCTATCATTCAGGTAACTAAAACCAGGTTAGGGGGAAGGAGGGAGGGTCAGTTGCTGACAAATGAAGTGGTTGGTGAATACATAACTTCTTTATCTGAAGTAGTTAACTTCATTTGATCAGCAACCTGTGGGACAGAGTCCCCAGCTACCAAAAAACTTGGGAGGTCCTCAAGGAAGAATATTCCGGAGCACTGCAGAGCTAAAGGCCGCCCTCCCTCTGGATATCAGATCTAATTTATAATGCGAAATAAAGGTATGAGAAGAAGCCCAAGTAGCCGCAGAAGAGATGTCATCCAAGGGAACTCTTGACCAAAATGCAGCAGGGGTAGCCATAGAATGGGTAGAATGAGCATGAACTCCCAAGGGCTCCGGCCGACCAGAAATTTTGTATGTGAGCAAAATGCAGTGAGATATCTAGCTAGAGTCACCTTCGTTACTGGTTTACCCAAGGATGGCTTAACAAAGGAAACAAAGAGCTGCTCCGACTTGCGAGAGGCAGCTGTTCTGTGCAAGTAAAAGCGCAATTGTCTATGCACATCTAATGAATGCAGTCTGTACTCCCCCTTGTTCTGATAGTTAGGGAAGAAAACAGGCAGATTAATGGATTGGTTGCTGTTAGCCTTGGAAGCCACTTTAGGTACGAAGGAAGGATTAGTCCTGAGAGATACTTTGTCCTTATGGAAGACAAGATACGGGGGTTTAGTACAAAGGGCCTGAAGCTCAGATACCGTTCTAGCTGAGGTAATAGCAATTAAGAAGGCAGTTTTCCAAGACAAGAACTTTAAGTCAACAGAAGCTGCAGGCTCAAAGGGTGGACCAGTTAGAGCCTGAAGGACTAAGGTTAGGTCCCATGGAGGAACCGCATTCTTGACAGGAGGTCTTAAAAGAAAGGTGCCCTTTAAGAAAGTCTTACAGATCTTAGCGGAAGCTAAAGGACCAAGACTGTCCCCGATGTGGAAGTGGGAAATGGCCGCCATTTGAACCTTCACAGTAGAAGAACTGGCCCCTTGATGGAAAATGTGAGATAGAAATTCAAGTACTGCTGGAATGGGAGACGTAAAGGGGTCCAAATTCCTACGGCAGGTCCAGATGGAAAAACGTTTCCATTTACTGCTGTAGACCTTCCTGGTAAAAGGCTTATGCGCCACCAGGATGGATTTAACTGCGGACGAGATACTGGGAGTCCTAGCCATTAATGGAACTGGATCAACCAAGCCGAGAGCTTGAGGTCGTCCAGATTTGGAGTTTTCAATCCCGAAGGATGAGAGATCAGATCCAGAATGGGATCCAAAACCCAAAGAGGAGCTATGAGATGAGACCGTAGGTACGGGAACCAGGTTTGACAAGGCCAGAATGGGGCTATGAGGATAAACTTGCTCCCCAACCAACGAGCTTTCTGTAAGAATTTTGTCATTAATGGGAGAGGAGGATAAGCATAAAGAAGACCGGATGGCCAAGCATGAACTAGAGCGTCTCTGGGGCTCTTCCCCGGAGGGGGAATTAGAGCGAAAAACTCACTGCACTTTGAGTTCGAAGGCGGTACAAAGAGATCGCAGCAAGGTTGACCCCCATTTGAGGAAGATCTGTTTTGCTACTAAGGGGTTCAGAGACCACTCATAAGGCGAGATGATAGTTCCACTCAGCTTGTCCGCTAAAATGTTGGTACAGACCCAGAATGTGCGTTGCTAGCAGAAAACGGTTGGTATATATCGCCCACTCCCAAACTCTCATGGCCTCTCGGCAAAGAGGGTAAGACCTGGTCCCCCCTGTTTGTGGATGTACCAGACCACTGAGATGTTGTCTGTCTGAATTGCAATAGTCCCAGGAGGAAGAAGGGCATGGAGAGCTTGCAATGCTAGAAGCACTGCCCTCATCTCCAGAACATTGATATGCAGAACGGTCTCTGTGAGTCCACGTGCCTTGGACAGTTCTGCCCATGCAATGACCCCCACCCCAGGTGAAAAGTGAACGTGGTCACCGTGGCTTGGGGTTGAGGCATCAAAAACGGCCGCCCTTCCCGATGCTCTTGGGAATAGAGCCACCAAAGTAGGGAGTCCTTGCAAACTCTGCTGAGGGGAATTGGGGAGTCCAACGGATGTCGAAGGATGGACCACTGGACCTGTAAGGTCCAGTGAAGATCCCTCATGTTCAAGCGGGCTAGGGGTGAAAGGTTGATAGCTGCTGCCATGGACCCTAGGGCTCTCAGGATTAATTTCGCTGGTGGGACCGGAGATTGTACAAGTGCTAAGACGTGGAGAGTTAAATTGTGGAGTCTGTCTGATGGCAAGAAGGCCTTGGACTGAAGTATGTCTATTCTGGCCCCTATGAAGTCCAGGACCTGAACAGGTTGAAGGAATGATTTTTTGTAATTTATAGTGATCCCCAACTGGTGGGCCAAGAGCAGTAAGCAATCCCTGGCTGAGCATAGTAGATGCCTGGTGGGAGCGGCGAGGAGCCAGTCGTCCAGGTAAGGAAAGACCTGTATTCCCTGAAGCCTCAGGTGGGCAGCTATAACTGCCATGACTTTGGTGAACACCCTGGGGGCTGTGGTGAGGCCAAAAGGGAGGACCCTGAACTGATAATGACTGGCCCCCATCCAAAAGTGGAGAAACCTCCTGGATTGCCTATCCATGAGAATGTGGTAGTACGCATCCTTGAGGTCTATGGAGTACATCCAGTCATTCTCCTGCAGAAGGGGGAGAATAGATTGAAGAGTGACCATCCGGAATTTCTCTTTGGCAATGAACAGGTTCAATGTAGACAGGTCGAGAATTGGTCTTAAGTCCCCCGTCTTTTTTGGCACCAAAAAGAACCTGGAGTAATTCCCCGACCCAGACTGGAATGGGGGGACATGCTGGATGGCCCTTTTTCTTAGCAGCTTCTTTATTTCTAAAGCCGCCGCCTCCCTCTGACTGGGTGGAACATCGGGGAGGCGCCTCAACTGAGGGGGAAGATTTATGAAGGGGATAGAGTAACCTCTGGATATTATTCGGAGCACCCAGCGGTCTGTCGTGATGGACTCCCAATGTGCTAGGTGTTCCGAGAAACACCCCCTGACTGCCTCCAGAGAGGAGCAGTCGGGCAACCCCTCAGGGCTGCTGCACGGGTTGGTCAGAAAAAGGTTCCTTCAGCCCCCCTCTGCCTCTGGGCCGGCATCCACCTTGTCCTCCCCTGCCTCTGAAGGACGAAGGGTCCGGAGCATAACGGGACTGCTGAGATTTCTGGAACCACATCTTCTTTTGTCCTCTCTAGTTCCTGGAAAAGGACCTTTGAGGAGCCGAGAAACGGATTCCGACAGCAGACAGTGTCCTCCCGTCTTTCTTGCTCTGGAGCAGCGTATCGCGGATGGTCTTGCCAAACAGCGTAGAACCGTCAAAGGGAGCATTCGCAAAGGACGCCTTGAAGGGTTCTGCAAAGTCAGAGCCAGGCGTGACGCCGTAAGGCGATGCCTGCTCCGCTGGCTCTAGCTGCCCCCTCCGTGGCATGGGAGAGAAGCCACATAGATGTGTTGGATATCGATTTTAGAGTGGCCATGCAAGCCGAGAAAGTTCGTTTGTCCTCGGCCAACATGGACTCCAGGGGAGACCCAGCGTACTCTTTTACTAGATCCCGATGAGCCTAATCACGTGTGCCAAGTAATTCAGCTCCCTTATGGAAAAGGTGACTGAAGCAAACATCCATTTTTAGATGCGATCCATCGTCCGAGACTCCTTGTCGGGAGGATGGACCGAGGAACTATCCTGTGCCAGTTCCTTCTTGGTGGCAGCCGCCACCAGCATGGCATCTACTGGGGAACCTTTACTCCACACTGTCTTGTCTGTCGGGGGACTAAGGATCTTAGCTGGTCTCCTGGGGATTGGCTCTACAGTGTCTGGCTCCTTCCACGCCCTGGTAGTAATTAGGTCTACCAGGGGGTCGGCCGGAGGGGACACCCAAGAGGTAGACGGGCCTGCGTCAAACGCCTCCAGAAACACTGACTCATCCGAGGAAGGTTTCTGGGCTAACCACCCCCCCTCTAATGCGCAGCATCTCCAAAATGTCTCCAAAGGAGACATACTCGGGGGTAACCTGGGGGAACCTTCCCCTTCCTCCAAGTCAGTGTCTTCCATGAGGGACTCGAGGGAGTCCAAGTGCCTCCTCTTACACTTTCGTTTGTGAGGGACCTCCTTGGTGGGACTGTCCGAGGAGGGCTCACCAGTGGGGTCATGCTCCTCTACAGGAACTAGCTGGAGCATAGACGCAGGCTGTCCCTGGGGCCGGATGATGGAAGACAGGCCCATCTGTGAGGGAATGGCTGGTGGATCCGTAGCACGAGCCGGGGACCTCAAATCCCTCGAGAGGACCCTCTCCACCACATCGAAAACCGAAGGTGAACCACTCTCCCTGGGATCCGAGAGCAGTCCCCTAGGATCTGATGTTTCGATCGGCGCAGGAGCTGAAGCGAATGGACCCGAAAGGGAAGTGTGCTCCGACCGCATCGGTGCTGAAGACACACTCACCCCTCCGGATCCGAGGCTCGGCTCACGGCCTCGACAGCTCAGATCTGAAAAGGGACCCAATAAACTCGAAGGTAAGGCCGGCGTCGAAGTAGCGATTACTATCGGTGCCGACTCCCCGGCTCCGAAGCTACTCAGATCCGATGGCTCCGAAACACGATAATGGATCGGAGAAGGAGCAATGGGGGCAAAGAAGGGGGCCGAGCTCCCCCCGGAGGGGAGGGGCAAGAGCACTTCCATCTGCATCTGGGTCTGAAGGAAGCAACGCATCATCCTGTCCATGTCCGCGTCAGAAAGGCTTCTCGTAGACCTAGAAGAGGTTGCTGAGGCTGGCCGGGAAGGCCGCCTCGACGACCTCGAAGGTGGCCGGGGCTCCTCCTCCGGCTTCGGAGAGAAACATGGGGAACGGAGCCGAGAGGAGGAGGACCTGGGAACCTTCAAGGGAGAATAGAGCTGCTTAACTGGCGGGGCCGAGGGGGCTGAGTCGGCCCGCTATGCCTCTCCCTGTCTTTGTCTCTCTCTTTCTCCCTCTCTCTTCTCTTTCTTTCTAGGGTCCCTCTCTCCCTGGGACACAGTGGGAGGTTGAGTCCCAGCCAGGGGAGTAGGAACCGTTGGCTGAACAGCCGCAGCCGCGACTGGCGCCACTGAGAAGAGGAGGAAGAAGTAGAATGCACGGATAAACGGCCCACTAAGATTAACTTGTTCCTCCTGTCTCTCAGAGCCCGGGGGTTAAAGGCAGCACATATCTGGCAGCCTGATGTCAAATGTGCAACCCCCAGGCAAAGAACGCACTGAATGTGGCCATCGGCTGGGGACAGCTTATGGCCACACTCAGAGCATTTGGAAAAGATGGCCTTAGGGCCTTCGGCCATGTCTACCACAATCACACTCCCTAACACACAGATAACAGGAAGGAGAATACAATAAAGTTAAGTTAAACTAAACTAAACTAGTCTAAGGGATCAACTATCACACACACACACACATTTTAAACTGGTAAAAAGGTAGAGAAAATTCCTATCCTTATCTTACCTAATTGCAAGGAGCTCATCACTCGTGCTTATAGAAGCCACGGTAAACGAGATCTGAGGACTGGAGGGAGGTAGCAAGGTATTATGGGTAAGGGGAGGAGCTTGGAGCTCAGATCTCTAGCTTGGAAACCTACCGACTCGGATCCAGGCGGATCCGATACCCACAGGTTGTTGATCAAATGAAGTTAATTACTTCAGATCATTAGTTACCAATTGTATCCACTGGGTCCTCCAGCAGCCACAGGCTGGGGGAAGGAGGGTGGGATGTAAGAATGAAGGTGAGATGGACAACACACATGGAATGTTATGGTGAGTACATAACTTCTTTATGTGATGTTCTGCTACCTCGCCTTCATTCTTTACTGGTTGGGACAGCGTCCGTAGCACCATCTTTCTTAGGTGGCTCAAGGGAAAATATTCTTCAGAACAGTGGACCCAAAAGAGGCCCTGTTCCTGGAGGCCAAATCCACTTTGTAATGAGTGTGAAAGGTATGAGGCCTTGCCCATGTTGCTGCAGCACAAATGGTGTCAATTGGTAGTCCAGCCTAAAAGGCAGAAGAGGTCGCTATAGCTCTTGTAGAATGACCTTTTACTTTATAGGAGAGATCTTTGTTCTGAGATTTGTAGGTAAAGGTAATACAATATGGCAGCCATTTCGAAAGTGTGACTTTAGATACAGGAGCACCTTTCTTAGAGTCTGAAAATTATACAAATAATTGTTCAGATTTTCTGAAGTCCTTTGTCCTATGTAAGTAGAAACATAATTGCCTATGTACATTTAGTTGCTGTGACATATATTCTACCCTGTTGTCATAGTTGGGGAAAAAACTGGTAGTTCTATGGATTGGTTCAAATTAGATTCTGAGCATACTTTGGGTAGAAAGGATGGGTTTCTTCAAAGGGATACTTTGTCTTTGTGGAAAAGCATGTAGGGGGGCTTTACAGACAATACTTGTACCTCTGAAACTCTTTTAGCAGAAGTGATGGCTATTTCAAAAACTTTAGATCACAGGATGATGCAGGTACAAAAGGGGAAGACAAAGTTCAGGTCCCATGGTGCTGGAGGGGCTTTAATGGGTGGTCTTAATAAAATAGTCCCTTAAGAAACGCCTTGCAAAGTCTGTGGGACATTACATTTGGCTCCAAATCACCTATATGGAAATTAGACATCGCTGCTAACTGAACTCGAATAGTAGCTGCAGCTGCGCCTTCATTAAATAGCTTTGCCAAGAATTCAAGAATGGAAGCTATAGTGGCAGAAAAGGGATCAATGCGGTTATTCAAGGCCCAGGAATAAAATCTTTTCCATTTCCTCATATATAACTTCCTCGTTGAAGCCTTATGAGACAAGATCAAGATATGTTTCACTGATGGGGAAAGGTTAGGGAGCTGGGGTATATTTGGAACAGGAGTAGCCAAGCTGTCAAGTTTGAGGGTTTGAAGGGAGGGGTGGAGGATCCCTGATGCACGAGTCAGAAGGTCCAGAACTGGGTCCAGAATCCACGTCTCCTCCTGGAGATGTGGCCAAAGGAAGGGGAACCAGATTTGACAAAGGCAGTATGGGGCAATAAGTATCAAATTCCTTCCCCAATGAGCTGGCTTTCTGAAGAACTTTGGGTATCAGCAGAAAGGGAGGGAAGGCATAGAGGAGACCCGAGGGCCAATCATGTACAAGTGCATCCCTTGGTGACTCCCCGGGGGGGGGGGATTAGGGCTGCATTTGGCATTCATAGACATGGCAACAAAGTCACAGCAAGGCTGGCCCTATTTGCAGAAAATCATCTCTGCTACTTCTTGTTTCAGAGACACACCTGTGAGGCATCAGAATCGCTCTGCTGAGTTTGTCTGCTATCACACTGGATTTCCCTGTGATGTATGCTGCTATCAGAAAGCATTGGGAGGAGGTTGCCCACTGCCATACTCTCAGGGCCTCTCGACAAAGGGATAAGACTTGGTTCCTCCTTGTTTGTTGATGTACCACACAACTGACATGTTGTCTGTCTGTATTGCAATAGTTCCCAGCGGAAGAGAGCCTTGGAATGCTTGCAATGCAAGAAGCACTGCCCTCATCTCTAGGACATTGATGTGCAAGTGTGCCTCGTGATTCTGCCAAGTACCTTGGACTGTCCTTCGCAGGTAATGCCCCCCACCCTATCTGGGAAGCGTCCGTGGTAACTGTGGCTAAAGGTTGTGGATGGAGAAAGGGTCAACCTAATGTCACATGAGTGTAGTGAAGCCACTGAAGATCTTTCTTGCAGGATTCCATTATTATAATTAGGTGGGACATGCGTAGTTCCTGTATGGACCATTGCATGAACAGTAACCACTGTAGAATTCTCATGTGCAGACATGCTAACTAAATTAGGGTTATTGCTGCTGCCATGGTTCCCAAGACTTTCAGAACTGTTTTTGCATGCACTTTTTCTTGGAAAGTAGGAGAAGGACCTGACTTTGTAGAACATGAACCCTTTCAAGGAAGCTTTGCCATCATTTTCGTTGTATGTAGATCTGCTTCTATAAAAATGGTATGCTGAGATGGCAGCAAGGCAGATTTTTCATAGTTTATTGCGATTCCTAGGTGAGAGCAGGTCTGAAAGGTGGTGTCTCTCACTTTTGTTAGTAGATACTCGATGGTGGCAGTTAGGAGCCAGTCATCTAGATATGGAAACACTCGGAATCCTAGGCGTCTCAACTGAGCCGTGACTACTGCCATACACTTGGTGAACACTCTGGGGGATGTACTGAGACCAAAGGGCAGAGCTTGAAACTGGTAGTAACTGGCTCCCAGCCGAAAACGCAAATGACTCCTGGATCGTCTGCCCATTTTTATGTGGTAGTACGCATCCTGGAGGTCTATCAAGCACATCTAATCTTTTCCCAGGAACGGGAGTATCATCTGCAGTGTTACCATCGGGAACACTGATTTTTCTTACTGACTTGTTTAATTTGCTGAGATCCAGAATTGGTCTCCAGTCTCCTGCTTTCTTTGGAACTAAAAAGAACTTTGGATAAGTTACAGATCCTATTTGGTCTGTGGGGAATGTATGGATGACTCTTTTCTCCAGCAACTTTTGTATTTTTAGAGTTGCCTATTCCCTTTGACTGGGCAAAATGTTCGGGATGTTTTTATTTTTGGGACAGGGGAAGAAAAGGGTATGGAGTAGCCTCTGGATATGAAGCTTTGTATCCACTTGTCTCTTGTTAATTTTAGCCAGGCTTCTGGGTAGAAAGATAAGCAACCCCGACTGCCTCCAGAGGTGGACAGATGGGCCTCCTTTCAGGAGCGCTGAAAGGGCTTACCAAGGAAAGATTCCCTGATGCCCTGATTTTGCGGATCCCCCTCTGTTGCGTGTCTGGCGTCTTCCATTACTGCTTCCCCCTCTGCCCCTAGGGAAGAATCACCATGTGTGTCCTGAAAAGCTCTCTGGGATTCTTGGAACCACATTTTTCCTCCCTTTTGGATAAGGTCTACAAGGTAGGGAAAAATGGACTCCTACAGCAGAGAGAGTTTTTCCTTCTTGTGCACAACTGGTTAGTGTGTCTTTGACTTTTGGTCCGAACAAGGACGAGCCATCGAAGGGGGCGTTAACAAATGAAGATTTAAAGGGCTCTGCAAAGTCACACAGACGCATCCAGTAGTGTCTCCTAAGGGAAATTCCTGAACCGCTGCCCTACTCGCTCCATCGGCTGCATAAGAAATGAGTCTCATGGAGGAGTTTACCAATGAATTTAAGGTGGAGAGCTGAGGATGGTGGGCACCACCACCACCACCACAGCATCTACTGGGACACCTTTCATAAGGAAGTTTCTATCTGTAGGGGATGTTATGAATTCGTCTGGACTCCAAGGAACAGGCTCCACTGAGTCTGGAGACTCCCACGCCAGAGACACCCAAGTGGAGGAATGGCAAGACCCACAAGCCTTCAGGTATACAGACCCCTCCTCAGAAGGGTTGATGGGCTTTCAGCCGCCTCTCTGCTTAACTATTTCATTTTTTCTTCAGAAATTTTTTTTATTTTCAATTAAAATAACATTTACATAATATTTTTATATATCATTTTAAACTATATACAATATTTACAACAGCCTGACTTTCAATTATATACACTGTATGTTATTAAATATAGAATTAACAGATCAGTTATCAGAGATACAATATTGATTACTGCAGAGTGCCCAACAAAGATATAACTTTCTTCAAGGATTATTTACCAGTGGCCTGGGATAGATTCGTACTTCTTTGATTTTTATTTCCCCATTCTTCCAAGGTCAGGGGTGTATTTGAATTCCACCTTTTGTTATGCATTTCCTAGATATAGCAAGTATTGTCCATAACAAATACATATTTGTCTTATTCAGGTAGGGACCTTCATTTACATTTAGTATAACCAATGCTTTAGTTAAGGTAAAGGATTCATTAAATAAAGCTTGTAAAAAATGATTCCATTCCAATATGATTTAATTTTATTACATTCATAAAATATATGAATCCACTCTGCTTTATTTGACTTTTCACACCTCCAGCAAAAACCATCTGTAGTAGTACTGATCTTTTTAATTCTATCTGGTGTTAAAAATGCTCTATGTAAGTATTTCCAGTTAAATATTTCCCAGTACTGTGTGTTACAGGTGTAATTAGCTGATAGTAAGATGTTAGTTTTAATTTCTTCTGTTAACTGCAATGACTGACCTTTTGTTAAGAACTGCCAGTATGATGGTTTGGGCATTGTTTTATATGTTATTAACCCTTTATAAAGATTTGAAATGGAATTTTTCTTTTCACAACTATTATATATAAATTCATACAGAAAACGTATTAGATTTGGAATATCTTTACATGAGGAATTATTAATTAATCTGCATAAATCTTGAGTGTACATTAGAATGCTTTGTAAGGTTAACCAGTCCTGTGTTAGAATACTGTAAGCAGTTTTTATCATATGTATATCTAAAACATTTAATTTATTTATACATTGAAACCAGCATAAGAATCCATTTTGTTCCTAGGAGGTTGTTTCCCTATATATTTTGTGAGGAAAGTTCTTGGTGATGGTAAATGGGGTTAAAAGGTCCAACCAAAGTTTTAGATCTATGTTTGCATTGCTAAGTTTCCTAAAGGAACTGATGTAATGATTAATCTGTGTTGTTTTAGAAGGTTTTGTTATATTATATTGTATACTTATGCATAGTATGTACCAGGGTTTGTTTGATTTGTCTACTATTAAATTTTTTAACGGATTAAATTCATTTGTTAATATAGCCATTGTTAATTCTTTCCAGTTGGCAAAATAATTTGGGTTTATCCAGTCTATTGTAGTTTTAAGCACAGATGCCTTTACATATGTTTCTGTTTCTGGGAAGTTCAATCCGCGTTCCCAGGGTCTAATGTGAGTTAGAGTTACTCTATTCTTTTTGGGATACCATAAAAATTTTTATTAAACATGAGTTTATTTTTTTAAGAATGCATCTTTCAGGAATTAACTGCATTGCTAATGCTACATATAGTATTTTTGGCAATAAGACCATTTTTATTAATTGCAATCTGTCTTCAAAAGTTAATATTATTTTGTTCCACTTTTCTATATATATTTTTACTGTTTCAATAATGTTTTTATAATTTATTAATATTGTTTTGTTTATATTTTTGCATAACACTATTCCTAAATAATTTAGTGTAAGTTCTTGTTTTCCTATGATGGAATTATCTGCAATTTGTAGTTCTTTTTTCTTATTTAAAAATAGAAATTTTGATTTTGATCAATTAAAGTGTAGAACTGAAATCTTATAAAATTTCTCCATTACTTCTTCTAGCTCTCCTAATGACTCTTTGGAGTTTGATAGGGTTAATAAAATATCAGCAAAAAGCATTATTTTAGATATGTACTGGTCACAGACTTCTATTCCTTTAATTCTTGGATTATTGCATATTATTTCTGCATGTTGCTTGTTTGGGCTAAAGGGAAGTCTCTGTGTTCACCAGTGGGAGTGGTTAACACTGAACAGCCTGCCTGTCCCTGGAGGAGTGGTTACTACCAAGAAGCTGTAGTTTTATTGGCCATTTTGGGTCAATTCTAAACTCCTTGATATGTCTCTCTTAAAACCCGGCTGCCTCGTGGTTTTGGCGTCTTTTCAGGCTTGCTAGTTGTTGCTGAAGCACCTACCAAGGGGAGAAAACACTGACAGAAGAAAAGGAGCCACTTCTGTGATTTTAAGTATTTTCTTCTGACTGCTTTGCCGCCTATTTTTTGGCATTTTCCGGCTTGCTAAAGTTTATATCTGTAACAGTAACAGTACTTGGAACACATCTAGAGCCTGTTTACTGCATTTCCTGTGTTGCACTTAATTTAAAATAGTTGTTTTCTCTAAAAGCTGCATTTTACCAGAATTTGGCCTAGCACTCAAGTGTGGGGTCATTTATTGCACTGTTGTGATTATTTTGTTGCTTGTGTATCTCTGCTACCTTTAAACTACAACAAAAAGAAAAAAAATCTTGCTTTTTTTCCCACTTTCTGAAAGTTAAGAAAGTTCAGTTACAGATTTGCTGTTCTGAACTGTTTGAAAGTTTCTAGAAGGCCAGTGCTTGTTTGGGCTAAAGGGAAGTCTCTGTGTTCACCAATGGGAGTGGTTAACACTGAACAGCCTGCCTGTCCCTGGAGGAGTGGTTACTACCTAGAAGCTGTAGTTTTATTGGCCATTTTGGGTCAATTCTAAACTCCTTGATCTCTCTCT
Source organism: Protopterus annectens (assembly GCF_019279795.1). Classification (NCBI taxonomy): domain Eukaryota; kingdom Metazoa; phylum Chordata; order Ceratodontiformes; family Protopteridae; genus Protopterus; species Protopterus annectens. The sequence goes on along the minus strand of NC_056730.1, from coordinate 353,524,100 downwards.
GTTAAAACCCTACAACTCTCTTTTTGCGCGGTTTTGCGCACTGAGCAGCGTCGGGCAGTGCCGCCTAAACAGGTTTAAACTATTCCAGGCTCCACAAAGTCTGCTCTTCACTTTTTCCCTTAGAACTGTTCAAACTCTCAAAGTAATCACTCTATTCTCTTTCTAAAGCCCTGCACTTGCTCAGCTCTTATAGGGAAACACTAACTAACTAAAGCATTACACCCTCCTTGACTTCTCATAAGTATTAGGCTCCCGATTGGTCCTTCCTGATCAAGTGAAAAATCAGTTCCCTTCCCTAATCTGATCAGTAAAAAACAGTTCCCTATACTAATCTGGTATGTCCAAGGGTCAGTTTCAAGGTTACTCTCCAGTCCAGCTGGTGAATCTAGGAATTTTGAGGCAATGTTACAATTGCTTTATGTACACAGACAACCCTATCCTCCTTCCAACAAACTGAAATACATGTGAGAGATGCAGTTACACAGCCAAACTGGAGGCAGAGCTCTCTCAACCCAAGACTGGCACAGTCAGTCAGGAGGAAAAGGTAACCACCCACACCACAAATCCAGTCTCACATGGACCTACTGCATCTGCATACCCAACACATAAACACACAAAAACATACTCGGAGGCTCTAAATAAAAATCTGCCTAAACAGCAAAGACCTCCTAAGCAGATATCCAAGCAACAGCCACCCCTCAACAATACCCACGAATCACATATCTCACAAAATCAGTGTGCCTCACAGTCACAGCCCTTAAAGCCAAACAACACACCAAATACACTTGTTATAGGGGACTCTATTGTCCAGCACACTGACGTCCCGCTCACCAGACTGAACAAGGAGAAGGTCACTGTAAGCTGCCTGTTGGGTGCCAGGATCCGCCACATAATGCAAGCACTCAGGTCACTCCAAAGCAAGTACAAGTATGACTCAGTCATTGTCCATGCTGGTGTGAATGACCTGAGATGTACCTCCCTGGACTACATGAAGAGACATAGAGGAGCTCTCTGACCATGTAGCCCAGGCTGGTATGACCCTGACCTTGAGTAGCATCTTGCCCTCACCAAGAATGATGCCACAGTATAAAGACAAAATGATGAGTTTCAACAATTGGCTAAAGTATTGGTGTCATTCAAAGGGGATCCAGTGTCTGTCAGCCTGGGATGACATACTCGACAAGCCAGGTTGCTTCGCTAGGGACAGCTTGCACCTGTCACCCTTAGGCTTTCGTATACTGGCCAAGGCTCTTGCCACCCCCATAGTGCCTTTTTTAGGCAAGGCTCAAAGGACAAACCCACCTCCATAGAAAACCCAGAGATAAAAAAAACTAAAGGTAATGCTACTCAATGCCAGAAGTCTAAACCTCAAGATGCATGCACTTGAGGCTCTCCTCAGTATGGAGAAAATCGATGTCTGTGCAGTAACAGAAACCTGGTTCAAGGCTCCCGAGAGCACCCCAGCACTACCAGGTTATAACTCATACCATGCGTTTTGGCCCCAAAACTCGGACCGAAGCACAAAAGGAGGGGGAGTATCTATATTCATCAAAGATACCTACACCTCCAGGTTAGTGGCACTGCACGAAGCATCGGAAACCATCCATGTGCAACTAACAGTGGGCAAAACTGCCTTTCAGTTTGTAGCCTGCTACAGAACACCCTCCCTATTACAGGAACCCCACTTGGCATTCCTGAGAACACTGGAGAATATGAAGGTCTCTCCAAACACTATGTTATTGGGTGACTTCAACTACCCAAGCATTGACTGGGAAAACTACTCAAGCCCAAACACCCTCACCCAATGGTTCCTTGAATTTATAAACTCTAATGCAATGGAACAACTGGTCACCACTACCACAAGAGGGAACAACATATTGGACCTGGTCATCACCAACATGGGGACTCTATGTTCCACACCAGAGGTAAACCTCTCATTGGTAAGATCAGACCATAAACAAATTTCCCTGGACATCCATACCCTGTCCCCACCTCCAGCCAAGGAAATCACTGTAAAGAATTTCTCAAAAGCCAACTTTGCACTTCTCAAGACTGAGGTGGAATCCTTCAAAGCCCCTGGGCCAGAGGATAATACAGCCCAATCCGCAGAATCCTTTACAAATGCATTCTATGAGTACCTGCAGGAATGCATGGATCATGCTATCCCAAATAAAACCAAGACTCACTCCTCCAAAAACAGGAGACCGGTCTGGTGGACGCCGGCCATAAATAAGCTATACAACAGAAGGAAGAAGCTACTACATGACAGAGCAAAATCCCAAAAAGGGAAGGCATCTCTGATCAGTATTAGCAAGAAACTTCGATCCCTCATAAAATCATCAAAAGCCAGCTTCGAAAGAAAAATTGCCCTAGACACTAAAGATAATCACAAGGCCTTCTTTAGTTATGTCAGGAACATGGGCGGAAAGTCCCAGATATGCTCTGAATTGTTGCATAACAGTACAAAATATACCGAACCTACAGACATAGCCAACATCCTGGCAGACAGATTCAGCACTAACTTCTCCCCCACTTCCCCCCCAAAGGAGCAAATGCCTATCCCAACTGAATGTAACTTCCCTGACATCACAGATGCACAGGTGAAAGCTGCCCTCTCCAAAGCAAAAAACACAGCATCTATGGGACTGGACGGTGTCCCAGGCCATCTCTTACACGAGCTACAAGAAGAACTGAACCCTCACATTAAGTCACTGTTCAAACTTAGCCTTACTACAGGATATGTATCCAAAGAATGGCGTACAGCTACAGTGGTCCCACTCCACAAAGGTGGTGCCACAACGTACCCTGGACACTATCGCCCCATAAGCCTGACTAGTCTGGTCTGTAAAGCTATGGAGCGTATTATCATGGAACTCATAAACAAAGACATTGGGAGCCTCCAGACACTGGACCCTACCCAATTCGGCTTTGTTAAGGGTAGATCTTGCCTCTTAAACCTAGTTGATTTCTTTGAAACAGTTACCAAAGCCATAGATGAGGGCAAGGTTGTCCACACAGCCTACCTGGACCTCGCAAAAGCCTTCGACACAATACCCCACTCGGGCATCATAAATAAGCTTACCAGCTTAAATATCAACCCCTATATCACAAGATGGGTTGCAAACTGGCTCAGAGATAGAACCCACATTGTCAGAATCGCAGGTGCCATGTCCGAATCCAAACCAGTTACAAGTGGCATCCCACAGGGCTCAGTTCTGGGACCTCTCTTGTTCGGTATATACTTCTCTGTGGTTAAGGCTAACACGGGGGGATTATGGCTGACAAAGTTCGCAGATGACTGCAAACTGGGGGCCATAATCGAATCTCCAGCTGACACAAGCATCCTCCAAAAGGGTCTCACAGAGACGGATGCTTGGTGCCAGAGCCACGGCCTCAAGCTAAATGCTAAAAAGTGCATAGTCATCCCCTTTAGGAAAAACAAGGTGCCCACAAATTACCACATATGTGGTAATCCACTAAGTACGGAAGTAATGAGAGATTTGGGGACCAACGTAGATAGTAATTTCTCCTTTGATAATCACGTTGCCAAAGTGGTTAGAAAGACCTTCTATATAGCCCACCTTATCACGAAAGGGTTCGCATCTAGATCAAGAGAGGTCATTGTGCCCCTCTACTCGTCACTCATCAGGCCCATAATTGAATACAATGCCCCTTTTGGGATGTACCTTACCCGACACCTGCAGCAACTGGAGAGACCCCAAAAGTACCTCACCAAGAAGATCATGGGCTACAAACAGATGTCCTATGCAGCTCGACTAAAGAAACTCCAGCTCTACTAAGTTGCTTACCGCCTACTCAGAGGCGATCTATGCCTGACGTACAAAGCCATGTCAAACCCAGAATTAATGGACAAGCTTCCACCTCAAAAAATCCAAGTCCCTTAGAGCTATACGCTCCAGGGACCTAAACCTCAGCACAAAAATAAATAGGTCATGCTGGAGGGACAAATTCATTTCCCAGAGGCTTCCCTCACTCTGGAATAGAATCCCAATTCATGTTAGACATAGCCCCTCGCTGACCCTCTTCAAGCAAAATCTGGACGCATGGATGGGAAATCGCAAATTCACCCCTGGGATCTCTTCTGTGTCCCTGCTACACAGAGGCACAGTAAACTAATCTTAAAAGGGTACCTTCTGTGACCTACTTTACAAAGGCACAGTAGGCTAATCTAATAGGGAGGCGGAAGCCAAATACACTCTGGCTAGGCTTATAAATGCCCTGGGGCAGATAGCCTAGTATCTACCTATGAACCTATGTATTTCAATAGCCAAAGCAAATAAAATAGGAAAAAGGGGGCATCCTTGTTTAGTGCCTTTTGTTATATGGATAGATTCTGAGGTGAAAGGACCTAATTTAATGTAGGCTAAGTTATTAATATATATATTTTTTTAAGAATAAGATGAAGGGAGGAGGAAATTCAAATAATGCTAAAGTTTTAAATAGATATTCCCAGTTGAGGGAATCAAAGGCTTTTTCTTTATCTAGTCCGATTAAAAGTGTTTCTCTATCTTTTTTATTCACATAATCTATAAGAGTAAGTATCCTTTTAATATTATCATGTGGGTGCCTGTTATATAAAAATCCAGTTTGATCATTATTAATTGTCTTTGAAAGTGAGATTTTCATTCTGTTAGCTAGGATTGACATGAATATTTTGTAATCATTATTCCGTAATGATATAGGTCTGTATGAGATGCAAAGGTCTGATGGTTTATTATCTTTTAGAATTGGTGTTATGAGCGAATATTTCCATGAGGGTGGTATTTTTGCTTCTGACTGGACTTCAAGCAAAGTTTCATGAAAAAGGGAGATTACTGTTGAAGGGAAGAGTTTGTAAATTTCTGTAATTATACCATCTATCCCTGTAGTTTTGTTAGATTTACTTTCCTTTAATCTTGTCAATAATTTCATTGTAGGATATAGGTTTTTGTAGGTCTAGTTTTAAGTTTTCTGGATTTTTTTTATATTGATAAGGTTTGTATTTAAGTTTATTTGGTTGTTATCTAAATCTTTTTAGAAGTGTTCCATAGAATGGAACCGAAATGCTTCAAGGATGACTCTTGTATCTGATACTTTTCCCCCTTTCCTTTCATGATTTATACTACTAATGTTATTTGCTTTAGATTGTATTTTAATTCTTGTAGATAAGTTATGTAGGTATCTGGGGGAGGTGGTTAATAAGTTTATTTTTAATTTTTCCAAGGCTAGACAAGTTTTGTGCATTAGAATTTCATTATATTTTTTATTTAATTCCTCTATTTCTTTTTTGACTTATGGACAATTCTGATTTTACTTTTTTTTAAGATTTTGTTGTCAAGAGTCTGGTTTTCAAGTCTAATGATTCAGATTCCCACTCTCTAACTTTGTTTTTGTACCAGCTAAGGGTCTTACCAAATAAATAAGCTTTTAATGAGTCCCAAACCATGACTCTACCGATTTTTGTTGTATTATTAATTTCAAGAAATAATTGTAGTTCTGACAACACCCAGGGTCTGAATTCTTTAACTTTCATGATATATGATGGAATTCTAGTTGAGAAGATTAAAGGTTCAAACTCTATTTGGAGCTTCATTATCAGAGAGTCATGATCTGAGAAGGTGCATGGAACTACTGAGAAGTTGAGGATTTTTGTTTGTAAATCTTGAACTACAAATAATTTGTCTATTTTGGTTTGTGTTCTAAATCTATGGTCTTTATGGGAAAATAATAAGGATTTATCATCTTTTACTTTAAAAGTGTCTATTAAATGAAATGAATCAATCCATCTTTTTAAGAATTTTGAAATAGTTGCTATGCGAAAAGACTTCTTGGTGGTTTCAGAAGCTTCTAAGGTACAATTAAAGTCTCCTCCCAGTATAAGATTTCCTTTACAATTGTTGGAAATAAAATATAGGTGTTTTTTAACCGTTCCTGCTCCAATTCCTTGGAACCAATATAAGGTCCATATGCTGTTATTAAATTTAATTATAACAAATGCGAGTAGACCTTCTTTGTCATCATATTTATAAATAACTTTTGGAGTGATTATGTTTTTCTTCCAGAGAACTGATACTCCTTTTATCTTTGTTCTATAGGAGGTTTGAGTTAAGACTGTATAGTCCTTAGGGTTCCAAATAAAGCTATCATTAGTCTTAAAATGCATTTCCTGAAGAAATACTACTTGTGCCTTATTTAGATTTAAATATTTTAGTAAGTTTGATCTTTTATTTGCATCATTTAAGCCATTAGTATTTAATGATAAGTATGTTAAATCCATTTCAAGTTATTGTTGGAAGAAACATTTAGCTTTTTTTTTTTTTTTATTTTGATTATAGTAGTTATACCATATTCTCTGATAACATTGAATGTTATTTTTGTGTGTGTAAACTTGGGAGTGTAATTTAATGTTCTTTCTTCTTTAAAGACAAGTAGAGTAAAATTCTGGTCAGGCTTTAAAAAAGTACTTCTATAAAAAAAGAAGTTATGTACCTACCATAACATTCCATGTTAGTTGTCTTCTTCTCGCCTTCTTTCTTGCTGGTTGGGTTCGGAGCCGACTCGGGCATCTTCAAAAGCTCGAGAGCTACTTACTGGCTCGAGAGCTGCTTACTGGCTCGAGGCCCCCTATATCCCATGATGCCTGGCACTAGATACCCAGATCTCGGTTGGTAAGACTAACTGCAGACATAATAAGAAAGGAATCCTATCCTAGAATGCATAAATCATACTGGAGAGACTACTAGTCAGAAAGGAATAGCCAGAGAAGACTCAGCCAGTGAAAAATCAAGAGGAACTCTTCTCTGTCCACTAGGATAGGGGGATGGAGGGTGGGACGCACGAAAGAAGGCGAGAAGAAGACAACTAACATGGAACGTTATGGTAGGTACACAACTTCTTTATGTTAAGTTGTCTATCTCACCTTCATTCTTGCTGGTTGGGACAGCGTCCCTAGTGCCTAAAGTCCTGGGTGGCTCATCGGAACAGACTCTTCTGGAACCAAAATCAGCTCTGCTCCTAGAAACCACATCCAACTTGTAATGCGAAATGAAAGTATGCGGGATGGCCCACGTAGCCGCAGCACAAATAAATTCCATGGGCAACCTAGCCTGAAAGGCCACCGAAGTGGCTAAAGCTCTGGTGGAGTGACCTTTTGGTTTGACTGGCAATTCTTTATTCCTCAGTTGATATATAAATGTGATGATAGAAGTCAACCATCTGGATAAGGTTACTTTGGAGACTGGAAGACCTTGTTTTCCCACAGCATAAGACAGGAAAAGTTGGTCCGATTTTCTAATGTCCTTAGTTCTATGCAAATGAAAGCGTAGTTGCCTGTGAACATTTAACTGATGCAACTTATATTCCGCCCTGTTGGACTGGTTAGGAAAAAACACAGGGAGGTCTATGGACTGATTTAAGTTATTCTCTGAGTAGACCTTAGGAAGGAAGGAAGGATTAGTCCTGAGAGCAACCCTGTCATTGTGGAACACGAGGTACGGAGGACGGATAGAAAGAGCCTGAAGTTCCGAAACTCTTTTGGTTGAAGTAATAGCTACCAGAAAAAGGGTTTTCCAAGATAAGAACTTCAAGGAGCAAGAAGCTGCAGGTTCGAAAGGGGGCAAAATTAGAGAAGCTAAAATCAAATTTAGATCCCACGGTGGTGGAGGATCTCTCACTGGGGGCCTGAGCAGAGTGGTCCCTTTGAGAAAGGCTTTACATAGCTTATGAGACATGATATTGTTTTCCGACAGGCCAGTGTGAAAATTTGAAATTGCAGCTAACTGAACTCTAATCGTAGTGGAATTGGACCCAGCATGGAAGAGTTCTGCAAGAAATTCCAAAATGTGGTGTACAGGGGCTGAAAAGGGGTCTATACTCTTAGCCTCTGCCCAGGAAGAAAAACGTTTCCACCTACTAGCATAAGTTTTTCTAGTCGTAGACTTGTGCGATGACAAAATGATTTCACGCACAGAGGGGGAGATATCTGGAAGTCTGGCTAAAGTTGGAAGTGGAGCAACCAAGCAGTGAGCTGGAGAGATCGTAGGGATTGGTGCAGCCCGCCCGATTGATGAATCAGAAGAGGTCTGGAACTAGGTCCAGAGTCCAAGGCTGCTCGAGAAGATGGTGATGCAGGAACGGGAACCATATTTGTCGAGGCCAGTAAAAAGCAATGAGGATAATTTTGCAGCCCAATACGGTAGCTTTCTGTATTAGCTTCAGGATTAGGGGAAAAAGAGGGAATGCATAAAGAAGTCCCTGAGGCCAATCATGGACTAGAGCGTCTCTGGGGGAATGTCCAGGAAGTGGACGTAGAGAGAAGAAATTGCTGCACTTGCTGTTGAAGGGAGTTGCAAAAACGTTGCAGCAAGATTGGCCCTGTTTGCGGAAGATTTGGTCTGCAACTACCTGATTCAGAGACTCCTTGTGAGGCATGAGAATTGCACTGCTCAGCCTGTCTGCTATGACCTTGGACCTCCCAGGTATGTGCGTTGTGATCAGAAACCGTTGGGAAGAGATCGCCCACTGCCAGAGTCTGAGTGTTTCTCGACATAGGGGGTAGGACCTGGTTCCGCCCTGCTTGTTGATGTACCACACTACTGACATTGTCCGTTCGAATTGCAATGGTCCCGGTAGGAAGAGAGTCCTGAAGAGCTTGCAACACTAAGGGCACGGCCCTCATCTTCAAGACGTTTATATGCAGATGGTACTCGTGAGGTTGCCAGGTGCCTTGGACTGTTCTGCCCTGATAATGCCCCCCCCACCCGATCAGGGAGGTGTCTGTGGTCACCGTAGCAACTGGTGGGGGGAGTACAAATGGTCTGCCGTGGGACACTGATGTGGAGACCATCCACCACGCAAGGTGCTTCTTGCATGCTTGTGTGATCATAATCATGTAAGACATGGGAAGCTGCTGGAAGGACCATTGGGTGAAAAGAAGCCACTGGAGAATCCTCAAGTGAAAACGAGCTATAGGGATGAGTATGATTGCTGCTGACATGAGACCCAGAGTATGGAGGACAAACCTGGCTTAAATTCTTTTGCATGCTAATAAAATCTTCACATGTTGGCAAATCACTAATACCCTGTCTGGTGGAAGGCTCGCTGACATGTCTTTGGTATTTAAATTTGCGCCTATAAAGGTGACAGATTGATAGGGCGACAATGCAGACTTTTCAAAATTTATTGTGATACCTAGCCTGGAGCAAGTCTCGATAGTGCAGTTTCTGGCTCGCAGAAGGTGATGCCTGGTGGTAGCAGTGAGGAGCCAGTCGTCTAGATATGGAAACACCTGGAATCCTTGCCTTCTCAGGTGAGCGGTAACTACTGCCATACATTTGGTGAACACCCTGGGGGCTGTGGTGAGACCAAAGGGCAGAGCTCTGAACTGATAATGGCTGGCTCCCAGCGAAGGAATCTTCGGAAGCGTCTGTCCATTTTGATGTGGTAGTACGCATCCTGAAGATCTATAGAGCACATCCAACTGTCCTGACAAAGAAAGGGTAAAATGGACTGTAGCCTGACCATCCGAAACTTCGGTCTTTGTACAGACCTGTTCAGTCTGCTGAGATCCAGAATGGGTCTCCAGTCTCCTGTCTTTTTTGGCACCAAAAAGAACCTTGAGTAAATTCCGGATCCTTGTTGGTCTGCTGGGACTTGCTGGATGGCCCATTTTCTTAGCAGTTTTGAGACTTCTTAAACTGCTTGGTCCCTTAGATTGGGTGGAACGTCTGGAAGGGACTTCTCTGACCTTAAGGGGGTGCGAATAAAGGGAATTCTGTAGCCTCCGGATATAACGGACTGTACCCATGTGTCTTGTGTTATGTCTTGCCAGGCTTTTGGGTACAGCGATAATCTTCCCCCGACTGCCTCCAGAGGTGGGCAGCCATGCAACCCTTCAGGGATGCTGGAAGGGCTTTTCAGACAAGGATTCTCTGCTGCCCTGATTTTGCTCTGCCACGAGGGCAGCGTCTATTATTGTTCCCTCCTCTGCCCCTGGATGGGAACTCACCACGTGTGTCCGGCAAGGCTCCCTGGGATTTCCGGAACCACATCTTTCCACTCTTCTGGCCATTGGGATATGGTCTGGAAGGAGTGGAAAAACAGACTCCTACGACAGAGAGAGTCTTGCCTTCCTGCTCACACCTGGTAAGGGTGTCCTTCACTTGTGATCCAAAGAGAGAGGAACCATCAAAGGGGGTGTTAGTGAAAGATGCTCTGAAAGGTTCCGCAAAGTTACACAGCCGCATCCAAGCGTGTCTCCTTAGGGCAACTCCTGTGCCTGTGGCTCTACTTGCACCATCGGCTGCATACAAAATGAGCCTCATGGAGGAGTTTACCACTGAATTAAGAGTCACCAGTTGGGAGGCTGCTTTAGCCTGGGTCCCCTCAGCTGAAGGATCTTGAAGGGTATCTCCAAGCTCTTTAAGGATATCCCTTTGAAGATGGGTACAGTGGCACAAATAATTCAGGGACCTCATGGAAAAGGTCGCTGAAGAGAACATCCGCTTCCCATATCTGTCCATCGTCCTGGACTCCTTGTTAGGGGGATGGACAGATGAAGAAGTTTCTGTCAACTCCTTCTTTGTGGCCGCCGCTACCACCATGGCATCAACGGGAACACCTTTGGCCAAAAACTGTTTGTCCTGTGGTGCAGTAATGAATTTGGCAGGTCTTCCGGGGGTCGGTTCCACTGAGTCTGGAGCTGACCACGTCTTTTGAGCCACCACAGACATCAGTGGGTTGAAAGGCGGAGACACCCAGGAGGTGGAAGGTTGGGATCCAAACGCGTCCAGAAATACCGACTCATCCTCGGAAGGGCTTAGGGCAGTCCAGTTCCCCCTCTGCCTAAGCATCTCAAGGATGTCTGAGAAGGTGACATCTTAAGGGGGGGATCTTGGGGACCCTTCCGAATCCCCTAAGTCGGTATCTGATGTGACAGACTCAGGGGAGTCAACATGCTTCCTCTTGCATTTTTTCTTACAGGGTGGCTCCTCTGAATGATCAGGGGAGGCCTCAGAAGAGGAAGATACACCCAAAGGGGTGTCCTGGAGCACTGGATCCCCACACTTGGGATCTGGAAGAGGGGCAGAGGCTGACGCAGGCACCCTAGGAGGAGGAGCCGATGGGGTCGATCGTGGGACTGACTCTGGCCAGTACACTCCTCATCACCTCGAACACATCCCTGCCTGGACGCAGAGAGGGCTCCGGTTCCGAAGAAACCAGAATCCCTCTCCGCACTGAGGGGGATGGCTCCGAGGCAGATGTGGGAGCCGAGCTCACCTGAGCCGAAGCCCCGAACCTGTGAGTGGGGTCAGACAAGGATCCGATGCCACTCGCCCTCTCAGAGCCAACAAGTGAGTCCCGGCGCCCAGACCCCTCCAGGGACTGTACCATGGAAGGGATCGGAGTCGACGACGGAACCGAAGGAGAAAGTATTGGAGCCGACGGTTCCATGACTCGAACCACAACAAACTCCGGCTCCGAGCTCAAAGGATGAGTCGGAGGAGGAATATCTACAGACATGGACGGAGCCGACACCTGATGAGGGGGGCTGGACAACATTTTGGCTAGGGCCTGCGATTTTAACAGCCTACTGCTAACCCAGACTGAAACTTTTCCCCTCCTGCTCATACCCCTTCCCCTTTCCCCTAACCTATACTTCCATATCTACCGATTTCTCTTTTTTTCTCATAGTAATAGGATAAATGTAAGGACCTGACTCTGTTTGCCCATACCCAGCTTGTGCTTAGTGTAATTGCTATTCTTTACTTAGTTTAATCTTTTAACATGTCTTTAGTCAATTGTACCTCTGTACTGTTATGTTATGATATATGTCTTTGTTATATATTGTTAACTTTGTTAGTGTTAATGCTTGGAGCTTTTCTCCCTGGGCCTCTACTGAAAATGGACATTTATCCAGTTAGACTAGCCCGGTCAACAAATGTAAAATAAGTAAAATAAAATACTGACCACTCTTTCCAAGTCATGGTCCAAAAGTCTTGAGGACCGAGAAGAGTGGGATGAGCGATGACTACGCTCCAAATGGAGCAGCGGTGATCTTGGAGCCGAACGTATCATCTCCAGAGAAGGAGACATGGATCTTTTTCGACTCTCATACGGCTCTGAGGAATGTGTTGGAGCCGACTGGGAGGGAGGAACATCGGTTCCAGCCAGAGCCGAGATGGATGGTATAGCTTCACCCAATGACGGCTCCGAACTGGGAGCCGAAGGTTTAGGTGGCCTGGAAGATTTCACAGGCTGAGCCTTAGCCGATGAATCTTGGAGCTTAAGCAAACCCCTCAGGATCAATTTGTTTTTGCGCTCCTGCAGGACTCTTGGACTGAAAACATGGCAAATTGAGCAAGAGTCCTGCAGGTGCATGGCGCCCAGACAATAAACACAAGAAGTGTGACCATCTGTCAGAGACATCTTCTGACAGCATGAGTCACACTTCTTGAATCCAGATGGCTTAGGATCCTTGGACATCCTGAAGGAAAAACCAAGGAACAAAGAACACACAGAGAAAAGTTGAGGTAACTAACCACTAAAAATTACACACTGCAGTTACCACAACCAAAAACTACAAGCAAGGTATATATCTGCACTACTATAAATAAAAAACTATAGTTAACTATCACTAAACAACCAACAGTAATAATAAAATATATATATATATTTTTAAAGGAGATAGAGAGAAAAGGTTATCCTCTAACTTAAACGGAAAACCTTTCTGAGAGAAGGGGGGAGGGGAAACTATCTAATTAAAACGAGTTTCTGAGGAGAAGTAACAAGGATTAGGTAGAGACTAGCTACAATACAACAGTTTTAACTAAACGACTAATTCTACACTAAAACTAACAGTTTTATAACAAGAAAAAATGATAATAATAAAGTTTTATACAACCTGAGCCAGTAGAACAACCTCTCAGCAGAAGCGGCAAATGAGATCTGGGTATCTAGCGCCAGGCATCATGGGATATAGGGGGCCTTGAGCCAGTAAGCAGCTCTCGAGCTTTTGAAGATGGCCGCATCGGAGCCGCGGATCGGCTCCGAACCCAACCAGCAAGAATGAAGGCGAGATAGACAACTTAACATCATTAATTCTAAAGTATCAAATGCAAGTAAATATGAATTTCCCAATAAACATGGAATGAAAGTCATTCCTAATCCATCAGATAAAGACAGATCTATTGGATTATCACTCATACCTTTAACAAACAATATCAACTGAGCTCCATATTTTAAATTATTATATGGAGAAATTTCTTAAAAGAGATATGAAATTCTATATTATTCTATTATTCTACAGTATTGTATATATCAGGATGGAATGTTAATCGTGTAAACAATTATGTTGACTTAGAAAAATCCAATATTTAGTTACCCTTAAGAGATCCCAAACATGTCAGATATGTCATTTCGGATAAATTAAATGCAACAGAGCAGCATACACTAAATAAGCCAACAAATAGATTATTACTAAAATAATTTGACTAAAAGGACTCTGTAGGAGACAATGAGTGTTTACCAATGAAATATGAATTTACTGTAGGGTTACGGTCTTCCTTTACTTTCCCACTCTTCTGCTCACCAACTTCAACTTACACTTATGAAAAGACATGGCTTATCAGTGGTATCCTGACTCTGAGTAGAGGCGCCCTGCATTCTAGTGTGCAGTGCTTTTACATACTTATAGATTTACAAAGCAGAGTCTAAGAATGAAGTATGATCACCCTCACAATTCCCACCCTGCATAGGACACCTCCTGTTTCCAGAATGGGTAATCACATCAGGTCTAGAATGAATGTGCAGTTACCCATATGGTAATTAAGACTTACCTTAGGTAAGTATTAATCAAATAGTATTTAGAGCATCTTAGAGAGTTCTCGGGACAGTTAGAATACTCTTAAGCCTCTCCTCCCTTGACCAAAAACAGACATTTCCCTTCCCTTTCTTTCCCTTGTTTTAAATCAGTACTAATAAAAGAAATTCAGCAAAAATAGGAAAACAGAAATAACATTCAGTAGTCCGTCTTGTACATGACTCGCAATCCATTAAACGAGGCAGTGACTAACATCACTTTAGTAAACATTATAAAGACAAATTAGAAATAATTTCCGAGCTCTTTAAATTTTCTAATAAAGCAAAAAGTTCAGTATCTTCACAAATCCTTATCTGTTTAAAAACTTTCATTTGTCTCTGTAGTTGCTGCTGTCTAGGCTATTTTTTTTTCCCCCCCTCCCTCCCTGTTGGTGTCTGTGTTGTTGTACTTGGTGGCTTTTGGTTGCAGTTGCCTCCTACTGTGACACACACCCCAGTCTCTAGTGTCATTAGCTCATTCTGCTTAATACAGAGAACATTTGATAAAGGCCTTCCTCCTTTCTTTTTTTTCAAAAAAAAAAAACAAACTTTTTTTTTTTTTTTTTTTTACCTTTTGTGTTCTGACTGTCCTTCTCACTGTCCTTTCAAAAATATTTATATATCAGAGAGTATATTTCACTTATTTTTTGTCATAACTGTTTTTAACCTATTTTTTTCTGTTTTTGATTATTTACTGCTTAGCGACTGCATTTTAGCTGTTTATACAGCTCTGCATTCTATTTAAACTGTTTTTGTGTTGATTAACTGTTTTGCACTTTTAAAAAGTTAGTTGTTGCTTAATTTTACCTGTAGGCTAACACACTCAGTGGCTGTAAAAGCATTTATAGCATTTACTGTCTGTTTTTCCTCTGTTTTCTGCAAAAAGAAAAAAAAAAAAAAAATCTTGTTTTATTCCATATCCTTATTTGGATAAAAGGAAGGCCTTTGTTAGTGGGGAGCACTGAGCTATTTGTGGTCAATTCTAGCTCTTTTTCAGCCCCCTAAAATAGCCCACTTTAGCTGCTTTTTGGTCTGATTTAAGTATTTTTTCTGGCTTTTGATTATTTACTGCTTAGCGACTGCTTTTTCGCCTGTTTATACAGCTCTGCATTCTATTTAAACTGTTTTTGTGTTGATTAACTGTTTTGCACTTTTAAAAAGTTATTTGTTGCTTAATTTTACTTGTAGGCTAACACACTCAAGTGCGCCAGCGCTTAAAAGCATTTATAGCATTTACTGTCTGTTTTTCTTCTGTTTTCTGCAAAAAGAAAAACAAAAAAAAAAATCTTGTTTTCCGCCTTACTGAACTAGAATAGTCCAGTCTTCAGAGTTTGCTGACCTCTGGGCTTTGTCTTGGTTCCTGTGCTATTCCATATCCTTATTTGGATAAAAGGGAAGCTTCTTTTGTTCACCAGTGGGAGTGGGGAGCACTGGCGGCCTGTTTGTCCCTAGAGGAGTGGTTCCAGCCAGAAACTTGTAGTCTATTGGCCATTTTGGGTCAATTCCTAGCTCTTTTCAACTCTCTGCTATAAAGCCGCTTAGCTCGCTCTGTTTTTTTCAACCTGCAGTTGGCCTCTGCACAGTCCTCACCCGCAGCCGTCGGCAGAGAGAGCAAAGACGAGAGTTCCTGATTTAAGTTCTTTTTTTTTTTTTTTTACTTTTTCTAGCACTCTGCATTTTCGTCTGTTTATACAGCCTCTCAAGCTCTTTAGCACTTTTTTTGTGTATTTTTTTATATAGGTAAAGTACTTGTATACCAAACAAAGTACCACATTAGCCTAGAACCCTTTTCAACCCCAGTCAGTTTCCTACTCAGCCCTTCTGCATAAGTTTTCTGGTTTTCTTTCTGTAAAAAAAAAAAAATCTTTAAACCTACACCTTACTGAACTAGAATAGTGTTGTTCCTTCAGAGTTTAGCAATCTCTGGGCTTTGGCATGTCTCCAGTGCTACCACATGTGTGCCCACCATAAAGGGATTATTCAAAGGGTGCAACTAGCCTTCAACAGCAGCAGCCAGAGCAGGCAACCAGCAGTGGCGCCAGCCAGCCAGAGAAACTCACACTGCCATTTTTTCCAAACATTCTACTCCCAACCCTAAACAACAATAAAGCTGAAGGACATGTGATTTGCAGTGAGTGCCCATAACCAAAATCAAGGCAGCGCCCTGCACCCTCCAAATAAATTTCAACTGGGACAAAGTCTGCTCCTTACATAAGAAACTTAGAACATCTCTACTCAACTCAGTAACAGCCTTGTCACAAATAATATAGCCAAGCACATGTCTCTTTAGCATTTTAATATAGGTAGCACTGAATACTACACCATTGTATTACAAACCACTTAAGATCCTTGAGAAGGCTCCAGTCCCTTGGGACCTTCCACTCAGGCAAAGCACAAACTTTTTCCACACTTCAGCAATGAGTAGGTCAGTTGCTCTGTCGTGGAATGGGTGAATGTGAATGGCCTGAGATCTTACAATCTGGAGACATAGAGGAGAAACACTACACATTAGAGAAGTAATTATGTAGCCCAGACCGGTAATACAGCTGACCCTGAGCAGTATCCCTGCCACAACAGGGAGAGCTCTCAACTCAATTAATAATTGACTAGACAGCTTTAGTCATTGGCCACGCACAATTCACTGACCCAGTTTCATAGATACTGAGCAACTGGACAACATGAGCATGAACACACCGGTTGCTTCTCACCCTCTCACAGGCAATCTATTGGCTGTACTGAGCAGCCCAAAGCAGAAGACAACAAAGGCATACCAAGCCAACAGAAACAATTCACACATCAGTCGCAAACCCTAACAAAAAAAACAAAACACAGCAAACAAGCCCAAAACACAATGCAGATGCCACTTGACACACTGGATGTGCACGTCAGACACCTGAATGTATGGGAGAACATCGTGAACCGTCTGCTAGCCAGAAGCACTTCAGGCGCTTACTACTTTAGCCACTCCGCAGCAATAGGTCTCCCCACATAAAGAGCAAGTATCCATAAGTCATTAAAGGATAAAGGAGCCTCTCCTGAGAATGCACTCTCCTGACTACCACACCTACAGATCATGACCCCGTCCACAGGCATCGGAGACCATCCAGGTGCAATTAACTCTAGGTAAACAGTATCCTACCCTTTCACACAGAAAATCTGTAAGACACTACAAAGTATAAAGCTTTCCAGACACCCTCTATGACTGGACTCATTCTACTAAAATCCAATGTCTGTCTCTTACCAAACATAGACAAGTAAGCCCCAGCACTTTCAAGTAACCCCAGCTTTAGCCAACAACATGGCTCAACTCCTGCTTGAGTTCATAAACCAAATGCCATACCAGACCCTCTGATTAGAGTAAGGCCTAAAAAGAAAAACTCACTTACTGATATCAATACAAGAAAAACTAAGGTACTACTCGCCCTAATTACCATCCACAAACCTCACAGTGCACCCAGCAAACCCTCAGTATGAATTCTGCAACCCCTCCACCCCCAGCAAAAAACCCCAGTCAAGAATTCTTATAAGCCACCCTTCAACTACAAGGTTAAGCATCCACAGTGCTGCCTAAAACAGCCAGTGGAAACCACAACCCACTGCGGAAAGCACTTACAAATGCAGGAACGACCACTACCCCAGGAACCTGGCAACACATCTAAGCATAAGATAAAATCCATAAACAATTAACCAGGTAAAGGTGCCAGTGACCAGGACTATGACAACTACAGGACACCTTTCTCAAAAGGCAGTGAAACCCAACAAACCAAAACCTGAACCACCTGAGTCAATACCACACAACTTCACAAACACTCATCAAATTGGGAAAATTAAACTATAGAAAAATCCCAAGGAATGAAAAAAACGCCCCAAAAGCCTTCTTTAGCTAAGCAAGCTTTCCAAATGTTAAAACCTCCACTATGGAACAACTAGTCACCATTCAAAAATCACTGAACCCACAGACATGCCCAACTCCATCCTCCTCCCCTGGTGGGAAAATTTCCCACACCGGAAGTATCAACTCCCAAACATCTCAAACACCCAAGGTCTATTTCACTGCTCAGTCCAGCCCCCACCCAAGCAAAAAAGACCACAGTGAAGAATTTCTGAAACAACAACATACATTCATAAGAACTAACGTCCTCACATGGGCCTGAGCCAGCATTTAAAAACCACAACACGCTACTGCAAAAGAATGTTATGCCTTAATCAGGAGCCATTTCCAAAAATGTATTGATCAAGAAACTGTCTCAATAAAAATCGGAAGCTTCAGCAAAAAGGTATGAAAAAGTCGCTGGAGGACTGCCATAAAACTACTCTCTCTAGAAAAAGAGGAGAGCTATGACAAGAACTCTAACAAAATTTACAAATAATGAGACATCACTGATCAATGAACTAATAAAAACTTTTCATCACTCATAAAAACATTGATGAAAAAACTATCATTTTTTCAAAAACATTCAACAAAAACAAAGCCGTGGTGTTCTAAAATACAGCCTACCTTGACCTAGCAAAGCATTCATCATGCTCCCCACAAGTATCAAAAACAAAAAAACCACAGAACCAGTAAACATTTTGCCAACACCCTGGCAAGCAAAGGTTCCAGGCAAGACCCCAAGTCAGAAATGAAAAAGGTCTTGAGATGCTCAGTCCTGGCTCCCTTCTAAACCAAACCTCTTTTTCTCCTGGCCCGTAACCATGTTAAATTGTAAGCATCCATCAATGGGCATTATCAAGGTGTGCTGAAACATAGCTGACTCCCACTGGAAACACCTGGAACTGCTTTAATCCGGCTGGACAGACGGCTCCTTAAGGAAGGATACACCAAAGGCGGTGCTGTGACAGTAACCTGGGGCCTGACGTCACAAGCAACCCTTTCCTTTAATGCAAATCCAAAAATAGCCACAGAATGGCTTGGATTTAAACAACAATAGGGATACCAGAGAGGATCATAATTGGGAACCTACAAATAAAGACAAGACAGACCTACACTGCTTGATCCTACCTAGAAGTTTTTCAACAAGGCCCATACATTGCTGAGGGACCTTCATTCTAATCAGAATACCTTGTGTCAGCAGTTCAATTGAGCTACTCTGAATGTACCCCCTACATTGACTCATGCTATCTCACAAGTACCCATACTCACCCCCCATAGCCAGCATGTGAGCTTAGATGTCACACCATATGGAAAGCAAGATGCTCAAACAACTGGCTCAAGGGACATTCATGCTAGGGTTAGGAGTCCATGGGTGCCTTCAGACTCCATAGCCTCCAACTCGACCCAATTGGCCTGTCGATGTCCAACTGTGCCAAATCACTTTATTTGAATGTATGCAAACAAAGGAAATCAACCAGTTCCACGGATAAGTGCCAGGACAAAAAAGAAGGACCACTTCATCAACTCCCACAGTACTGAACAGGGATTTCATCCTCCAGGAAGGTCTCATCAGGATGGATAACAGAAGATGACTTGGATTATTCCAAATGGATAAAGTGTAAGAGAAATCCCTCTGAAAGGATACAATCTTGGGGACCCAGATAGATGGTAATCCTATCGACACTGGAGAGTCTCACACTGCCTGGGTGGCCAAGTACACCTGGCTGGGTCTTTGAATGTCAGCCAGCATGGTGGCCTAGGCCTATTTCTACTGCCACACTGATCATTTCTAGGTATCAGTCCAACCCAGAGAGTCATTGCAATTATGAACCTATGAACCTATAACAATAAGCTATTTTAACTAAAAGTGTAAAGCATTTCAATGTTTCCTTGCATGTATACATTTCTACTTACATTGTAGTGTCAATAGCTCTCTTTGAAATCTGTACAATACTTCACTTCTTCAAATCATTCCTTTTTCAATACAGGTTTTGTTTTATCAAAACGGCAACAATATTTCAAGGGCACAACTAATACTTAGACTGATGTTTCAAATAAATAACCTGTCAGTTGCCAATTGAGTTAGTTTAGAATGTATGGTTAGCACAAATATAGCATGTTGCAAAAATATGTATTTTTTCATTTGCTCTAGAGACTGTCATATGCAAGTGACATATATAATGCAGCATATATAGAGCAGATTGCTTATGGATTCAGGTTGTTAAAGTAAGTTATGATTATTAATCAGGCAGATTCATTAAGTTCACAAGTAGTTTGGGGACATTTCAGTTGTGTTTCCAGGAATGTGTAGTCCAATGTGAGTCATTTATAAAGCATTTACAAGTTGTTCTATTAAGTTATCTAATTTACCCTTCCTTAGATTGTAATTCAGTTTAATAGCTAAATAATATTACTTTTTTATTTGTTATCTGCGAGGCTAAATGCACTTCGCAGATTCAAAAAGTCCATAGAAACTGCCGCAGTTGTTTTCTGTTGCCATGACAATGCAAATATAGTGGTTCCTAATCAACGAGTGTTAAAAAAACAAAAAAAACAAGTAGTTCATGAGGCTGATAAAGAAAGCTTAATTTCTCACTAGCAACAGTACATTTTTCCCTCCTTTTAAATATTATGTTAATATTATAGGAAATAATTCAACTGACGGTATGTATATAAACGAAACATTTCAGAGTTAATCGCTAACATGCCCCGTAACCATTAAGAATAACAGCGTCCACCATTAATCTAATAACTATTGTAATAACTTCTAAATGAGTCCACCTTTCCTCATAAACATGTGTCACAATTCATTAAACAAAGAAGAGTCTAACATCTGTCTAATAATCATTATAAAGACAAATAATAGTAATTTCCTAGCTCTTCAAACTTTCTGATATCACAAAATGTTGACAGTAAGCTATTTTAACTGGAAGACTAAAACATTTCAATACTTCCTTGTGAATATACATTTTTACTTATACTGTGAAGGTTGTGTGTTAGGCCCAGCAAGCCAGCACGTAAGACTCTACTGCCAATCATTAGTGGACCGGAGTTCCGCTGTGGCGACCCCTAACCGGGAAAAAGCCGAAAGACACAAACAAACAAACAAACTTATACTGTAGTGTCAAGAACTGTCGCTGAAATCTGTGCATTACTTCACTTCTTTCAAGTCATTCATTTTACAGTTCAGATTGTATTTTGTCAAAATGTTAATAGCATTTTAAGGGCACATTTAATATTTAAACTGATATTTTAAATGAATAGCTATCAGTTGCCAAGTGAGTTTGTACAGAGTGTGAGGTAACTGCAATTACACAATGACCCCCCCGTTAATATTCCAAAACGTGCACGCTGATTGGTCAGCGTGCCCGTTGTAAATCCGACTTATACTAATGGAATAAGGTCCGGACTTTTTCCATTAGTATAAGTCTTTACTTTTTTTGTGTTAGATCGCCACGGAGAACGGAAGAGCTCCGTTGCTGTAATCTCGCTATGTTAAACGAGTTTAACATAGCGAGATATCTTAAAAAAAAAAAAAAAGCAACGGAGATCTTCCTTTCTCCGTTGCTTTTTTTAAAGCTGTCTCGCTATGTTAAATGAGTTTAACATAGCGAGACAACTTTAAAAAACCAACGGAGAACTTCCTTTCTCCATTGCTTCTGCTACACAAAGCTCTGATGTACTGCATAAGCACACACATGCGCAGTACATCAGAACTGCCCCAGGATACCGGGCAGCACGGACGCATTACACAATGCCATTATTTAAGAAAAGTTAAGTATGTCTTTCTTAAATAATGTCATTGTATAATAGCAATAACTCACGCCTGGGTTCGCCCTTGTGACCAAACTACACCAACTGTGGGTAAATCCAGCATTACCCACACCCAGGCGTGGGTTATTGCTTAAAGATAACATGTTGCAAAAAGTAATATGTATCTTTTCATGTGCTCTAGAGACTGTCAATTTCAAGTAACACATAAAATGCAACTTTTACAGTGCAGACAGCTTGTGAATTCTGCATGTTAAACTGAGTAATACTTTTTTAATCAAGCAGCTACATTTAAGTGCACATGTACTTTGGGAACATTTCAGTTGTGTTTCCAGGAATATGTAATCCTATGAGGATAAATCATAAAATATTTACAAATAGTCCTATTATGTATTTATTTTACCTTGCTTAGGTTGTTTTTCATTTTAATAACTAAACATTACTTTTTCTTATTATTTATCTGTGAGGCTATATGCACTTCACAGGTTCACAGTGTCCTTAGAAATTGCAGCAATTGTTTACTGTTGCTATAGCAACACAAACAGAATGTGAAGAAAGCTTCACTTCTCTTAACCAACAGTACATTATTCCCTCCATTTTTTTAATATATTTAATACTAAAAGGAAATAATTCAAAGGACATATGTACATGAACGGAACATTTCAGAGTTAATCACAAACATGTCCCCAATCCCAATAAGCATAATAGTGACTATCCTTAATCTAATAAATATTGTAATAACAATTAAGTTCACTATTCCAATTAGTCTACCTTAAAACTAGATTATTTAGTCTATTATTTATCTATGTATAGATAGTGAGTTATTAAATATATACAGACTGTATCAGTATAGTAAACAGGAGAGAATTTAGAAAGGGAGACAAGATGTAGTTAAAATAAATAATGAGAAAAGAGAGAAAGAAAAGAGGAAATTAAGAGAAAATGCACATATACTATGTATGTTGATTTACAGTATAAATAATTTATGTGCTATATAACCCTCCTTCTGTGAATGAAAAGTACCCTGTTTTACATACCTGAGGTAATGTGAAAACTCTCATGTGTCATCTATTTTCAAAAAATATAAAGATTCCAGTAGTTACCTTTGTTTTACAATTCCAAGCAGTAAAACTGGTCCTTTAAAGTAATGTTAAAACAATTCATATCATAGTAGATGCTTTGAGAGATTTGGCTGTAACAGTATCACTCTTTTACTTCTTCTTTTTGACATCTGTCCAGACATTTGTTTATTTTGTTCTCTTGAGAGAAGGTGCCATCCAATCCATATATTCTGGTAAAGTAATCACATTATTAGTTTTAATAAATGAAGAGGCTTCCTCTAAGTCAATAAAAGTCCTCATCTTGTTGGCATACAGTATTCTTATCTTAGCTGGATATGCAAGTTGTGCCTTGATGTTATTTTGTTTCAGAAACTATCATTGGCCACACTTTTTTCCTTTGTTCCATTATTCTAGATGAATAGTCGTTATCACATCTTATCAGGCTCTGTTTATATTTTAGAGGTGCCTTCCTCCAAGTAGATCTTAAAATCAGTTCCTTGTCCATGTATGAAAGAAATTTGATAATTACTGACCTAGGAGGAGAGTTTGAGTTAGTGGCAGGTTTACCAAGAGCTCTGTGCGCCCTTCCAATGCCAAAGGCAAGTCTTTCTTTTAAATTTAAAAAGTCATGGATCCAGCTTGATAAAAAGGAAATATCATCCTCACCTTCTGTAATCTGAAAATCCTGATGTTATTTCTCCTCTCCCTATTTTCCAAGTCATCTACTTTATTAACCAGCCAAGTGTTTTGTTTAAGAAGTAGTTCTTTCTATATTTCCTCTTCCTTAAGTCTGCTTTCTAAGTCATTTAGAGAAACATCTATTCCTGTTATCCTTGTCTGGTGGTGTTGTAGCATTTCCTTGAGGGTGTCAGCCTGTTTTTGACTGCTTGTTTTAATATTTTCTAGGTTCTGTTTTAAGATTTTCTAGGTTATCTTTAAAATCATCCATCTTCAAAGACAACTCCTGCAGGGTAGATGTCATCTGTTGTAGTTCCTTCTTTAAGGCAGCATCCTGGTGAGAATTCCTTGAGTTGCTCATTTTAACAAGTGAATATATCTCCAAGCTTTTTGACAGGAAATTATTTGTAAAACTTCATCAAAGTTTCTAATTATGTAAATTAGTCGTTTTTCTATAAGATTTTATACTTTGAAGAAAAAAAAGAATATTTTTTCCTGTCTTATTTAACTAGTTATATGGAGCTCTAAAATACTGCTTTCAGTTAGCCATTCAGGCTCCGCCCCCTGCTTAAGTATTTCCAGGATGTCTGTGAAGGAGACATCCTCAGAGGGCAACCGTGGGGACCCTTCTGACTCATCAAGGTCTGTATTGGATGTGATGGACTCCTCCGGTGAGTCTAAATGCTTCTTCTTGCAAAGTCTCTTCTGAGGGACCTCTTCAGAGAGGTATTCTGGAGAGGTTTCAGAAGAGAGGGGTTCACCCAATGGGGCATCCTGAGGCCTAGAGTCTCTGCGTCTCTGTGTATGTAGTGGTGCCGAGACAGACACCGGTGCCTTTGAGGGAAAAAATGCCCGGACCGGAGAGTGGACCTGTCTGTGGAGACAGCACCTCTCATCACCTCAAAAGCCCCCTGCCCCTGATCCGAGGAAACTCCTGGCTCCGAAGAAGCAGAAGGCATCCCCAGAACAAAGGGGGTTGGCTCCAAGGCCGATTTAGTTGCCGAGCTCACCCACGCCGAAGCCCTGATAAATCTGACAACTGTCCGATCCAACTCCCCTCTCTGGACCTGATCGGACAGCGTCGGCTCCTAGACTCCTTGACTTCAACTTCAGATGGAACCGAGTACATCGGAACAGTAGTCAGGGCAGAAGATCCTGGGATAGGTCTTGGCTCCAATGATTCCACTACAAACCGTTCCAGACATTCTAGCTCTGAAGTCCAGGATTGGCTCAGAGGAGGAACCAATGGTGAAACGGTAGGCTTGGTTGGTTCCAATGCCCTCTGGGCTGGATCCGACAATAGTTTGGCAAGCTCCGGTGTCTTCAATAGCCTCTGCAACACAGGATCCACATCATCATCAGAGTGGCTCCTGGAGGATCGAGAGGAAGGAGCAGGAGATCTAGATATATATCTGTAGTAAGGGTGATTTTAAGTTTGGATATACCAGCTCCAAATCCGGGGACTGACTCCTTACCTAAAAACCCAAAGGCCCCAAAACTAAGGAGTCGGGGTGGAAGGCTTCTCTGGCCCAACACTCAAAGTCCAAAGATGAAATTTTTTTTAACTTTTTTTGAGGCTCCAACTGAGCGTCCGAAGAAGATGATTTTTTTCCCCGATTTGTCTAATTTAGACGAGGGGGAATGGCCCGATTTTGAAGTACCCTGACCTTCCTTCAATAGCCTTTGAAAAAGCAGTATTCAACAGTCCTCTGATAATTAATTTATTCTTTCTCTCTAGCAGTACCCTATGGCTAAAGACGTGGCATAGAGCACAAGACTCCTGAAGGTGTACTGCTCTGAGGCAGTAAACGCAATAACGCAGTCTGTATGACATCTTTTGACTGCATTTTTCACATTTTTTTAAACCCTGAGGGTTTGCTGTCTTTAGAATGCTTAGCAGACATCTTGGAAAAAGGCAACAACAACAAGGAGGTAATAAACTACACCAAGTACTACAACTTTTTTTTTTTTTTTAAACAAGCAAGTATAAAAAAGGCAGCCCTCTTATTCAAACGAGCTTGCCTAGTAAATTACAGAGGAACCAAAAGATAAAATCTGAAGTCAAACAGCAGAAAATAACTCACTTAACTACTCAATAAACACTACCCAATATAATAAAATTAAAGCACAATTATTCCAGAAATTGAACAATGAAAATTCCACTTAGCTAGAGCCAGTACGGAAGCACCCGATCTTGTTTAGCGGCAAATGAAATCTGGGAAAATTTCCTAGGGCATGATGGGACAGGGTTTTCAGCCACGAGCCAGTGGAAGACATCGACCTTTTGTAGAAGGCCAAGCTGGAACAGAGGATCAGTTCCGAACCCAACCAGTAAAGAATGAAGGCGAGATAGGGCAACATCACATCGTAAAACTCCCTTAACTCAGTATGTGACATCTCACAAAGATCACCTAAATTTCAGCATACTTGTAGCTGTATGAGTGACTAACTCAACATTTACTTATACTAATATCACAAAACTAAATGCACAAGATCAAAAATACATTACTTTTTGAAATGAACATCAGTGTAGTACTTAAGATCCAAAATTCCAACAAATGCATTTAAACAAAATGAATACACACACAAATTAGACCAAATACATGAAACTCCATACAAGTGTTTAGCGTAGTGCTTAGTGTGTGTGTGTGTACATCTTTATCCATAGCTGTCTGTCTCTGTGTGTGTGTGTGTGTGTGTGTGTGTGTGTGTGTGTGTGTGTGTGTGTGTGTGTGTATATATATATATATATATATATATATATATATATATATATATATATACACACACACACACACATATATATATATATATATATATATATATATATATATAGGGGAAGAAAGACTGATATAACACACCATCTGAAGAACTGGGAACGGTCAAAAAACCTTTACAAATATAACCAAGCCTAACTAGAAGAAATAATTCCAGACAAACTGCCAAGAGAAATCAAAAAGGAAGAATGGCTTCCATGTATCTGCTTGAGCTGCAGTTGATCATTTACATCAGGAATTGTGACAAACAAGATCAGAGTGCAGCACTGTATTGTGGGAGGTAGGGGAAGAGCTCGACTGGCAGGTGAGAGACAGTTGCTGAACTTGTGCCTAATGGCAGCCAGTTCCAGCAATAAAGTGGATGGATTGGATAATCCAAAGTCTTTATTTTTTAGTAAAGATTATATCAGTTTTTGTAAGGTAAACCTTTAATTGTTTATTTTAAAAGTTATACATCATACCACTGTTCAAAAATCAAAGCCAGGAGACAACTAGCAAATGCAGGAAATATTAACTGACTGTCCTGTTTAGGCAGCAAGAAGTGGACAGAGATATGTGAGGTGCTCTCTTTTTTATATTGTCAGTCTGGTAACAACCAGCCACACTCTGAAAGGCTGCAATGTCACCTAGAGGCATTCATCTTCTAAAAGGATCCCGCTGAAAGACCAATGTGTCCCCTTGGCTAATTTCAAATAATAGACAGTTTTCTGCAGTAATAATTAGTATTCTATATAACAACACTATTTAGTCATTTTTCAGCCTACAGGAATTTTGTATTAATTTTGCATAACTACAGTGGCAAGAAAATACTGTCCCACTAATTCTACAACTTAATGGGGCATTCACAAGGTGATTGTTACAAAAGCTTCATCTGTGTCTTATGCTTGGGTAAGCCATATGGATTTTGTTTTTGCTGTATAGCAGGTATGTTTTCACCTTGGAAACTTCATAAAATTATCCAATTTATAAAAAAAAGAAGTCATGTCTTACTATAACGTTCCATCTACGTAGTTCATCTTCATAGTGCCCTTCTCCCAGTTACCTTAGATCTCATTGCCGTGTTGCCGAAAAGCCGTGTCAAGCCAGCTCTCGACTAAGCTTAGGTAAATAATTAAAATTTTCTAACTTTTGAAAACCTTTTCAACATTCTTGTTAGTCGCTAATTTACCCTCTTTCTTGAAAAGTCTCTCTTACTTCCTTTACTGCTTTTCTTACCTTTTTAAGGTACCTTTTCGTATACCATTGTTGGTATCCCCTCTCCCTTACCCTTGTGGTAATTCTCTCTATTACCATTGCTGGTATTTCCCCTCCTTCCTCTAGCTCTTTTATTAATAATAATAAAAAAAATCTTTGTCTATCCTATTTTTTCTTTAGACATGTCAGAAAAAAAAGGGAGCCTCTGGTTTTAAACAGCACGACTAGTGCGGCCACAAAATGCCGAATTCTGATACTCACACATCTTGTGTATATTGTTTAAACGTATCTCATTTATCTGTCCAGCCTCCCTGTGATATTTGTCGTGGGTTCAGCTACAGAACCGTCAATGAGAGGCGAAACAAACTCATCCTGAAAGACCTTCTTAAAACGTCTTTTTCAGAGGCTATCTCTGCGCCAGAGGGTTCACCCCTCCAAGCAAATCCCATAAAAAGAGATTGCACTTGGTTCCATCTTTACCTGGTGAAAAGTGAGAGGAACCAAAGACTAAACATTGAAAGTGACTACTGCACTGACAAGGACTATTACAGTACCTGCTACGGTACCAACTGCTAAAGTTGTGCCGTCGGCACCGATTACCATTTCAGCACTGAGTACTATGGCACCATCTATGCACCTACAAATTTTGTCTCCCTTGGTGCCGTCTAGTTATTTAATGTGGGCACTGACCATGGCACTGTCTACAGCCTTTTCTAGCTCAGAAAAAGTGACCATGCCTACTCAAGCCTCCACCGAGACTTTGGTGCCATTGGAAATTCGGTCCTGATATTCTCCAAAGGTAGATCCCTTTCTGGGGCAACAGTTTAACCCCTTCCTGGAACAGCTAGAGTCACCATCGGGAATTTCTGTTAGATCAACCAGGAGCCTTTCTGTACTTGATGTGGTGCATCTTGTTGATCAGTTGCTTATGGCCAGAGGGATTACTACTCCATCCAAAACCCCCATTCTCTTGGCAACTGTGGGTACTTCTCCAAGGACTCCGGCTTACTCTTCTCCTTTGACCTCACAGCAGGCATCGAAGACCCTGGAACTGATGTCCAACACGCAACCCATGGCGACGGTCCCACTGATGGATCTCACCATCGTTTCAGAGTCGTCCCTTCGGCCTTCGGTTCAATCCGAACCAAGGCTTTCCCATGAGAGTAGTTGGACTGCGGTTCTCTTGTTCTGGGACCGGTTCTGGTATTTTCTACGCTATCATCCTTGGTTCCAGGGACCCTTGCAGTACTGGCTTCTCTTGAGATTCCATCCCTGGGGACAGGTCTGCTGAAGCGGGGTGTAACTCCGGTTCTGAGGTTGTCATTCTCAGTTCCGGGCTACCATCCATCTTCAGGTGGGCCTGCGTTCCAGGCGATGGAGAGGGTTCTTGCCACTGCTAGCAAACTGTCGAGGTTGGACTCTTCCCTCTCAGCCGCAACTGACACAGAGCACCGTTACGGGACATCGAGCGCAAGAGTCTCAGGAGACCCTATTGCAGGGTGCCCCTTCTTTTGAGTGCTGTACAGAAACTCCCCCTGGAGAAGGACCTAAGAAGAAATCATGCAAGAGGAAGCATGTTGACTCCCCCGAGAAGTCTCTCACTGAGGATACCGACTTTGATGAAGGGGAAGGGTCCTCACAGTCACCCCATGAAGATGTCTCCTTTGGAGACATCCTTGAAATCTTAAAACAGAGGGGTGACTGGAAGCCCTCCATCCCTTCCTCAGAGGAGTCCGCCTTTCTGCAGACTTTTCGTGCTCGACCCTCTACCTCTTGGTTGACCCCACCTGCAGACGAACTGATAGAGCTCGTAGTGCAGAGAGCTTAGAAGAATCCTGACATCGTTGAATCTATCCCAAAGAAACCAGATAAAATTTTATCACCCCCAGAAGAGTACCTGCACTGGTCTAAGGGTCTTCCACTGGATGCTATGGTGGTGGCGGCAGCCATGAAAAAGGAACTCGCAGAGGAGAGCCAGACGGTCCACCCACCTAACAGGGTGTCCCGGGCGGTGGACCGACTAGGGAAGCGAGTGTTTGCATCACTGACCTTTGCTATTAGGTCCTTGAACTGTCTGACACATTTCACTAGGCTCCAAAGGGACCTAGTCTCTGAACTGTATGGAACCTTAGAAGGACATGTGTATGACAAGGTTGTCTCGCAGCTAGCGACTAAGGAATCTATATCTAACTTGTCCATGCAGTTAATATCACAAGCAACCGAAGGGATGGCTAGAGCTGCGGGTTCAGGCTTAGTCATGAGACGCCACGCCTGGATGCGCCTGTGTGATTTCGAAGATTCCTTTAAGTCTTCCTTTCTTAACACTCCTGTGGAAGCACCATGTCTATTTGGCCCTAAAGTGAAAGACACGTTAGCCAGGTGTGAGAAGGACGGAAAAACCCTGTCTGCTGTAGGTGTACATTTCTCCACCCCCCCCCCTCCCCAGCATCCTTATTCATGGAACCAGCGGAGTGGGAAAATATGGCACAAAAAGTCTCAGGGTCTTTTCGTGACACATGTGGCAAGTTCTCCCCCAGAGGCAGAGGGGGTAACTCTAGTGGAAGATGCCCCTACAGAGGTAGTGGAGGACCGCGTAATCAGGGGTCCAGAGATTCTTTCTCCGGACAGTCCTACAGGGCTCCTGAAGAGCGACCCGACTGCTTTCCTCTAGAAGCAGTCGGGGACATTTTTCCCTGGACAAAACTGCCTGGCACCACATATCCAGAGATTCTTGGGTGCAGAGAATAATCACCAGAGGCTACAAAATCCCACTGAACTTTTTTCCCCAAGTCACAAAAACATATTCCCGACGTTCCACCCAGTCAAAGGGAATCGGCAGCCATAGACAGAAAAAAGCTGTGTCAAAAAAGAGTCATCCAAACACTCCTACCAGACCAAATAGGATCCGGATTCTTCTCAAGATTCTTTTTAGTGCCAAAAAAGACAGGGGACTGGAGGCCAATTTTAGATCTCAGTGTTCTGAACAAGTTTATTACCCAAACAAAATTCCAGATGGTCACAGTTCAGTCCATTCTTCCATTTCTGGAAAAGCCGATTGGATGTGCTCTATGGACCTTCAGGATGTGTATTACCACATACAAATGGACAAGCGCTCTAGAAAGTTGCTTCGCTTCCGGCTGGGACCAATCATTACCAATTCCAGGCTCTGCCCTTTGGACTCTCTACAGCCCCCAGAGTGTTCACAAAATGTATGACACTGGTTACAGCTCACTTGAGACTACAAGGATTCCGAGTGTTTCCATACTTAGAAGATTGGCTCCTCACCGCCCCCACCAAGCGTCTTCTGGAAAAAGCCCTGGACTACACCCTCACATTGACAAAAACCCTGGGGATCTTGATAAATTGGAAGAAAAGCAACCTAACCCCTACTCAGAACTGAGACTTCATAGCAGCGGTATTCAATACCCAATCTTGCCAAGTGTCTCTTCCGGATCACAGATTGCAAAGACTAAGGGCTCAACTCCGAGTGATACTCTGTCAGAACACAGCCTCGGCTCGAGAAGTTCTCCAACTTCTGGGGTCAATGGCCGCAGCAATCACCATTGTCCCATTAGCAAGGTTACACATGAGACTCCTTCAATGCCTTCTTTTGTCCCAATATTACCCAAATCATCACCCTTTATCTTATAAAATACGGATAACAGAACAGTACAAAAAAGACCTTCGGTGGTGGATAAAGCCAGATGCAAATCTTTGGAGTCGTCCTTTCCCCCTCCTCAACCCAAGGCCACTGTGACCATGGATGCTTTCCTGATAGAGTGGGGGGGTGGGGCATTTCCAGGGCATGACTGTCCAAGGCACATGGTCGTCCATAGAGGCCAACCTGCATATCAATGTACTAGAACTGAGGGCACTGCTTCTGGCGTTCTGTTTGGAACTACTGCCATTCAGTCAGACAAGGCTGTTGTCTGGTGCATCAACAAACAAGGGGGAACCAAGTCCAATCCGTTGTGTCGAGAGGCCATGAGAGTGTGGCAATGGGTGATAGCTTACAACTGCTTTTTGATCGCAATGCACTTTCCCAGGGATTCCAATGTGATTGTGGACAAAATGAGCAGATGTATCCTTCTGCCTCACAAGTGGTCCCGCAACTTAACCATAACGGTGAAAATCTTCAGCCACTGGCACCAGCCTTGCTGCGATCTTTTCGTCTCCCCCAACAAATCACAAATGCAGCGACTACTTTGTCCTGAACCCCCCACAGGGGGAGTACCCGAAGGACGCGCTGGCTCACGACTGGCTGACGGGGCTTCTATATGTTTACCCGCCTCTTTCTCCAATCCCAAAATTTCTGAAGAAAGCCCTCCAGTTGAAAAGCAGAGAGATCCTCATTCCACCCTATTGGCCCCACCAAATATGGTTCCCCTTTCTTTGGCCTCACCTGCTAGACAGACCTTGGGATCCCGGATTCAACTCTGGATCATTTCTCACCCCCAAGGGTTGATTCATCCGAACTTAGCCAATCTCAAGCTGACAGCTTGGTTTCTCCACTTCCAGTAATTGCCAGGCTGAATAATCTTTCTTCCCCAGTCCATGACATTATACTGGCTACAGATAAGCTATCCACCAGAAAAATTTACCATAGTAAGTGGACAAGATTCTTGTTATGAGCCAAGCAAAGACATTTTGACCCTTATTCGGCTCCTGTTAATACAGTTCTAGATTATTTGTCAGATTTCTTCAAAGCAGGAGCTACTGCTTCAACCATCCGTGTCCATTTAGCAGCCATTTCCAATTTCCATAATGGCTTCAGGGACTCTTCTTTAATCTCCCATTGTTTTTGCAAAACCTTTCTAAAAGCGATATCTCATATTAGACCACCCATTAAGGAACCCACCGAGCCATGGAGTCTCACTTTAGTTCTTCAAGCTTTAATGAAACCTCCCTTTGAACCTGCTGCTACCTGCAATATCAAATTCTTATCCTGGAAATCCTTATTTCTAGTGGCCACTACCTCAGCTAGATGTATTTCCGAGCTTCAGGCCTTATGTACTAAACATCCTTATATAATCTTTCATAAGGACAGAGTATCACTTTGGACAAATCCTTCTTTCCTACCCAAAGTTGTTTCAGATTTCACAGTAAACCAGTCTATTGACCTACCAGTTTTCTTTCCTTTCCTAACTTCTCAAACAAAGGAGAATATTGCCTCCATCTTTTAGATGTGTATAGAGAACTGAGATTTTATCTGGACAGAGCTAAGGAAATTCGCAAATCAGACCAATTGTTTGTATCCTTTTCAGGCCCAAAATTGGGGAAAGCTGTCTCTAAAGTAACCCTGTCCAAATAGCTAAGAGATTGTATACTCCTGGTGTACCAACTTTCAAAAACCCTTATACCAGGCAAAATCAAAGCACATTCCACCAGATCTGTAGCAACTTCAATAGCATTTCATTCAAGGGCATCCATGGACGATATCTGTGCAGCTGCAACATGGGCTACTCCCCATACCTTTCTCTCACTATAAATTGGATCTGGTCTCCGGGGAAGAGCCTCATTTGGTTCGATGGTGCTCAGGAATTTTTTTCCATAGGGTCCACCCAGGACATAAAAGGTAGCTAGGGACTCTGTCCCATCAGTAAAGAAAGAATGAAGATTAACAACATCAGCTAAAGAAGTTATGTCTTGCCATAACGTTCCATCTGTGTTGTTCATCTTCATTTATTCATTATGTCCCTCCACCCACCCCCCCCTCCTCCAGGCTCCTGGGGGATTGTCTGGGTCCAATGTCATTCTAGGGAATTTGAGCAGCTATAGCCTCAGCTTTTCTTGCTACGGTCAAACTCGATCTGGGGGAACTGGGAGAAGGGCACTATGGGTAAAGCTTAGCTAGAGAGTTTTTGGCTGGCACGAGCTTGGTATAAGCCCAACTTGGTTTCCAGGACGGAACTGACACCCATCAGTAAGGAATGAATAAAGATTAACAACATCAGATTTCTGTGTTTTAGCTTTATGAAGTAATCTGAATTAAATATTCACAAAAAAATAAATATATGAGATCTCAGACTTTTAAAGTAAATCACTATGCATTCAAGCCTTTCTAAAGTTATTACACATTTTCATGCTGAAAAACTAAGAGATAAAGTAAAGCTTAGCATAGGGATAGGAGAGAGTACCAAGGAAACCACTTGCACAGCTCTTAAGCTAAAGAGTAAATATACACAAAATACACATGACGGCTACATGTTTTGTATGACACTAATAAAATATTTTACTATTAGACTTCTTTCAGGTTTGTGATTTTACTAATAATGAACAGTAAAATTAATAATGTAGCATATTTTTTATAAAAATTACACTCTCCCACTCATAATACTGAAGATTGTTATTCATTATGTTGCAGAAGATTCATTATTTTGCACCCATCTACATTCCTTGTTTTGCTTCCAAGAATATTCTTCTGTATCATAGATCTCCTGGAGGAAAAAAACAAACAAAAAAAAAAAAAAAAAAAAAAAAACAGTGTCAAAATACAGTTCACATCTGGTACTCTCTTTCCATATCTGGAATTCTATGTATCCTAAAGAAGTGTGTCTTAAAACAGTGACTACAAGTCACTGCTACAGCTAAATATTCAACACAACAGAAATAAAATCACCGAATCTATATGCAAAACAATGGTAAATATCAATATGCTTCAATGAATAGCTACGTGAAGGCAGGCAATTGACTCTTCCATGACCTGGAATTTATCTGTACATACCAGTGACTCAGCTGGATGCCATAACCTGAAAACTATGTATGTATGTATGTATATTATGATTATATAATTTATCCATTCTGGAAACCTAACTCAGCTAATTCCTCACAAAGCACAACCTGTGAGACATAGGTCACCCATTATTACACTACCAGAAGCTAGTATACAATACGGTCCTATATGCTCCACAGTATGTGGCCTGCAATACAAACATTAACTTGAGAGGTCATCCTAATGTTACCTTGCAGCAATATTTAGGAATCACCTCAAAATACCCACCAGGAGGAGTCAAGCAGGCATTGCAACAGTTCCCCTTCCTTCACCACAAATAAATAAATCAGGTAGCTGTCCACTTCATCCCTCCACAGCTCAGTCAAACTTCCAGAACCAGGAATGCTAAAAGAATCTGACTCGGTTATCAAAGCCAAGAATTTTCTTGCTTTCATAAGGCAAGCCATTTTGGCAGTCCTGCCTATTAATAGTGACTTCATTTGCTTTTGATGCAAGTTTTGTACTGGCTGAAAATTACTGTAAGTGGCGCAACAGGTAGCACAGTCACCTTTGTTGCTGGAAGAACAGAAAGCTGGCTGTTATAATCTCACCCCAGGTGCTTAGATTAACTTTCCAATACTGACACTGAAAAGCAGCATCAGGGGGTGGGTATTGTGCATGCTTTCCTTTAGGTGAGACATTAAATTAAAGTCCCATCTGCCTGAGTTAGTGGCCAGTCTTTCATCCAGTCTCTGCATTTTGGACTCGCTCTAATTGGTCCTACCATTTTAAATGGTTACTCTGTATGAATACAACTTTAAGACTCTCTTGAAAAGAGACCCCTGGCTTAGTGGGACTTACCTGGTCAACAAAGTGTAAATACGAAAAATTAATAAAATAAATAAGTAAAAATTCAGTCCATGTTGAAAAAATGAAATTTAGAAGAGGAACCATCTTGAGAGAGCAGTGAAACTTTATGAGGTGCTGTCTTAATGAAGCAACAAAACATTATTTAGCATACGGAGAAGTCAGCAAGATGAAGACAATATGGTAGGAGGGTTCTAAGTACTGAACTGTTCAACATGGTTGAATTTTACTCTGTCAGTTAGCTCAGAGGATTGTGGCTATGAGTTGTTAACAAGTCCAGGGTTTTATCCACTCAGCCTCCATTTGCGTGCTGCATGACTCTAAGCAAGCCACTTAACCAGACGATGCCTTGAGTCAACTGGAAGCTGGGATAGGCCCCTCAATACTCTCCTTGAATGCATACCTTGTAACTACCTATGAACCTATAACTTACATACATGCAGCAAACAATCTAAATTATTATTACTAGTACGGTACATTTTCTGCAGATCATAAATTAACAGGTTTAGCACTTCATATTATAACATACTGAAAGCAGTATATGTAGGAAATGTGAGAAAATCTTGATCACAATTTTGCCACAAACTTTTAGACATGGAGAGGATCCTGACATCTTGCTGCATGATTTTAGTATGTTTTTATTAAAATACTTGTATTAATACTCAAGCTGATGGCAAGCAATTTCATTACAGGATAGGTTTACACAACTAACATTAGGATATTGTAACAAAAAATAATCAGTAATTAAGTAATATTAAAGTGCCTCTAACAAAAATGTGTATTCAAAAACTACAGTATACATCAAAATACTCTTCTAACAACACTTTGTATTTAACTTAATAGCAATGCGCAGTACTTCATATAACAAAAACATGAAATGCTGCTCATTTCACTCAGTCAGCAAAGCATAGCATTTGTAAAACGAGACATGCACTGACTTAATGTCTTGGCTTGTAGCATAAATGAAGTAGTCACAATAGGGATCTCTGCCTCAGGTGGAGTCCAGATGTCTCGCCAGTCTTCCAGGGCTGAGCATGCTTCCCTCCATGGCAGTGCTGACTCCACCTTTTAGGGAATGTTCATATAATCCTGGTATAAAGTTGGCATCAGTTCACATCATTTTTTGTTCCTTCTTGATGAAGCAGATGTTTGTTCCATGTGTCAGTCCAAGTACCCCCTATGGGATAACTTTTATTCTCTTTTTCAGACACGTTTTCATAACTTGCTAATAATTGGCTTTATTATGGCTATATATATGCACTTGGGTGAATGATATGTTTGCCCAATTAGAAGGGAATTTGCCCTTCAGTCATAACTGGACAACATTTGATATTTGGCCCTCACCAAGCAAGATAATAAGTCTGCTAAATAGCAGCAACAGACTTTTGCAGAGTCCTCCACAGAAAGGAAAGCATGTTGAGAAGAAAAGATCCCAGAAAGAGAAAGGTTAAGAGATCACCAAACTACCTAGAACAGGAGGTCTTTCTAGGTCCAAGTGAGTCAGTTCCATGAAGGCACTTCAGCAGCCTGTAGACCTGATGCCAGTTACCATCAGGGCCTCTAATATTGCCTCAGTAGAGGCTGCTATGCCTTTGACCCCTCACATATCCTTTGAAACTGAAGTAGTTGTTACTCTGATAGAGACAGACACTGGGTCACAGGCATCTGAATTCAACAAACGTTATGATCACAAAAGGGGAGGGTTCTAAGGACAATAACTCTAAGGTACAGCCTCCCAAGAGCTCTCAAATTCCTGACAGCAGACTGTTCATCTAGTAGATGTTAGTAATTGCAAAGCTTCTGTCATATGATGGGTCCATCCCCCCAACCTCCAGGCCTCCCCCACAAGGCTAGTTTAGGCTGTTTTAGGAGTTTTTGCATTTTGCTCAGAACCTGCAGCCAAGCCCTGACCAATGGTCTATTTCTGAAGTTATCACTGTAAAGAGGAAGAGAGTGCCTTCTACACAGAGTTGGAATATTCAGATTCAGAGTATAAGGAAGAATAATAAAGAAGTTGCAGAGTTCCACGACAGATTTACCTTTCATTAAACAAAAAGAAGTAAGTGCTTTCGCAATCTACCCAGATCGCTTCTTCAGACTGTATTACAATGTCAAACTATCTAACCAAGCATTTTAAAGCTTTACCTATTAACACATTGCAGTTAATTAGTCACAATTACCTACTTAAAGCTGTAAGTAATTTACATAAAGATTCCTTTCAGTAAGAACTTCTTTTACAAACCAACACTTCTTATTAGCCATTGGCATTACATTGTATCAGGTTCTATCTTAAAAAGCAACACAGATTATATAATATTATACATCAGAAAATAAAAAATATATACAAATATATATGTATAAAAGATATAAAGATAAATACATACTTATAAAATTAATAAAGCATGCCTATAAAGTACATGTATATTCATATTATTATAATAAAACCTCCTAGCAAAGTCTTGACCATCTTGACAGACAAAAATTAAACTATTTAATACACACTTGAACTCAATTGGGAGGAATATAGACCTAGGGCAAGGGAAACATATTGCATAATAAAGCATGGATATATTTAAATAATTTTATGCAAGGGCATTAGCATCTGTTTAATGTTTCAGATGTCAAGCCTTTAAGAAAGGTTTAAGTGATACTGCATCATTTATACCTGGGTGCTTATCAGCATTCAGACAGACAGTCTTTAAAAAGGCAGTTATGTTATAAATCACACAGTATTATACATGAGGTTACATCACAGAGGAAAGGTACCTACCCCTGTAGAAAATGTACAGCATGCAGATACATTTTTTTCTTGCACTACCTTTTTTCATCCAGTCAATAAATTCAGAATAGAAGCAAATATATATGCAGATTGTAGAACTAATAACATAGTATACTTCAGTTTTTGTCAGATATGTAAAGCATATTATATAGGTAAAACAAATAGGATGTTAAAAGAACGAATTTTAGAACATACTAGAGCCATTGCGACAGGTAAAGAAACTAATGCTCTAGCCAAACATATTCTAAAAGAAGGGAAAGACCATCATTTTAAATTGTTTGTGCTTGAGGTAGTTAAGGAAGGCTTAAGAGGAGGTGACATAAAAAACAGAATGGAAGAATCTGAACAAAAGTGGATAATAAAACTGAATGCTAATAAGCACTCAGGTATAAATAATGCAGTATCACTTAAACTTTTCCTAAAGGCTCGACATCTGAAACATTAAACAGATGCTAATGCCCTTGCATAAAATTATTTAAATATATCCATGCTTTATTATGCAATATGTTTCCCTTGCCCTAGGTCTATATTCCTCCAATTGAGTTCAAGCGTATATTAAATTTAATTTTTGTCCGTCAAGATGGTCAAGACTTTGCTAGGAGGTTTTATTATAACAATATGAATATACATGCACTTTATAGGCATGCTTTATTAATTTTATAAGTATGTATTTATCTTTATATTTTTATACATATACATTT
Source organism: Protopterus annectens (assembly GCF_019279795.1). Lineage (NCBI taxonomy): Eukaryota > Metazoa > Chordata > Ceratodontiformes > Protopteridae > Protopterus > Protopterus annectens. The sequence goes on along the minus strand of NC_056730.1, from coordinate 353,485,829 downwards.
GTATATATTTTTTATTTTCTTATGTATAATATTATATAATCTGTGTTGCTTTTTAAGATAGAACCTGATACAATGTAATGTCAATGGCTAATAAGAAGTGTTGGTTTTTAAAAAAAGTTCTTACTGAAAGGAATCTTTATGTAAATTACTTACTGCTTTAAGTAATAATTGTGACTAATTAACTGCAATGTGTTAATAGGTGAAGCTTTAAAATGCTTGGTTAGATAGTTTGACATTGTAATACAGTCTGAAGAAGCGATCTAGGTAGATAGCGAAAGCGCTTACTTCTTTTTGTTTAATAAAAAGTAAATCTGTCGTGGAACTCTGCAACTTCTTTATTCTACAATTTTGGTATTTTGTGTCGTTGTCAGAGTGAACTCACTACTCAGTCCATTTTCTTTGTATAAGGAAGAATAAGACATAGGTCATAGCGTTTCTCATTCCTGAGGTATGATACAGATGGAAAAGACAGCTTGTGCTCTGGGTCACCATCCTCAGCAGACCTCTGATTTGCAAAAACGTGGGCACTGAATGGAGATACTTTTCAATGGAAAGCCAAAGAAGTGTCAACGACTCAGAAAATATATGCAGACCTTCTAAGATTGGAACCCACTACTATCTATTCCACTGGTTTAAGAAGTCTCATAGGATGCCATTGAAGCAGAATCTCTGGATAAAAGAAATGGAAGTGCGATCTTTAGAAAAGCGTAGGAGAAAACTGCATAGAAAGAAATGGAAAGTATGGAAACAATACATGCAGAAAAATGTTTTGGAGGAGGAATGAGGTTTAAGAAAAGTCAGGGACTGAACAATGTATGTAATGCTGAATTGATTATTGCCAATATGATTTCCTTTCTTTTATTTACATGTACCTTTCCATATATCACAAGTAACAATTCAATAAAGGCATTTTATACAAAAATAAATAAATAAAAATAATGCTAATGGTATCTTTACTAAGAGTGCAAATGAGGAAGCTGCTGCAGTTCTTGAGGATCATTTGGCAACAGTTGGAACAGTAGCTGAGACATCTGCCCCAATTCTGCCTTGCTTAAAGTTCAAAGCAACCGAGGATTATTTATTTAATTATATCTGTTTACTGGGGTAGTACACAGACCTCAATGGGGCCATTTGTAAGCATAGCCCAGGTAAATAGGATCACATAAGAAATGAAGGGGAAAAAAAACGTATTTACAGATACAAAGATATGCTAAAATAAATACGTATTTATAGATGCAAGAATATGCTACACCATTTAGTTCAAGCAACAGTTTAGTTGCCTTTGAGGCAACCGCTTTTAAACCAGACCTTGACTATGAATGTCTCTGATACAGCCTACTGTGGACTTGGACACTGAACCTCAGAGTTCAGGGCACTTAAAGCCCCAGGGAAAACAAGATGTGCGTAAACCTAAAGAAATGATGGCAGTGATCCTGGTGCTCAAAGCTTTCAAGCAAATTAGAATACAGGAGTACTGACCTGATCACAGATAACACCATGGCTATGTAGTATATAAGTAAGAGGGCACTACTTATCCACTCTGCAGTCTGGCCATGCAAGCTTGACAAGAAGCCCCATGCGTTTCGATGACCCAGTGGACCACCTGCATTCTAGGAGACCAAAAAAGCAGCTCTTTAGGATATCCTCATGACTGAATGTTAGACAGGGACACCTTTAAGGACCTCACTGGCACGTGGGGTTTATTAGTGATGGACCTTTTTTGTTTCACTGAGCACAGGGCACCTGAAGAAATTCTACTACACACTGCTGCATGAGCAGGCTGTGGCAGTGGATGTCTTCTCTGAATTGGGATGATTTACTTCTCCTATGTACTGCTTTTGAGATTTAGGCTGAGACACACTAAACACTAGACATCCTTCGATATGTAACTGAATATAGCATATAATTAACAGATTCAAAGTGCCATAACCAAGGAGTATTATAGGAATATGGTGGATACAAGTAAATGAAGTTAACATTCGGTCTAGTTGGAGAGTCAGAGAAAGTGAAAAGAGTGGACACCTGACAGTTCTAGCTGCACAGGAAACCTTGGACAATCCTTTACCAATAATTGCTAGACAACCCATTGAATATAATTCAGTTTAGAGTATACTAAACAGTGCTAATTTTGTGGTTTACATATGCTTGCTTCCTGCTTCTATTTAGAGAGTTTGTCACATTGTGCTTCCTGTAAGCTGAAAGATATATGGAAATAGCTTTGTTAATAAACTATTGCTTTATCTGAAAGTATGAAAGTCTCATCCAGTACATCATTCAACAGGTGGTGGTCAAAATACAATATTAAGTCCACACAACAAGGTATGACAAAAGAAAAAGAAAAACTAATTATAGATCATGCAACAGAAGCAGTCAACAACCTCATTAACCTGATAAACTCTATCTTGTGGATACTTAGACAATTAATTTTCAGAGACAAAACAGCTTTCTTTGTCTTCTGGAAGAGTCCTGTTCTGCTATTTCCAACTAGAAAATGTATGCATCACACAAATTTGGAATGGAAGTGGAAGCCCTGGGAGACGAATCGAGAGATGCATCCTTCTCCAACCTCCACTGCTCCCTCTTCTGACATCTGGGGTTAAGAACATTTTTGGGAATAAGCCATTTCAAAAGAGTTTGATCCTCCTCTGTTGAAGTGTCCTAGGACCAAACACTTTTCACATATCGCAGACATCTAAATATCTAACCCAGACAATAACAAAGCATGACCTTGTCGGGGGGGGGGGGGGTCAGTCGACATTTCTGGCACTTTTTGAAACATGAAGTGCTGTCCATGTTGGTGTTAACTACCTAAATCTCAAATGACTTGAGCAGGGAAGCCAGTTGAAGGCATTAACAATGAAATTGAAGTAAAATGTGATAGTCCACTACAGATCAGCACATAAGGCTCACAATATAACTAACCCCAAAATTAAGAACAACTCAATGGAACACTAATGCGCAAAACAAAATGGTGTCTTGACTGGAGCAAGCAGGAAGACTACCAAAAAACATCCAAAGCTAGCAAAATTCTAAACTGTAACAAAAAGACAGAAAGGCAAGACCTGACCTTAACTGACAAATTTTATTTAAAGAAAAAAAAATTACAAGACGGTGCTAAATGTACTGACAAAACTTTTTAATGAGCCTCTGTTTATATCTTTTTAAAATTTATTTATCCAATTTTATTTATTTATTTTATTTTACATTTGTTGACCGGGCTAGTCTAGCTGGATACATATCCATTTTCAGTAGAGGCCCGGGGAGAAAAGCTCCAAGTATGAGAAGATTACTCCATACAATAGTTAGAATAAAAACAAGCTTAAAATACATTATAAAGCAAAAAATGTTTGTAAAGAGAGTACAAGTAATTTGTGTGATCAAAGTTACAGAGTCATGGTATAGGTTTAAGCAGCAATCAAGCCATGAGTGTTCTGGTACAATCAGCACAAGTTTATACAATATTTGAAAAAAATAACACAAATTGACATTCACTTAGTCAAAGAGGGAGAAAGAGAGTAGGCTGGAAAATATAAATAGTAGTAAAGAGTTAGCTTGTAATAATTAAAAGTGTGGTGGGGCAGTAGACCAAGAGGCAGGGGAAAAGGGGAAGTGAAAGGAGGATAAGTAATGTTTAGTCAGACATTGAGCAGGGACAAAGCCAATGTATTTTTAGGTGATCTTTGACTTGTTTCTTAAAGAGTGGAGTAGATGAGAGAGAGGTTAGTGTTTTAGGAAGGTTGTTCCAGATTCTGCCCATGACATTGGTAAAGAGCGAGTCACCAGCTTTGTTGTTGGATTTATTGTTGGCAATTAGTAACTTGCTAGCTGAGCGTAGTGTTGTAAGATTTTTATATGGGGAGATCAGGTTAGAGAGGATAGGAGTATTAGTAGGATGGTACAGAATTTTTTGTGTGATCACAAGTTGATTGTATCGTAGTTGGTTTTGTAGTTCTAACCATTTGAGTTGTTTGAGGTTGAGACGGTGGTGGGTTCTATACAGAGAGCCAGTGGCAAATCTGACTATATTATTATAGCTAGTTTCAAGCTTGGTAAGATTGTGCTTGGTATAAATGGCAGAAACATAGAATAGGGTAGAAGCAAGATGAGCCTGGGCAATGGTGGTTCTAGCCAGTTGTGTAAGGAAGGGTTTGATTCTATACAGAGAGCCTAGTTTTTTATTGATAGTTTAAATAGTATTATTGATATGGTCATCAAAGCTGAGGTTATGATCAATGGTTATGCCCAGCAGGCGTGCAGTAGGTTCAGGGGAAATACAAGTTCCATTATAGGAGGTAATAGTGAAGTGGATCTGTGGAGATTTTTGGGTGGGAGTGAAGAGTAATAACTTGTTTTTTTGGGGTTGAGGAGGAGACATTGATCAGTAAACCACTTTTCAACAGAGTTAAATACAGTTTGAGTAAGGGTTTGGAGAGAGGATGAGGACTTAGCAGTACAGATTAGAGTAGAGTCATCAGCGTATTGTATGCAAGTGGCTTGTGGAACAACAGTGTAGAGATTGTTAATAAAAATAGAAAAAAGAAGAGGGCCTAGGATAGAGCCTTGAGGGACTCCAGTGTTTACAGGGAAGGGTGTGGAAAGATTATTGTCCCAGAGCACTGCTTGATGTCTGTTATCTAGATAGGATTTAAACCAAAGAATAGCTTGTGGGGCAAGAGATTGGGCTTCTAGGGTGCTGATAAGTAAGCTATGGTTGACCATATCAAAAGCTTTTGATAGGTCTATAAATAGAGCAGATGAGAGAGAGTTATTGTTTCGATTCCTGTTAATACAGTCAGTAAAGCTTAGTAGGGCAGTAGTGGTGCTATGAAAGGGCCTGAAGCCATGCTGACAATTAGCAAGTAAGTTGTTATGGAGCAGGCGATGAAGTAGTTGATGGTGGATACATTTTTCCATTATTTTGGCTAATGGAGAGAGTAGAGCAATTGGTCAGTAGTTGGAAATGTCAGTGGATTTACCTCCTTTATGCAAAGGGATTATATGGGATACTTTCCATATGGAAGGGATGGCACCTTCTGTGATTGTTCTGTTTATAAGGATGGATATTGGATAAGCTAAGGCTTTGGCAGCTACTTGAAGGTATTCTGCTGGGAGGTTATCAGCAGAGGGAGTACAAGGTTTAAGTTTCTGAAGGAGTTTACAGATAAAGGAAGTTGGAACAGGTTGTAAATGTAAGAAGGGAATTGAACTGTTTGTATTTTGTAAAGGAGAGGGGGTGGTGGGTGTTAGTGTTTTTGTTAAAGTTTGAATAGCTTCAGTGAAGTAGTTGTTAAAGGTATTGGCTATTTGCAAAGGACTATCATAGGGAATACAGTTTGGGGCTGGAGTTCTAGCCTGCCCTGGTTTGAGAAGTTTATTAATGCCTGACCAAAACTTTTTGGGTTTCTAGTACCATGACAGGAATGTACCCCATTCCTAAGTCAAAGTATGATTCAAGTTCATGAAATTAGTATTGTTTCAATCTTTGATATTAGCCAGAAGTGCTCTTTGCAGCACCTGCAATGTTTGTTCTCAGTAATGACTTCTCCTGCAATTCGTACGGAGTTACATCTATCGGTAACATATCAAAGTATGACTGCAAATTCCTTTTATAAGGCCCATTGCTCATACTACTATTGGAACCAAGTATCCTCCTTCCACAATGCCCTCGTTTCTGCCCACAAATCCTGGTATTTTATGACTTTGTGTCTTTCTGTACATAAAACACTGTAGTCACTGGGTGCAATAATTTCAATGATTAATGCTACTTTTGCCTTCTTTTCATGGACTACTATATAGGTTCATAGGTAGGTACTAGGCTATTGACCCTAGGATCTATATAAGCCTAGCCAAAAAGGTACCCTGACTTTCACCACCCAAGAAAATTATTTTCCTGTGCCCCTGTCGAGCAGAGCCACAGAAGTGATCCCTGGGGTGAATTTCCTATTTCCCATCCAATCATCAAGATTTTTCTTGAAGAGTGTTAATGAGGAGCTTTGTTTGATATAGATAGGTAGTTTGTTTCAGAGTATGGAAAGTATCTGGGACAGGAATCAATCTCTCCAGCATGTTATGTTTATTGTGGTGACAAGGTTTAGGTCCCTAGAGCATGTAGCTTGGAGGGATTGGGATTTCTTTAAGTGGAGCATGTCCAACAGCTCTGGGTTTGACATAGCTTTGTATGTTAGGCAGAGATCGCCTCTGAGTAGGCAATATGCAACGGAGTAAGCTGGAGTTTTTTGAAACGGTTCGCGTAGGGCATCTGTTTGAGGCCGGTAATCCTCTTTGTGAGGTATTTCTGCGGCCTTTCCAGTTGTTGCAGATGTCTTATGAGGTACATACCAAAAGCGGCATTATAATCTATAATGGGTCTAATGAGTGACGAGTAGAGGGGAACAATGACCTTTTTTTTCCTGGATGAGAAACCTTTTGTGATGAGGTGTGCCACATAGAAGGATTTCCTGACTACTCTGGCGATGTGATTATCAAAGGAGAGACTACTGTCCAGCTGTGTCCCAAGGTCTCTTATCATACTTTCGGTGTTAAGTAGACTACCGCCTATGTGGTAGTTTATGGGTACAGAGTTTTTACCAAAGGGGATGACAATGCACTTTTTGGCACTGAGCTTGAGGCCATGGCTTTGAAACCAGGCATCTGTCTCATTGAGGCTCTTTTGTAGGATGTCCACATCGTTAGGAGTTTTGATTATGGCTCCTAGTTTGCAGTCATCTGCGAACTTCGTTAGCCACAGACCTTCTATGTTAGCCTGTACTTCAGAGAAGTAGATACCAAGCAGGATAGGACACAGGAGTGAACCCTGTGGTACTCCACTTGTCACTGGTCTAAAGTTGGATTTGGAGTCCGCTATTTTCACAGTGTGGGTTCTGTCAGTGAGCCAGTTGGCAACCCATCTTGTGACATAGGGATTTATACCTAGTTTAGTGAGTTTATCTATAATTCCAGAGTGGGGGATGGTGTTGAAAGTCTCGGCAAGACCTAGATAAGCTGTGTGAACCACCTTACCCTCGTCTATGGCTTTGGTGACTGCTTCAAAGAAGTCTATCAGGTTTTGGAGACATGATCTGCCTTTTACAAACCCGAACTGGGTGGGGTCCAGAGTTTGGAGATTATCAAGGTCTTTGTTTATAAGTTCCATAATGATATACTTTCTATGGCCTTGCAGACCAGGCTTGTCAGGCTAATGGGGTGGTAGTTCCTGGGGTCCATGGTGGCCCCCCTTTGTGGAGTGGGATAATCGCCAATGTGCGCCATTCAGTGGGCACAAAGCCCGAGGTGAGGCTATGATTGAACATGGTAATTAGGGGGGGAGCCAGTTCATTCTGTAGTTCATGTAGAACGCAGCCTAGGATGTAGCCAGGTCCCATGGATGCTGTCTTCTTGGCTTTGGAGCGTGTGGATTTTACCTGTGTAGCTGTGATTACAGAAACTTTGCATTCTTCCGGTACAGAGATGGACCTTTTAGGAGGTGAGAGGGGGGTAAAGTTAGTACTGAACCTATTTGCCAGGATGTTGGCAATATCAGTTGGTTCTGTACATTTAGTGCCATTGTGCTGTAACTAAGAGCAGATCTGAGTGTTGCCACGGAGATTCTTGACATAGCTATACAATGCTTTGTGGTTGTCTTTAGAATCAGTGGCGATTTTGTTTTCATAACTAGCTTTGGAGGATTTTATGAGGGATCTCAGCTTCTTACTGAGACTGACCAGGGAGTTCCTCCAGTCATGGGATTTTACTCTTTTTTGCAACAGTTTCTTTCTTCTGTTGCAGAGTTTGTCTATGGCAGGGAACCACCAGATTGGCTTCCTTTTTTGAAAGATAGCATCTTGGTTCTGTTAGGGATAGCACGATCCATGCACTCGTGTAAGTGCTTATACCCTAGCACCTGCTTCTCAATTCAAAAAGCAAATAAAAGAACATCTAAAAACTAAGTGGCTCTGTCCTTGTGCTAACCCAGACTGAAACTTGTATTACACTCCTATTTCAACCCTACCCCTCCCTCTTGCCTCCAAAACTTATTTCTCTCCTCTTGTGTTATTCTTAGTAATTTGATAGGATTTGGGAACGTTGTTCTTTCTGTAATTGCCCTGGTGCTGTCTAGTGCATTTGCTTGTTTATGTCTGGTCTAGCTTTTGCCTAAATGTTTTCTAGTCACTTTTTGTTAGTCCCATTTGCTTTTCTCATTTTACCTATGTTACTATGGTACTGTTGCTTTATTACTCTATTTTACTTATTTCCTTTTGTTATATTGTTATTCTTATGCTTGGAGCTTTTCTCCCCGCGCCTCTACTGAAAATGGACATGTATCCAGTTAGACTAGCCCGGTCAACAAATGTAAAATAAATAAATAAATAAAATAAAATAAAATAAATAAAAATAAAATAAAGTGCATTTGTGTAGAATTCAACAGTCGTACCTCTACTGTCCGCCTGCATGGGTGTCGTGATGTTTGCCACTTCTGTCTTAAAAAGCATGAAGTTGGCTTTGGAGAATTTTTTACAGTGGTCTCCCTAATGGGGGAGTGGGGTGGGATGAGGATGTCTACGGTGATTAGCTTGTGGTCGGATCTGACCAACGAGGAATTGACCTCTGGTGTGGAACACCGGTCGCCCATGTTGGCAATGACCAGGTCTAGGATATTGCTTCCCCTGGTGGGGGTGTGGACAAGTTGATCCAAGGCATTGGAATTTATGAATTCCAGAAAATGTTGAGCAAAAGAGCTGATACATGAGTAGTTTTCCCAGTTAATGGTGGGGTAGTTGAAATCGGGCATTATTAGGGTGTTGGGTTGTACCCTAATATTTTCCAGTGTATCAAGAAATGAGGACTGGGAATCCTGGGGCATGGTGGGGAATCTGTAGCAAGCTGCAATTTGGATTGTGGTCTTGCCAGAGTTAGTTGCACTTGGATAATCTTGGATGCATTATGCTGAGCAACTAGCCTAGATGTGTGGATATCCTTAATGAATATGGACACGCCTCCGCCTTTAGTGTGTCGGTCCAAGTTAGGTAGCTGAAAGGTGTGGTATGAATTATAGCCTGCTAATGCAGGGGTGCTCTCTGGAGCCTTGAACCTGGTCTCTGTCACAGATGTCAATGTTCTCCATTTTAAGGAGTGCCTCAAGTGAGTGCATTTTGAGATTTAGACTTCTAGCATTGAGTAGAATTACCCTCAGATTTTACTTGCTTGCACCGGTTACGGCGGTGAATTTGTCATTTGAACATTGCCTAAAAAAGGCACTATAGGGGTGGCAAGAACCTTAGCTAGTATCCGGAATCCCAAGGGCGACAGGTGCAGGCTATCTCTGGCAAAGCATCATGGTCTGTCGATCATGTCATCCCAGGTAGAAAGATACTGGATCCCCTTAGAATGACACCAGAAGCTTAGCCAATTGTTGAGGTCAATCATTTTGTCCTTGTACTGTGGTATCAGTCTGGGTTATGGCAGGATGCTACTCAGGGCTAGGGACATATCTGCCTGGGCTACAGGATGGAAGAGCTCCTCCATGTCTCTTTTCATGCAGTCCAGGGAGGTACGTCTCAGGTCATTCGCTCCAATACGGACAATGACAGAGTCATATTTGCACTTGTTGTGGAGTGAACTAGTGGGTGTGTTATGTGGCGGATCCTAGCACCCGACAGCTGACAGTAACTTTCTCCTTGTTTAGCCTGGTGAGTGGAACATCAGTGTCTCTGACTATACAGTCACCTATGACTAGAGTGTTGGGTACGTTGTTATGCCTTATTGGCTGTGGTTGAGTGGCACACTGAGTTTCTGGGCTATGTGTCATTTGGGTTGTGTTGGGGGGTGGATGTTGCTTGTGTTTCTGCTTTGGAGGTCTCTGTTGCTTGAGCAGATTTTTATTAAGAGCCTCCGCAAAAGTAGGTATGTGTTTTGTGTTTCTATGTATGTGCTTTGGTGGTGTAGATTTTGAGGAACTATGTGATGAAAATGGTGTGGTGCAAGTGTTTACCTTCTCCTCTTGACTGTCTAGTCCAGTCTTGGGTGAAAAGAGATTTGCTTCCAGTTTGGCTATATAAGTACATCTCTCACAGGTTGTAGTGTTGGGTGGTAGGAGGAGAGAGTTGTCTGTGCACATGAGGCAATTGCTGCATTGCCCCAAGATGCCCAGATTCAACAGTTAGACAGGAGAAAACACAGGGAGCTGACATTTAGACATGCCTGGATAGGTGCTTATTTATTAAGTACTAAAACTGTTTTCCTCTAGACAAATGAGGAAATCTGAGTGCTGTAGTAATTTGTAGCTTATTTAGTGCTTACAATGAGTTCTGAACAAGTGCTGAGCTCAAAGAAACAGATTTGAGTGCTAAAACTAAAAAACTGGCTAGTTCTAAGGGAAAATTTGAAGAGCAGACTTTATGGCACCAGGAACAGTTTAACCCTATAAAAGTAGCAAATGAGCAAACTGATTTAAACAAATCAACCAATAAAAAGCTATAAACTGAGCCCAGTTCCAGCAGTCTTCAATCAGACAAATTCTAACTGCACACTCCTGCCACTAGGGTGCAGAGGAACCTTCTCCAAAAAAGATGGCCTGGATTAGTGCTCAAGTTATACAAACAAAACTAGATTCAGCAGGTCTGGTTTTCTTGCATCTATTTTTTTGAAATGTTGGCAATGGGTGATCCCATGTGATATACACGTCATCATTTTCTATAATGCTTTGTTGCTCATGTTTCCACAGTTTTTCAGCTACTTCAACATTATAATGTCTGCACTCTTTCTAATGCAGCAGTCTTGCCACATTACTATGCCTTTCAGTATACAGTCCTTCTGCCATTAGTACATCACATCCAGCAACAGGATGTGCAACTGTTTCCAAAACATACATTTGTCTGTTTATCCCATATGTTCAATGGACTTTGTAAACCAACATGTATGTAGTCCACTATCTTGGGCCACCAGTATTATCCTTTCGTCTTTTGGTTTAAATTCACCTCTCCTTAATCATTCCTGCATTTGGTCCCGAATCATGAGGTTGTTCCAAGCGTTTTTTATACTTGCAACTATATTTATGCATTTTCCACATTTCTTGCCTTCTCATCTGATCCTTCAACTTGTATTCTTTCTTTAGTTTTTTGGCACACTCAGTTAGTGCCTGATTTTATCTACTTCTGGTGTAATATCCATTCCTGCTTGATGGTGATATGCTTCTGCTAAACTAAGTATGGATGTCATCTTAGACTTATTCTCCTTATGTTTCAACACTTTCACTGCATTTGGGTTTTGTGAGGTCAGCAGATATGTATGCAATCCCACAACTGCAGCTCTATATATTCCCTTACTTCCTTCAGAATGGGAAATATGTAGTCTTGGTATGCACTGATTTTTATAAATCATTTGATGAGCATGAAGCATCCTTCTTGGTTTTCCTCTCTGACCTATCCAACACCTTTTGGGGTCAGTCAATCACTCCAAAACTGTAAGTTAGGGCAGGAAGAGCAAACTGGTTTATAGCTTGGACTTTGTTCCCAGATGTCAACACTGTTTTCAGTGTTAATGCAAATCTTCTAAAATATCCCTTACTGAACTTTATTCACATTTGTTCATGTTTTATTGTTGATCCTTCATCGATTCCCAAATATTTCTACACTCCCTCTTGCTCAGGTGGTTTTTTTTTATGTCATGTTCCTATCCCAAACTGATGTTTGCTTGGTGCTGTAGGTTTCCTGCTTTAAGGTTGCTTTTGCACATTTATCAAGACCAAATGACATTCTTGTGTCATCTGAAAAGTTTTGACCACTTGCAGTTTTGCTTTCAGTTCCTCATCTGATGAACTACACAGTTTTAAATCATCAACAAAAAGAAGATCAGAAGTCTTTACACTTTTTTTTCCTGGGAGCCAAATTGTAGCCATGACCTAACCTGTTAAGTAGACAGCTTAATGGGTTAAGAGCAAGACAAACGAGCAGTGGTGACAGAGTCACTCTGGAATATCTCCCTTTGAATGTTTATCCTTGGAATAATAATTTGGCCTTTATCAAGGCTTACCTGCAACGTGGTTTGCCACTGTTTCATGGTCACTGTAATGTAATCAATTAGTGTAAGGTGTATCTTTACATTTTTAAGCACTCTCTTATCCATGAATGTGGAATACTGTCAAATGCTTTTTTTGCAATCTATCCAACAACAAATGATCCTTTGTTACATATGACTTTATTTTATTACCCTTTTGTTCTACTGGCATGATTCAGTTTTCTTCTAAATGACTATAAACTTTATCAGCATCAATTCCAGTATATAGTTTACACATCATCGGAAGGCAAGTAATTGGTCTATAGTTTTTAGGATTGCTTGCAGGTTCGTTCTTAAGTAGGAGAACTGTTTTTCCTGTTGTTAACCAGGCTGTCTGTTCAGGGTGCACATATAAATAGTTCTCACTGATGGCTAAATCTTCATGTAAAGATGTTAAGACTTTTAGCAGGAAGTTAGGTAATGCCTCTGGGACTGGAGTTTCCATTTAGGAGCTTTTCTTAACTTTATTTCAGTCTCTCTGGCCATTACTTCATCCCATTTCATATCCTGTACATTTGAACTTCTTATTCTTTCTTTTACTTATTCTATCCATTTAGCATCTTTGTTATGTTCCACAGGATCTTCACAGATATTTCTCCAAAGTGTATCTATTGCTTAATTTTTTTGGTGGTGTTTCAATTCCTTTTGCCTTGTTTCTCTATTAAACTTTTTTGTGTTATGAATAAATTGTTTATTTTCTACTTTTCCTTTATATTTATCTGCATATCTTCTAAGTTTTTCTGCCTGTGCTAATATTTTTAGTTTATTATTTGTGATACTGCATGATAGATCCTGATCTGTTCTGATATTGTGCATTAGTTTTATCACGTCTATCTTTCTGAGTATTTTTGTTGATCTGTTCCCTCTTCTATACTTTTCTAACAGTGACACTACTTGTCTTAATAGCTTTATAGTTTTCTCTGTTCAATACTTCCTTGATGGCATTTGATTTCTTCCCTTCCTTTCCCTTACTACCCTGTGTTTTTGTGGTAAGACTTTATCTGTTATTAATTTAGCTACACAGTAATGTATCCTATTTACTTTTGTTATATCGCATGAATGTCTATGGACAGTCCTAATTACTGTGTTCATTTGTTTTATCAAACTTCTAACTTTTGGGTTTTATTGACCTCTGTAATCTATTTCTTTCATCGATCTTAATACATCTGCCCATCTCTATTAAATCAAGCAACTCTTCTCTTAAAATATTTTCTTCTAAACTAAGGCCACATTCTTTGTTCTCCTGAGGGCATTCTACAGAAAGTTCCAGATCATCTTCTTGTACCACATTCTTTCAGTTTCCTCCTGTGTCATCCATTGCTGTTTCATATGAGAACTCACAGGCCTATCACTCCACAACATTGAATGTGTCAGAGTTGCCACAGTTTCCTGTTCTTTCCCTTGCTGTGTAGCTCCAAATGAATGTTTGTACTGGTTTCCTATGGAAGGCTCTAAAGTATCTTCATATGGCAACTGATCTGATGTTTCCCACTTCACTGGTTTCTCCATAATTGGGGATCCATTGCTCTAGCCTGTTATGATATTTTCTGAGTTAGATTTACTACACTAAATTGTTCACTTTGCAGGTAATCTATAACCTCAATTTCTATTTATTTAACTTTTCCACTACTAATCCTCTTTTCTACTTTTCCTCGTTTTCTTAGTTTCATAGTTTAGTACTAGGCTAACTGCCCTGGGGCATTTATAAGCCAAGCCATAGTGATGTGGCTTTCGCCACCCCATGTAATGGTACAAAAGTGTACAGAACAGATTTAGAATACTGTGCCTCTGTCTAGTAGTGACACAGTGAAGACCCCCTTACATAATAGAATTAGTTTACTGTGCCTCTATCTAGTAGTGACACAGAGATGACCCCTGGGGTAAACCTACGATCTCCCATCCACTCGTCAAGATTTCTCTTGAAGAGAGTCAGTGAGGGGCTCTGCCTAACATGAACTGGGATTCTGTTCCAGAGTATGGGAAGCCTCTGAGTTATGAATCTCTCCCTCCAGCATGTCCTATTCATATTTGTGCTGAGGTTTAAATCTTTAGCTCTCGTGGTTCTGATGGATTTGGATTTTTTGAGGTGGAGCATGTCCATCAATTCCTGACTGGACATGGCCTTGTATGTCAGGCACAGATCACCTCTGAGTAGGCGGTATGCTACTGAATAGAGCTGGAGTTTCTTTAGTCTGGCAGCATATGACATATGTTGGAGACCCTTGATCCTCTTGGTGAGGTACTTTTGGGGTCTCTCCAGCTGTTGCAAGTGCCGGGTGAGGTACATTCCAAATGGGGCATTGTACTCAATCATGGGCCAGATAAGGGAGGAGTACACGGGTACAATGACCTCTTTTGATCTGGATGTGAATTCCATCTTGATAAGGTGGGCAAGGTAGAAAGTCTTTCTAACCACCTTGGCAACGTGGGTGCCAAATGAGAGGTCACTATCGACTTGGGTCCCCAGGTCCCTGATGACTTTTTCCATACTCAGTGGGTTACTGTCTATGTGATAATTTGTGGGTACTTGTTTTTCCCAAAGGGGATGACTATACATTTTTTGGCATTTAGTTTAAGGCCATGACTCCGGCACCAGCTGTCCGTTTCAGTGAGGTCTTTCTGTAGGATGTATGTGTCAGCTGGTGTATCGACTATGGCGCCTAGTTTGCAGTCATCTGCGAACTTTATCAGCCACAACCCTCCCATGTTTGCTTTTATATCTGAGAAATAAATGCCGAACAAGAGGGGTCCCAGGACGGAGCCCTGTGGGACACCACTTGTGACTGGCTTTGAGTCTGACATGGCTCCAGCGATTTTGACTTTATGGGTTCTATCCTTTAGCTATTTTGCAACCCATCTTGTGACATATGGATTTACATTTAAACTGTTGAGCTTGTCTATGATGCCTGAGTGGGGTATTGTGTCGAAATCTTTAGCCAAGTCCAGGTAGGCTGTATGGACTGCTTTGCCCTCGTCAATGGCTCTAGTGACTGCTTCGAAAAAGTCAACCAGGTTCAAAAGGCAAGATCTGCCCTTTACAAAGCCGAACTGGTTGGGATCAAGTGTCTGTAAGTCCCCAATGTCTCTGTTTATGAGTTCCATAATGATTCTTTCCATAGCTTTGCAGACCAGGGTCTGTAGATGTGCCTACTTTGTGGAGTGGGACCACTGTTGCTGTACGCTAGTGTTCAGGTACATATCCTGTAGTAAGGCTAAGGTTAAACAGCATTTTTATGTGCAGGTTTAGCTCCTCTTGGAGTTCACGGGATACCGTCAGGTCCCATTGATGCTGTGTTTTTAGCTTTGCTGAGGGCAGTTCTCACCTGGACATCTGAGATGACAGGGAGGTTACATTCAGCTGGGATAAGTATTTCTTCTTTTGGGGGTGAGGGAGGAGAATTTGCACTGAACCTGTCTGCCAGAATGTTGGCAATATCTGTGGGTTCAGTGTATTTTTTGTCATTGTGAACTAACTCTGAGCATATCTGAGGGTTTCCGCCCAGGTTTCTAACATAGCAGAAGAAGGCCTTGTGGTTATCTTTAGCGTTCATAGCGATTTTTCTCTCAAAGGTAGCCTTGGATGTTTTTATGACAGAACGTAGTGCTGATCAGAGATGCCTTCTCTTTATGGGATTTTGCTCTGTCGTGCAGTAGTTTCCTTCTTTTGTTATACAATTTGTTTATGGTTGGGGTCCACCAGAAAGGACGCCTGCCCTTGGTGGAGAAGGTCTTGGTTTTATTTGGGATTGCATGATCCATGCATTCTTGGAGATGTCCATAGAAAGCATTTGTGAAGGATTCAGCATTGTGGGATGTGGTTTCCACTGGCCCAGTGGGCTTAAAGGATACCATCTCAGTTTTAAGAAGTGTAAAGTCGGCTTTTGAGAAGTTTTTCACTGTAGTCTTTTGTGTTGGGGGTGGAGGTGGGACATGTATATCCAGGGTGATTAGTTTGTGGTCAGATCTCACTAGTGAGGGGTATACTTCTGGTGTGGAGCACTTTGTCCCCATGTTTGTGATGATCAGATCTAGTATATTATCTCCCCTTATGGGAGAGGTGGCTAGCTGTTCCATTGCATTTGAATTTATGAATTCCAGGAACCTTTGGGCTAGGGTGTTTGGGCTAGAATAATGCACCCAGTCTATGTTAAGGTAGTTGAAGTCTCCCAGAATGATGGTGTTTGGTGAGACATTCATATCCTCCAATGTCTTCAGGAAGGCTGAATGGGGTTCCTAAGATTGGGAGGGTGGTCTGTAACATGCTACCAGTTGTATAGCAGTTTTGCCTACGGTTAGTTGCACCTGGATGGTCTCTGATGCTTCATGTGTTGCCACTAACCTGGAGGTGTGGGTGTCCTTGATGAATATGGACCCCCTCCCTTTTTGGTTTGGCCTGAGTTTTGGGGCCGAAAAGCATGATACGAGGTATAGCCTGGTAGCGCTGGGGTGCTTTGAGAGCCTGCATCTTGAGATTTAGACTTCTGGCGTTGAGCAGCATTACCCTTAATTTTTTTCCATTTTTGTTTTCTAAGGAGGTGGGTTTGTCTTTTGAGCCTTGCCTAAAAAAAGCACTATGGGGGTGGCAAGAGCCTTAGCCAATATCTGGAAGCCCAGTGGTGACAGATGCAAGCCCTCCCTTGCGAAGTAGCGTGGCTAGTCCAGCATGTCATCCCAAGCAGACAGACATTGGATCCCCCTAGAATGA
>NC_056730.1:353096573-353166573 GCF_019279795.1 Protopterus annectens | reverse complement strand
TTCCTCTTACAAGTTGTGGTTTTCTGGCAAACAGCAATAACTGAATTCACTAAATAATGATAGCCATTTAAGTTTCAGTCTTCCTACCTTTCAGGAAATGCATGGTAACACAAAACATTTTATTCTAGCAACTTTCTAAGATTATACAAGCAATGTTTAAAATGTGTCCCTGGTTTTGGGCCTTTGTCCCCCACCCAATAAATTTTGGCTTTTTACAAATTTCGTGTGCTGCAAAGTCGAGAGAGATAGTTGAGTGTGAAGTGGATTTTACAAGCAGCTGGGAGCTTAAGGGAAGAGTAGTTTAGTGCTGCTTATGCCAAGCCTGTTTGCATTGTTAGTAGCACAACAGGTAGTACACTTAATTTTGATGCAGAAGGCTGTGGGTTCTACTCCCACAGTATGTAGATGGATTGCTGATACTGTATTGTTTTGTACCTTAAAGGGGGTGAATGCTGCAGCTCTGAGAAAGTCATCATTTGGAGGAGATAACTAGTAACTATGAAACTGTTACCAGTTTGCCATCCATTCCCTATTGCAATATTACTAGCTTATCATTTTTAATGAAACACAGGCAAATGTATTCTTCAAGGGCAACAGGCACTTTATTTGTAGATGAAACAGTGAAATAAAGTTGCTTGCTAGCAGCAACCTCTTCATTAGTTGCAGATCTGTTCAATGTGGAATCATTCAGATGACTTTTACCTCTGCAGAGTTTGTGCATATTCACTGATACTGGTGGATCGTAATGACAGAAGTTTGAGTAGACTTTTATTATGCAAATTTTCTGAATTGGGCAGTTTTGTCATTACTGGTTCATACATTTTGTTTCATTTTTTTACTGGAAAAATGTACAAAACAATAAATTTAAAATGCGCTCTAACAAGTGTGCTGTATTATACAAGGAATATAATTTAATACAATCAGAAAGGTGAAATCAAAAAACACATGTATGTTTGCATGGTCCTAAATATGTCTGCAGGGGGCCTATGATTTGAAAACAGTCCAAAGATAAACTTTATCCACCACTGACCAGATGCATTTTCTTTGAATGTGGGTTTCATTGAATGTGAGTTTCAAGGACAGAGAAGTTTTAATGCTAAGTCTGTTTACATTGTGAGACTGTATTGCTTTGTTTAGCAGATGTCTATCAGTGTTTGTGCTATAAAATGTAAACTAAAAGTTTTAAATGAAATCCAAATCATCATTGTAGAAGTAAAGCATAATGCAGTATGCACATTACAGTGTTTATGGTAAATGGGGAGAAATAGCCAAGTTATGGGACACTGGAATGGCTGTGAGGGGGAGGGCTGTGTATGAGGGGGCCCCATTTGACCATGACTTTGTGAAGGGGGTGGCAAACTCAAAAATAGCCTTGGGGGCACAAACTCTAGCTATGCCCCTGCCTCTTCTTCTCATAGATAAAATCCTTCAACTCTTTATTAATTACTATCCATAACGTCTCCTCTGGTTAATAAAAATATGCCTGACTTGTGTATAAAACTACAGGGACTAAAATCATTTTTATTGCTTGCATCTTGCTATCCATATCCATAAGCAAGAGTTTCTTCTTTCTCAGTTTTTGTATTATATTTTGTTTAGCCTTTTCCCATATCCTTATCTGCCATAAAATAATCCTTTTTAATCCATACTCCTAAATATTTCATTTTATCATGCTCACATAAATATGTGTACTGCTGAACCAATTCATGTGTCAGTACATTATTAACAACTATCTCCCCCAAAAATACAGTTGTGTACACTTACCATAAATGTAGATGTTCGAGTTGTTACAGTCTTGATTTGTGGGAATCTTGCTGTTGTAGCCCTTGGCCAGGCCAACTACCAGAGTACAAATCTCCCTCCTCCTAAGGCTAGCAGACGTCCTAGCCAACATCAATATGCTTGGGTATAAAGGGAGTCAAGTGACACCATGACATATCAGTTTTTTCTTACCCCCTAGAAAGTAGGAGCTCCCAGGATGAACCACAAGCAAGGGTCCAAGGCAGAAAATGGGTCCTGCAGGGAGAATACCCATGGGATCTTCTGGTTAGTGAGGAAGACAGAAGCAGACTACTACTGTAGGCAGAGGGGGGAGGAGGGAGGGAAAGAAGACTGCAACAGTGAATACACTCAAATATCTACATTTACAGTAGGTGTATACAACTGTAGTATGTTCTTCATGTCTTACTGTTGTAGTCCTGACTTGTGGGATGAATCCCAAAGCTAAGATGAGGGTGGAAGGAAGATTATGGGGAAGAGAGGATGCCCTGCAGAACAGCAGTGGCATAACCTGCTCCAGACGTGGAGAAGGCTGAGAAGTGGTAGTATTTGGTAAAGGTATGCACTGATGACCAGGTAGCAGCTTCCAAAATGTCTTTGGTAGGCACTCCTTTCAGGAAGGCAGCAGAGGTAGAAGTAGCCCTAGTAGAGTGAATCCTGACAGCCTCAGCTGTTTTTTTTTTTACTTTAATGGCTTTAACAAATAAAATACAGTGAGAAATCCAGTTGGAGATAGTCTGTTTGGAAACTGGTTTCCCTTCACTGCCAATGGAAAAGGACACAAAGAGCTGGTTTGGATTTCCTGAAAGATTTGGTTCTAACAATATAGTAGTGGAGCTGCCTATACACATCCACAGAGAGAAGGATTCTCTCCCTCTGGTTCTCAGGACTGGGGAAGAAGGTGGGCAAGTGTATAGCTTGATTCAATGTGCGTCCATGACTACCTTGGGCATAAAGGATGGATTAGTCCTGAGTGATACTTTCTCTGGGTGGAATAGGAGAAAGGGTTCCACTGCCATGAGAATTTGCAGCTCAAAGACTCTCCTAGCTGAGGTGATAGCCAGTAAAGAGCAGTGTTCCAAGTTATGATTTAATTCAGCAGAAGCTGCCGGCTTAAAGGGGAGGTAGAGTCATTTTTTCCAGAACAAGATTGAGGTCCCATGGAGGAGTGGGTTGTCTCCTGGGAGGTCTGATGTGGATCACACCCGTAAGGAATTGTTTTCAGCAGGAGGTGGGAAAAGATAGGAGGAAGAATAGGGATGTGGGCTGAAAATGGCAGAGGTGTGAATTTTGATGGAAGAAAGAATAGGCTTCTGTCAACCAGGATAGCCAGGTAATCTAAAATGGGAGAGATAATGGCTGAGTAAGGACTGATGCCTTGCTGTTGGCACCAAATGGAGAATGTTTACCACTTGGCTGAGTATGACTTCCTAGTACTAGGCCTTCTAGATCCCTTGAAAATGTCTTGGACTTGTTTCCTTAGGGCATGCTCACAGGAGGATGTTGGGGGATTACCCAGGCTGAGAGTATGATAATCTGCAGGTTGGGATGTACAAACCTCCCCTTGTCCTGAGTAAGGAGGTCTACTCTCTGAGGTAACTGCAATGGATTTCCTTGGGTAAACTTAGTAGCAGAGGACACCAGTGCTGCCTGGGCCAGTCTAGGGCTATCAAATGATCCTTGAGCCTTCTTCCCTGATTTTTAGGAGGACCCGTGGAAGAGGCAAGGGGGATTTATAAAGGAAATGTGGCTCCAAGGGAAAGAGAAAGCATCTGTCCTCCAGGCTGTGGGTACTTTGCTCCTGGAGCAATATCTTTTTAGTTGAGCATTTTCTTTGGTGACAAAGAGGTCTATCTGTGGGGATCCCCATTTATGGACAATGCTAAGAAATGTTTCCCGATGCAGATGCCACTTGTGGGAATCCATAAAGATCCTGCTGAGGTGATCTGTTAGAGGATTTTGAGCACCTGGAAGGTATTGTGCCATGAGATGCAACCCCAGAGACTGAGCTGTCTCCTAGGCCTGTATAGCTAGTTGACAAAGAGGGTAAGAGTAAGTGCCTCCTTGTTTATTTATGTATCACATGACTGTGGTGTTGATACTGGAAATGAGCACCCCCCTAGAGGGGAAATAAAGAGTCATTACTGCTCTCTGCCAGGGCCCTGTGGCCTAGTACTCCCCTGCCTGGGCCTTTGTGTTTGATGCTGCTTTTGAGGCCTTTCCCTCCAGGGTTTATGTTGCCTGCTTTTTGATTGAGAATGACAGACCAGTGTTTGGTGACAAAATTCCTATTAAATCTAGGAGATTGGAGGAAGTCTTTGACAGTGTGCGTAGATTTTGCTCAACACAGCCTCAGCTTTTGGCCCAAACAGTAAGTCCTTATCCAGGGGTGCATCCAGAAGGTTGGATCTGACATGGTCTGCTCCCTAAGCCAAGCATGTCTTCTAATGACAGAACCAGATACTGCAGCTCAATTAGGAGCCTACATAGTATAATATCCACAATGTAATGAGTGTGTAGCTACCTAGGAGCTGGAATGGCAAAAGTTTAACAATTTCTTAGAAATGTTTTTGTCCTCCAGGGAGGACATCTTTTCCTTCATTTAATTTATATTAATAGCTTGTTGGTATTTCATCATATGAAACTGGCAGTTAAAGGCCCTCATGGCTAGGGTAGCAGAAGTGTAAACATTTTTACCAAACTTATCAAGGGCCCTGCTTTCTTTGTCAGGAGGTAAAGGGTTTTTTGAAGAGCTGGCTCTTGCTCACTTGGGACCTGGAGTGACAACCTCTGGATCAGCAGAAGGACTTTTGAAGACATATTTATGTGAGTCCAGCACCCTTTAAAACCTGTCTGGTTTTCGAGGGGCTGGAGATAGAGAATCTGGATTCAGAGAAGAGTCCATAACAACATCCTCTATCACCTCCAATACAGGAGGAACAGCCAAAGGTTTGTGTTCCGGCAGGTTAAGGAACTCCCTAATCCTCTTTTTAGACTGTGGGTACTCCTGTGCCTCCCATTGGAAATGTTCCCTCATGGCATGGAGTGTTTTCCCAAAAGGGATGTCTTCAGGTGGAATAGCTAAAGCCAGATTCTCTTTAGAATCTGAATCTTCAAAAGAAATAAGGAAGGGTCCCTCCTCAAAGACAGACTCCTCCTGGTCAGAATTTGCATCTGAATCAGGAGGTTCAGAGAAAACCTCAGGAGTAGGATCCCTATTATTTTTCCCTGGAGAAGACTCCAAAGGGGGTTGCTTAATTCTTACTAAGGAGATAAGGTCCTCAGCTAACCTGACCAGGTCTTGCTAATATCCTTGTGCACAGAAGCTGGTAGGTCTAGGCATAGGACCTGAGGTAGAACACTCCTTAGAGGCAGCTCTGGTATTGGGCCTACATATGTCTGTAATCCTGATGCCAGTCTCTTTGTAAGGAAGAACCAATGCAGGCTGACACCTCAAAGGAACGCCACCAGTAAAAGATAGCCTGTTGGAAGTTGATGTCTGCTGAGCGACTCTGGACTCGAGCGGCAAAGTGAAAGCCAAAGCCTGTGCAGATGTTGAGAGAACTGATGGCATGTCAGACTCCGTACAGGTCACGACAGAGGCCTGCACCACCACTTCGGTGTTAGAAGGAGGCTACAAAAGCACTTCACCTTCTTCAGCAATAAGGAACCATGGCAGACTGGCAGACAGGGAATGGTTGTCATCCAAAGCCCTAAGCTTGGGTCTTTTTTCCTTGCATTTCTTATGCTTAGGGAGATCAACCTTGGGATGACCGGCGGACACTATCAGATGATGCAAAGTAGATGGCAGATTAAGATGTCTAGCTAAGATTTTGGCCCTACACCAGACAGTCCTAGATTAGAAATGACAACAAATGGCAATTAGGGATGTCATGATCAGGGCCTAGACAACTGACACACAACATATGAAAGTCTCTGTGTGGGATTTGATTATCACAGCGCAGACAATTGTTAACCTTATCTGACATGGGTTAAAGCAAGAAAAAAAGAGGCTATGTATTCACCATAACGTTCCAACTGAGTAGTTATACTTCATTCGTCTTTAACCTGTGGGTACCAGATCCATATCGGATTTGAGCCGGCAAATTCACTAGCATCTGCTCCAAGCTCCTCCCCTTACCCATAATACATCTCCACTACCTTCCAACCACCAGATCAAGTTTGCTGACCCTTACATTGAGAACCCAACCTGAAGAATACTTTATGACCTAAAACTGTAGCCAACAGGCTGTTCATACGATAAGGTCAGGGGGAAAGAGGGAGGGACAGTTGAAGACAAATGAAGTATAACTACTCAGATGGAACGCTATGGTCAGTACATAACTTCTTTATCTGAAGTAGTTTACTTCATTTGGTCTTCAACCTGTGGTACAGAGTCCCCAGCTACTAAACTCCTGGGTGGCCCTCATGGAAGGATATTCCGGAGCACCGCGGAACCAAAGGATGCTCTCCTTCTAGAAGTCAAATCCAATTTGTAGTGAGGAAATAAAGGTATGAGATGAGGATCAAGTAGCTGCAGAACAAATATCATCCAATGAGACTCTAGACCAAAAGGCTGCAGAAGTAGCCATTGACCTTGTGGAATCAGCTTTCACCTGACCCAGAATAGACAAACTTTTATCCTTATAGACCTGAATGATGCACATGGAAATCCACCGAGCAATAGTGACCTTGGAGATATGTTTACCCAAAAAGGGTTTGGAGAAGGACACAAACAATTGATCAGATTTACGAAAGTTTTTAGTCCTGTGTAAATAAAATCATAACTGTCTATGAACATCCAACAAGTGGAGTTTGTATTCCATTTTGTTAGCAAAATTCGGAAAGAAAACAGGTAAGTTAATGGTCTGCTTGATGTTAACTTGTGATGCAATCTTGGGAAGAAAGGATGGATTGGTCCGAAGGGAAACCCTATCTTTATGGAAAATCATATATGGAACTTTAATGGGCAAAGCTTGCTGTTCTGAAACCCTTTTAGCAGAGGTGATAGCTACCAGGAATGCTGTTTTCCAAGACAAGAACTTAAGATCTGTGTTTGCAGCCAGTTCAAAAGGCGGAGCGATCAAAGCTTGAAGAAACATAGTAAGGTCCCATGGAGGAACAGGATCCTTGACCGGTGGGGGGGGGGGTGTAACAGGAAAGTACCTTTAATAAAGGCTTTACACAGTCTGGAAGAGCCCAGAGAGGCAGAATTCTCACCCACGTGAAACTGAGAGATGACAGCTAATTCAATTTTGACAGTAGAAGAGCTTGCTCCTTGTTGAAAAATATTGGCTAGGAAGTCGAGAATGGCAGAAATAGGAGCCGTGAAAAGATCTAAACTCCTTTGAGAAGCCCAAAAGGAAAAACATTTCCATTTGCTCTGGTAAATCTTCCTGGTGGAAGACTTATGGGCTGCCACCAGAATATACCTGACTGAAGAGGAGAATCCAGGAGTCCTAGTAATCATGGGAACTGGAGCAACTAAACCGTGAGCTTCAAACTGTCCAGGTTCAGATAAGGAACCCCCGATGGGTGTGAAATAAGATCCTGAATGGGATCCTACATCCAAGGTGGAGCCAGATGATGAGACCAAAGGAAGGGAAACCATACCTGGCAAGGCCAAAACGGGGCAATGAAGATCACTTTGCACCCTAGTCGACAAGCTTTCTGTAGAAACCTCGGACTAAGAGGTACTGGAGGGTAAGTATACAGAAGACCGGGAGGCCAAACATGGACTAGAGCATCTCTGGGGGACTCTCCCGGCAGGGGGTTCAGAGCGAAAAACTTGCTGTACTTCGCGTTGGAAGGAGATGCGAAGAGATCGCAGCAAGACTTACCCCACTCCAGAAAGATCTGCTCTGCTACTGAATGATTCAGAGACCACTCGTAAGGCATCAGAACAGTCCAACCTATCCTGTCCGCTAGAATGTTGGACCATCCCGGAATGTGCATTGCTGTGAGAAAGCGACTGGTGGAGATTGCCCATTCCCACACTTTCATGGCCTCGCGACACAGGGGGTAAGATCTGGTCCCTTCCCGTTTGTTGATGTACCAGACCACTGACATGTTGTCTGATTGAATTGCCATGGTTCCCAGAGGAAGAAAGGCATAAAGGGCCTGCAACGCCAAAAGAACCGCCCTCATCTCCAGAACGTTTACATGCAAACTGATCTCGACAGGGGACCACAGGCCTTGGACTGTCCTGCCCAAACAATGCTGCCCCCACCCACATTGGGAGGCATCCGTGGTCACTATGGCTTGGACAGGGGCTGGAACAAAAGGTCATCCCTCCAAGATTTCCGGAGAGTACATTCACCACAGAAGGGACGACCTGCAGACTTGACTGAAGTATATTGGATACGATAATGGAAGCTCTAACAGGGACCATTGTACCGCTAGTGTCCACTGTAGTACTCGCATGTGTAACCGGGTGCACGGAAGAAGCATTATGGTCACTGCCATTGAACATAAGGCCCTCAGCACTGATTCTGCTGAGGGAAGATGAGAACGGTAGATCAGGGAGACATGCATCCTCAGGTTTAGTACTCTCTCCGTGGTCAGGAAGATTTTGCACTGCAGTGTGTCTATCCTTGCCCCAATGTAGCCTATCACCTGGACAGGATTTAGAAGTGATTTGAATGTGTTGATGTAATCCCAAACTGAAGAGCAAGCTTTAAGAAATAATCCCTGGTTTGAGACAGTAGAAGCCTGCTGCGAGCAGTGAGGAGCCAATCGCCCAGCTACAGATAGACCTGAATCCCCTGAAGCCTCACATGAGCTGCTACTACTGCCATCACTTTGGTGAACACCCTGGGGGATGTGGTGAGACCAAAGGGTAGGGCTCGAAATTGGTAATGACTGACTCCTAGCCAGAAGTGGAGGAACCTCCTGGAGCTTCTGTGCATCTTTATGTGATAGTAGGCATCCTGGAGGTCTAATAAGCATATCCAGTTGCTCTCTTGCAGGCATGGTATGATGGACTGTAATGTGACCATCAGGAATTTTTCTTTGGCAACTGACAGGTTCAGGGTAGATAGGTCCAGAATGGGCCTTAAGTCCCCCGTTTTCTTTGGCACCAAAAAAAACCTGGAGTAGATGCCCGATCTGGACTGATCGGGGGGGGATGGGTTCGATGGCTCGTTTCTCTAGCAGCTTGGAGATTTCCAGTGCTGCTGCCTCCCTTTGCATGGGTGGTAGGTCCAGGAGGTGTTTGGGAGGTTTAGGAGGAACCACAAAGGGGATAGAGTATTCTCTGGATATGATCTGAAGCACCCAGCGGTCTGATGTTATGGACTCCCATGCTGCCAGGTGCAACGACAATCGACTGCCGATTGCCTCCAGAGTAGAGCAGTCTGGCAATTCCTCAGGGTTGCTGTCCGGGCCTGTCTGAGAAAGGTTCGCAAGACCAAAAATTCCTCTGACCCCCTCTTACCTCTGGGCCGGTGTCTATCCTGTCCCCCTCTGCCTCGGTGAGAAGAAGAGCCCTGAGTGTCCCGGAAATACTCTGACTTCCGGAAGCACATCTTCTTTTGCCTTCTCTGATTCTGGGAAAAGGATCTTTGAGTGTTCGAGAAGTGGATTCCGATGTCAGACAGTGTCTTCCCATCCTTCTCACTCTGGATCAAAGTCTCTTTAATGGTCTTACCAAAAAGAGTAGAGTCGTCATAAGGGGCAATGGCAAAAGACGCCTTGAAATGTTCCAAAAACTGACATAGTCTAAGCCAGGTGTTGTGCCTCATGGACACGCCGGACCCAGCCACCCTAGCTGCTCCTTCGGTAGCATGTGAGAGGAGTCGCATGGACGTATTGGAGACTGCTTTTTAAAGTGGCCATCCTTGCAGAGAACGTGTCTCTGTCCTCCTGCGACATGGACTTAGGGGGAGACTCAGCCAGTTCCTTGACCAGGTCGCGCTGTAGCCTCGTGACGTGAGCCAAGTAGTCCAGCTCCCTAATGGAAAAGGTCGCTAACGCATAAACCCGCTTCCCTAAACGGTCTATAATCCGAGACTCTCGGTCGAGGGGATGAACCGAGGAACTCTCTTAGCTAGTTCCTTTTTTGTGGCTGCTGCTATGACCATAGCATCTATGGGGCAGCCCTTGTTCCACACTGGTCTATCTGACGGGGGACTCAAGATCCTGTCCGGATGTTTGGGGATTTGATCCATGGTGTCTGGCTCCTTCCAGGCCAGTGAGGTGACCAGGTCCACCAGGGGATCTGCAGGAGGGGGCACCTAGGAAGTAAAAGGGCCTGTGCCGTAAGCCTCCAGGAACACAGATTCATCAGAAGAAGGCTTGGGGGCGGACCAACCTCCCCGCTGGCGCAGGATTTCCATGATGTCTTCAAAGGAGACATCCTCGTGAGGTGTCCTGGAGGAACCTTTCCCATCATCCAAATCTGTGTCCTCAGTGAGGGACATGGGGGGAGTCTAAGTGCCTCCTCTTACTCATATGCTTGAGAGGCACGTCTCCGGTGGGGCTCTCCGGGGGACTCGCAAGCCACTTGTTCCTCAAGGGGAACCGCCTGGGGCTCTTCAAACATGGGCTGTCCCTCTGGTAAAATGATGGGATTCGTAGACAGAGCCAAGGGAGTCGGGGCGGAATCTGAGGAAATAGTCAAGGGTCTCGATCCAGTGGAGAGAACCCTTTCTACCACGTCGAAAGGAGAACGAGCCTCCTGGGGTACTATTAAGGAAACCGCTTTCCCTGGATCCGACACAAGAATTGGAGCCAGCCCAAAGTGGACGGAGCTCCGAGGGAGGGAACTTGGCCCGACAACACCGGAGCCAATGAAGAAAGTTCCTTTCCCTCGGATCCGATACCCAGGCTTCAGCTCCAAGAGCCACTTGGAACCGAACTGGGCAGATCCGACACGCTCCAGGTAGCTGCTAGCATCGAGGAGACAGGTACCATTGGCGCCGACTGACTAAGGCCATCCTCGGATCCGAGTACTCTGAACCCGGTGCACGGATCGGCGAAGGAGAAATTGGTGTGAAAAAAGGAAGCAAGCTCCTCCCTCCAGAGGGAAAGGGGCTGGCAAGACTCCCATCTGGATCTGAGTACGAATTAACCTCCTTATCATTTTATCTGTGTCAACTTCCGATAAGCTACACGTGGATCTCGACGAGGCCACGGACTCCGACCTGGCGGGTCGAGGAACCGAGGCCCAAGATGGAGGACGTGTCTCCTCAGGCTTTGGGGAAAATCTCAGAGATCGGAGCCGATGGGAATCACGGATCCTAGCCTGACTTTTGGCGGGAGTAAAAGGAAGGTCCGGAGACCTCTTACGTTTCTCAGCCTTGTGTTTGTCCGTTTTATGCTCTTTCTCCTTCTCTCTGCCCCTTCTGGGCTCCACTTTCACAAGCTTAGAAGCGGGAGGTTGAGTCTCAGCCTGGGAGGGAGGAGAAGCAAGGGCAAGAGAAGAAGGAGAGGTGGCCACAGCAGGCCGCTGTGACCAAAGCAGTGGACGAGGCAGCCACCTCAAAAGTGGGTAGAAGGCCTTTTAGGGCCAACTTAGCCTTTCTGTCCTTAATAGCGCGCAGGTTAAAACCTGCACAAATAGTACAGTCAGTACTCAAATGGGCTATGCCCAAGCACATAACACAAAGAGTGTGGCCATCTGCAGGAGACAATTTGTGGCCACACTCAGTGCACCTTTTGAAGACAGGCTTGGGGTCAGCCATGTCTCTACACACAAAGAGAAAGAAAAAGGAGAAAAAATAAATACCTGTTTCCCATTCAGACCCACTCACCACACACACTCAAGGCACACGGAACACTGAGGGGGGGAGCAATACACTCTAACAAACTAACACTGAAACGACAAGAAAAATTCTAAAACACGACGCACCAGCGAGGGCAGGAGAAGAGGAAACCTACACTAAACACCTAACACTCAAATATTTAAGAAAAATGCTGCTTAACAAGCAATAACCCACTCACTAACTCATAGCTCAGGAGATCACGATGCTTCAAGCAAGCCGCCGCAAACAAGATCTGGGGATTGTAAGGTAGTGGAGGTGTATTATGGGTAAGGGAAGGAGCTTGGAGCTTGGAGCATGCAAGTGAATTTGCCGGCTTGGATCTGGTACCCACAGGTTGAAGACCATATGAAGTAAACTACTTCAGATAAAGAGCTCCCCAGCAGGGTATCTAGCTTTTAGATGACATCTCTCTAATACAGACTAGCTGCAATGAAACACTGCATTGGACTCCAATGGCAAGAAAAGACTGATATCATGGCATTGGCTGGCTCTCTTTATACCCAAACATACTGACATTGGAGAGGATGTCCACCAACCTTAGGAGGAGGGAGATTTTTACTCTGGTAGTCGGGCCGGCCAAGGACTTTCACAGCAGGAAATTCCACAAGTCAGGACTGCAACAGTGAAATACAAAGAACATCAGAACTATTTCACAATGTTCTGTAATGGTTTACTATCATATGTTCGGATTATCTGCATTCGAATATTCAGATTTCCGAACAACATGTTCGAAAATCAAAACACCGAACACAGTAAATTCTGAACGAAGCATTTCAGTACAGACGAATGTCGAACATGTCGACGTTAATGAAATGCTCACATCCGCTCAGCATTAAAACACACTTTTTGCAGGGGGGCTGCACCCCCCTGCGCCCCCCACACCCTCCTACTTAGGTATACAAACTCTGAGATCGCACTACAGAGAAGGAAAGGGTACATTTCCCAATCCTCATTTTAGTGCGATCTGCACCACAATGTCGAACCTTGTAATAGCGAACGTTCATTATTACAAGGTTCGACATTGTGGTGCTCAAGTTTTCGGATATGCAAATGAGGTTTTGCACATATGTCAATCACACAAAGTGCGATCAACTATGTGATAGTAAACCTCTGTAACACTAAGATGTCCTTTTCTGGTTCCATCAGGTACAAAATATCATCATCTGCATTGAACACCATACCAATTATATCCTTGAATTCCTGGTTCCCTTACTTTCTTTGCCAAAGGTCTTAAATAAAGTGGAAAGAGGACACCCTCACTTGGTTCCTCTTTTCAGTGTGGAGCCCTCAAACTTAGATTTTTGCCTCTGATCTCTATCCTAATTAACCTTATTACTGTAGCAGGAAATACAAATGTTTCCATTGTTCTACTCATAAAATCCCAGCAGATTATTTTGAATGCTTTCACTGCATCAAGAACTAAACATTTTATTACATTCTGCTTCAGTCTGGATCATCATAATTATGTTAATGTTGGCAAATGTTTGCCTACTCTCCCCAAAACTTCACTGATCCATACCTATCAATTTTGTCATCACCATTGTCATTCTTTTAGCCATTATAGACATTAACTGAAATGGACCTATGTGAAGCTGGATCAAATGGCTTTTTACTGTCTAAAAACTGTTAAAACAAAACATTCCAAATCTTTATCATTCTCTTCCCCCCCAGCTTCCAAAATTCCATTGGAATACCATCTATTTCTGGAGACTTTCCGAAGACTGGTTATCCATCATCATTTTTATTTCATCTCCCCCCATCTTAACTGTCAATTTTTGAGTGTTATCTCCCTCTAACTTTGACATATTTAAGTACTCCATAAATACTTGCATTTGTGCTTTTTCTTGATTTCCTCTCTTCTCTCTTTTTTTTGTCAACAACATTTTCCAGTAACTGCTGCCTAAGCCCTTGTGCCAAACGTTTTTGTGTTTTGGAGTGATTATCAAAAAAAAAAAAAGTTATGTTCTTGCCATAACATTCCATCTGTGTTGCTCATCTTCATTCATTCCTTACTGATGGATGTTGGTTCCATCCTCAGAACAAAGTCGGCCGTTATAACAAGCTTGTGCCAGACAAAAAACTCTCGAGCTAAGCTTACTCATAGTGCCGCTCTCTCAATCACCTCAGATGGAGTTTGCCCGTAAGAGAAAAAGGAAGAAAGCGGAGGCTTTATCTGAGCAACTTCCCTATCAAAATGTAGGACCAAATCCAAACCTCCACGAGTCTTTCTGAGAAGGGATAGCGGATGGCTTGTAATGAATGAATGAAGATCAACAACACAGATGGAACTTTATGGTAAGAACATAACTACTTTATCTGATGTTGTTAATCTTCATTCATTCATTCTTTATTGATGGGACAGAGTCCCTAGCTACTTTATTTCTTCGAAAGCCCTATGGAAGAATATTCCTGACTACTGAACCAAAGGAAGCTCTCCTCCTGGAGACCAAATCCAATTTGTAGTGTGTGACAAAGGTATGAGGGGTGGACCATGTTGCTGCCGCACAGATTTCATCCACAGAAGCTCTTCCATGGAAAGCAACAGATGTTGCGACTGATCTGGTTGAATGTACTTTGACCTTAGATGGTAGAAGAGCTTTGTTTTGTTGATAGATAAAGGAGATAGAGTCACTTTGACAACAGATCTTCCCAATTTAGGTCCTGAGAAAGATATGAATAGTTGGTCAGACAGTCGTATTGATTTAGTTCTGTCCAAATAGAATCACAATTGTCTATGCACATCAAGTAAATGTAGTGAGTATTCTCCTTTGTTGGAAAAATTTGTAAAGAAAACTGGCAGGTCGCTTGTTTAATTAACAGTCAAATCGGGCATGACTTTGGGTAAAAAGGAGGGATTAGTCCAAAGTGATACTCTGTCCTTATGGAAAACCATGTAAGGACATTTTATGGACAAGGCTTGTAATTCAGATATTCGTCTTGCTGAAGTAAAAGCTACCGGAAATAAAGTTTTCCAGGATAAAAGTCTCATATTGCAAGTGGCAGCAAATTCAAAGGGAGGATGAGTCAAGGACTGTAGAACTAGTGTAAAATTCTAGGGCTTGACTGGCTCTTTAAAGGGGGGCCTAACGTCCGTAGCACCTTTCAAAAAGGTCTTACAAAGATGGTGAGACATCAGTGATGAGTCCTGGAAGCCATTGTGGAAATTAGAGATAGCCGCCAGATGCACTTGAATAGTTGAAGCTGCTGCTCCCGAGTGGAGGGGATTTGTTAAGTAGTCTAGTACCAAATCGAGCGGAGCTAAAAATGGGTCTGTTCCCTTCTCTCTAGACCAAATTATGAAACCATTCCATTTGCTGAGGTAACGTTTCCTGGTGGATAGTTTATGGGAAGCCAGAAGAATGTGACATGCAGGGGAGGACAGATTGTTTTGCCTGATGATTACTGGAAGGGAGGAACCAAGCTGTCGGCTTGAGGCTCGATAAGTTCAGCTGTATCAATCCTTGTGGATGAGATAGCAATTCTGGAGTTGGATCTAGAATCCATGGCTGATGTACTAGGTGAGGCCAAAGGAAGGGAAACCAGACCTGTCGGGGCCAACAGGGTGGAAGGGGAGGGAAAGCATATAGTAGTCTCGTGGGCCAATCATGTACTAGAGCGTCCCTCTGTGGCTCCCCCCTGCAGGGGAATTACGGAAAGTAGCTGCTGCATTTGTGGTTTGTGGGAGATGTGAATAGGTTGCAGCAAGGCTGACCCCAGAACTGAAAATCTTTGCCGCTATGGTAGGATTGAGGGACCACTCGTGAGGCAGGAGGATGCATCTGCTCAGTTTGTCTGCAATCACAATGGAATCCCCAGGAATGTACATTGTTATTAGAAAGCGGTTGGAAGCTATTGACCATTGCCAAATCCTCATGGCCTCTCTACACAACGGGTAGGACTTAGTTCCCCCTTGTTTGTTGATATACCAGACTACTGACATGTAGTCAGACTGGATAGCAATTGTCCCTGACGGGAGGGCAGATTGGAATGCTTGTAATGCTAGAAAAATTACCCTCAGTTCTATAACACTGATATGCAGGTTGGCCTCTATGGGTGACCAAGTGCCTTGGGCTGTCTTTCCCTGGAAATACCCCCCCACCTCGTCAGGGAGGTGTCTGAGGTCACTATGGCTTTGGGCTGAGAGGGGGAGAAGGAACAATTCCATAAGTGTTCTTCTGGCTTCGTCCACCAAAATAAATCCTGTTTGCAGCGATTTGTTATGCGGATATGAAAGGACATCTGATGAGTCAAAGGGGAATACTGTGTCAATAAAAGCCACTGAAGAAGCCTCATGTGTAGTCTTGCCAGGCAAGCCATCGTAATTGATAATGCCATTGACCCTAGGAGTTGAAGGACTGCTCGAGCTGAAACTTTGTCCTGACAGAGTATCACTCGGAGTTGAAACCTCAGTCTTTCTAGCCTGTGAAGTGGAAGGGGGACTAGGCAAGACTGAGTATTGAAAGCTGCCCTTATCAATTCCAGATTTTGAGAAAGGGTCAACTTGCATTTCTTGTTTACTGAGATCCCTAAGGATTTTGCTAGCTTTAGGGTGTAATGTAAGGCTGAAACCAGTAGAATCTTGGTGGGGCGGTAAGGAGCCAATCATCTAAATATGGAAACACCCAGAATCCTTGCAGTCTCAAGTAAGCTATTACCACTGCCATGAATTTGGTGAGCACTCTCTGGGCCGTAAAGAGATCAAAGGACAGCATCCAAAATCGGTAATGATCGTCTCACAGCCGGAAGCGGAGGAAATGTCTGGAGCATTTGTCCATTTTTATGAGGTAATATGCATCCTGAAAATCTATTGAGCACATCCAATTGTCTTTCTCTGAAAAAGGTAGGATAGACTGAACCGTGACCATCCGAAATTTTGTTTGTCTGAACAATTTGTTTAGGATGCTGAGGTATTTTGAATAGTTTTATATACAAATATGAATTCATCTGGCGAAAGCGTACAGATAGACATTAGTGTGTTGCTCAATGTCATGGCTGAAGCAAATAGTACATGTGATAATAATGGTCCAAACATTGTAGTCAATTCGGCAGGTGACTATAAGGTTAAATTATTCCAAGAATTCTATTAATACAACTCATGTTGATTTATTAGCAAAGGGATTCACTTTTGTGCCAAGTAGGCGGGGTAATTTGGCGAATATCCTAATAGACTTGAAGTTGTTTACATGAAAAATTAACCTAAAAGCATGATTTAATGGGGTAAGGCATGAAGAGCCAGGCAAGGTGTTGAGGAAACCTAGCTATTTTAATCCCTCTTTGAATGGAACCACTGGAACATATAAGAAGGTTTGTGAAACTGATATAAGGGACAGTTATAGGCAGAGGCCATCTAAACCATATAACATTCTGATACATGAGGAAAGTGATTTATTGTTGGGATTGACCAGGGATACCGATATCCGAATAATGAAACCGGATAAGGGTAGTCGTGCTGTGATTCTTGACAGTAATGATTATTCCGATAAGATGAACACATTGTTATCTGAGGATACATATCGCAAAAGCAATCTCAATTAAATATATATAGCCTACAGAAAAATAGATCTGCTGATAGAAGATATTTTATATCACGGGCACATAAACGAAAAGATTATCATTTTCTCAAAAACGACTACCCAGTTATACCAAACATTTTTGGTATCCCAAAAATCCACAAGGGCCTTGAAATTTTGCAATTCATGCCCATTGTGGATGACAAAAGAGCCAAGACGTGCTTTATTAGTAAATATTTGGACCATCATTTGCAAAAAGGGTTGGGGGCCTTCTCTTACATAACAAAGGATTCTTGGCAATTCTTAGAACATTTGAATGGATTAATTATTACTGAGAACATATTTAGTTACCATAGACGTATGGTAACTTATTCTCAGTAATACCCCATGACATTGGGATAGAATGGCTGGGGATGCAATTGGGGAGAACCAAACTTTTTGAGCAGGATGAAGTTGACGTCCTTACTACACTAATGGAGGTGGTACTAAACAACAACTTTCTACACTTTGAGGGACAATATTTCAAACAACTGACTGGTGTAGCTATGGGGGCAGCTTGCGCCCCCATATATGCAAATTTAGTTATGTCCTACTGGGAGCAAGAACACATTTTCCCCAGTGAATTTTGGGCATATATAAGGCATTACACCAGATTCTTGGATGATATTTTTATTGTGTGGGAAGGAGACAAAGAGACATTGAAACACTTTTTGCAGTACACTAACCACGGGTCTATATTAGAACATCGACTTTTTAAAATGTCGAATGTTCTAATATCAACTCCATCAAACATGCAGAACAGCAAATTTTTTCCAAGGAAAAAATTGCTGTTCCAACACACATACACACAGCACAAACACACCAAACAAACAGCAATCCACACACATACACCTAAAATCCTACATCTAACCCTACACTAAACTGTACACACACCACTAGCTATCCACTTACCTTAACCCAAACCCTAACCCTAAGGTCCGTCACTATCGCACACTTACCTCACCCGCACCCTAACTCTAACTCACCTACCCTGCCCTAAGCCTCACGTCCACACAATCGCACACTTACCTGACCCGCGCCCTAACCCTAACTCACCTACCCCGCGCCCTAACCCTCACATCCACACAATCTCACACTTACCTGATCTTGACCCGTAACTTTCCACCACAGTGCTGAACATAGTGAAGCCACAAGAACAGCCAACCGAATTCCTTCCCTAGGAAGAAATTTGGTGTTCCGCAGCTTCGCTATTTTCAGCGTTCTCTGAATAGGGGTCGATATTAGAACATTTGAAGTTGTGAAACTTCGATGTTCTAATATAGACCCCATTAACCACACAGTTGATTTCTTTAAATTCACCCATGAGTACAGTAGGGTCAATATTTCGTACCTGGACGTTAGCTTAACTATTGACAATAGGAGTAACATCTTGAAATTCAACATCTTCAGGAAGACCGCATTTTCCAATTCTTATTTAGAATTTGGTAGTTGGCACCCCTACCATCAGAAGAAATCCATTATCAAAGGACAATATGTAAGGGCTGCCAGAATGACATCAGCTGACCAAGATTTTTTATTGGAACTTGAGTATATGATAAGCTTATTTATCAAAAGGGGTTACCCCGAGGCTCTTTGTAAAATTTTGGCAGATGAGGTCAGACACAAAAGAACTGAGGGTGTCTAGAGGGCCATTTTGAGTGGGAATGTGGACTATGATAATGGCAATGGTTTTAGCATGCCACACAACAACCAGGTAGATATAAAAAGCAAAATGGGGAAGGATTTGTTGTTTATCACCATGTATAATCAAGATGTTGAGTGAGTAGCTTGCATCATCCTGAAAAACTGGGGGATATTAGTAGCTGATGGCTCCCTTGTAGATAAGATAGGGGGATCCCCCAGAATAGTATATAGAAGAGACAGATGTTTCAAAGAATTTTTGGAAATGGGGGCTCATATCAACTCACAACAAGGCAGTAGAATGCCTGGTAATTTTAAATGTGGCAGATGCAATGCATGCGCATATATTTGGGAGGCAGGTGGTACCGCATTCATCAATGGAAGAAAGTTCTACTTCCATGGTCATTTCAATTGTAACAGCAGAAATTGAATTTATATGGCTAAATGTCAGCATTGTTCTGCCTTTTATGTTGGCAAGACCAGCAGAGAATTTAAGGACAGAATCAGAGAGCACAGTGCTAACATTAAAAATATGAAGTCAACGAATGCCCTAGTCAAACATGTAATGCAAAATCCAAACCACAAGTTTAAATTTTTGGTATTACAACAGTTGGTGAAGGACAGGCAGGGTGATTGACCTGGATTTAGATGTATGTGAACTAAGGTGGCAACTGAGATTGGATGCCACCATTTTCCTGGCATTAATGACAGTGTCAGTATTGCAGCCATACTAAAAATTAAACGCATTTTAGGTCAACAGACACAACACTAGTGTAAGCAGCATTTATTTAATTTACTTGGATAAGTTGGCAATAATTGTTTGATACTGTTTAGTATTTTATTGTCAGAATGAGACAGTAGTCTAAATTTTAACATGCATTTTATGTGTCTAACAAATAGGTGGGGTTGGTGCAATACTATGCAATTTTAATTGGTGTTTAAGGGAATTTTAACCTACCAATTATTTTTAATTGTTTAACTGATTTACAGGGAGGGGTATAAAAAGGATGAGTTAGTAATGTTCATTGTTCTGAGGAAGTCCAACAGCAATTGGATGAAAGCGCTTAACCCGTGGATTGTGAATTGTGAATAAGAAGTGTGCAACAGTGTTGGTGTCCTGGGTGCCTTTATATTTGTGAGTGTAGTTTTGTCTCTTTGGTTATCTAGGATGCTGAGGTCCAAAACTGGCCTTCCAGTCCGGTCTTTTTTGGCATTAAAAAGAACCTGGAGTAAAATCCGGATCCTATGTGGTCTGATGGGACTATTTGGATGACTCTAGAAGCAGCTTTGGGTGGAACGTTGGGAATATGCCTTAGCAGCCTTGGGTAAAGACTGAAAGGGATGGGTTAACTTCTGGTAATTATTGTCTGCACCTAATAATCTGTGGTTATGGATTGTCAGGTAAGATGATGCAGAGAAAATCGTCCCCCAACTGCTTTCAGATGTAAGCAATTGGGCCGCTCTTCAGGAGCGCTGATAGGGTTGTTCAGAGAAAGAATCACTGGATCCTTGGTTACATGGACCCCCTCTGGCTTTGAAAGGACATCTTCCAGATGAGTTTCCTTCTCTGCCCTGAGAAGCAAACTCGTCTCGTGCGTGAAGGAAAGGACCCTGGGCTTTTTGTACCACATTTTCCACTACTCTGATTCCTAGAGTAGGACCATTGGGGAGTGGAAAAACGTATGCCCATGGCAGACAGGGTCTTACCATCCTTTTCACACTTGGCTAAAGTGTCCTTTACCTTTGGGCCAAAAAGAGAAGAGGCCTCCACAGGAGTGTTGAGAAAGGAGACTTAAAGGGATCCGAGAAATCACATACACGCATCCAGGCGTCTCATGACAACGCCTGTGCCCGCTACTCTAGCCGCCCCTATGGTAGTATGCAAAATCAACCACATGGAGGAGTTAGAAAAAGATTCCAGGGTGGCAAGCTGTGAGGCAACTTTGTCACGTACCTCATCAGACACTGCTTCGGCCAAGGTTTCCAAGAGTTCCAATATTAGGCCTCTCTGAAGCCGGGTAAAATGTGCCAAGTAGTTCAAGGACTGAATGGCAAAGGTCAATGAAAAATATACCCACTTCTCTAACCTATTACCTGAGACTCTCTGTTAGGGGGATGGACAGTAGGGCTCTCCTTGGCGAGCTCCTTCTTAGTGGCCAACGCCACCACCATAGTGTCTACTGGATAGGCCCTTGGACCAGTGTGGGTTGTCCTCTGGTGGAGAAAGAATTTTGTCTGGTTTCAAGGGGATAGGTTCAACAGTGTCAGGATTCCTCCAAGTGCACTGCATGAGGAGGTGAACCTAGTCATCTACAGGCAGGTTCCCCCAAGAAGTAGAGGGTCGAGCACAGAAAGTCTGCAAGAATGCAGACTCCCCAGAGGAAGGGTTGGTGGACTTCCAGTCTCCCCTGCTGCCTTAAAATTTCTAGTATGTCTTCAAAGGAGACATCCTCAGGGGGAGACTGTGGCCCCTGAGGATGTCAGGGGGAGACCGTGGGGACCCTTCCCCTTCATCACAGTCTGTGTCTTTGGTAAGGGACTCCTCGGGGGAATCCACATGCTTCTTCTTGCACGATGAGGCACCTCCTCAGTGGGAAAATCTGAGGAGGACTCTGAAGAGTGGATACCTTGTGGAAGGGTGTCTTGAGGTTTCCATGCCTAGTGCTCCAGAGTAGTGGACTGTGTCAGCTGCGGTTCAGAGAAAAGATGTATATGGGTCTCCGGTGCCGAAGGGACCAGCTGAGAGCCTGCAGAGGCAAGTGCCCTCTCTATCACCTGGAAAGCAGGCCTGCCTGAAGAGGGATGGGAGCCTGGAATTCAGAAAGACTACCTCGGGACCAGGGACACACCCTGCTCCGATGAACTCATCCCCAAGGAAGGAGTCATGAGAGGACTCGGTTCTGCCAAGACAACCGGAACCATAGTAGATGGTGCCATAGAAAAAAGAGGCGTCGTACTAGGGAACACGGTGCCAGCAGACCAGTCTCGATCCCGAGGCTGGCTTGGCTCAGAGTGACTCTATGTCCATAGGGTAGGCTCTGGAGCCATGGTAAAGTCTACCAATGGAACCAAAGTAGCCAGTACCGGAATTGGCGTTGGTGTCGAGGGCTCCGATACCTCCAAGCAGGTTGAAGGAAAACTATACAGTGGCATATGTGTAGAGAAATCGTCATCTCCGGCTGGGATGGAGGATTTGGAAGGAGTGGGAAATCCTCTGGCTGTTAATAGCTGATCCACTAGTCTCACTACTTTGATTTCCGAAAGGCTCCTGGAGGAGTGGGTTGACATCCCCGACGGAGAATCAGGGCGATCTCAAAAGGGGCTATACTGCTTTCCAAAAAAGGGATCTGCTAACGAGGAATATCAGGTCCGAGACAATATCTCACCTTTCGGCACTGTGGTGAGAGGACCAGCAAGACATATGGGGGGGGACAGTAACCACAGTTGGGAAAACTATTTTTGGTGCCGAAAGGGGGGAGGGTCTGCACTGTATTTATAGATTGTGCCATGGGAGATGGAGTTTTGGATGGTCCCATACTTACAATAGGTACCGTGGGAGAAGCTTGCGGCATTGGTACAGAGGATAGTACCATAGTTAACGAGTGAATTCATTGGTGCTGAAGCTGGCACTGTTGTTGATGGTTGAGGTCCTGGAACCGAGGATGGCACCACAGAGGGGGTTTGTGGTCCTGGTGCCGACACTGCCGATGCCAATTTTGGAAGTTTAACCTTTGGTTCCATTGTCGACTTTTAGTCACTAGCATGAAGACTGGCAGGGAGAGATTGGCTTGTCTTTGTGTGTTCCTTTTTTGGAGGGGTTCAGCATTCCGCCTCAGAAATAGCCTCCGAAAAGGGGGTCATTAGGAAACCTTTAAGAATCAGTTTGTTTTTCCTTTCCATCAAAGTATGGGCGCTAAAGCCCTTACAAATGTCGCATGGGGGCTGAACCTTTAGATGCGGCACCCCTAGACAGTAGACACAAGACAAATGAGCATCCGAGTTAGCCATTTTCCTCTTGCACTGATCGTACTGCTTAAAACCAGAAGTTTCTTTCTTTTAAGCCATTGTCACACACAAAAAAAGCGGAACTTGTCCTACAACTAAATGTCCGAGCAAATACGAAACACACACTCACACAGTCAAGAAATAGAGGGAGGACATTTTTTTGTATTACTAACAATGATAAAAAGGAAGAAAAGAGAAAGGGTGGGATACCAACAATGGTACCAACTGTTACCTCAGAGGTAAGGGAAGACCTGTATCACCAATAGTACACAGAATACCAGAAACCTTGGTAAAGAAAGGGAAAAAGGCACTCAAACAGGCAAACAAGGGTAGCAAACTCTAAATGACAACTAATGACTTAGGACAATCACAGTTAGGGAAGAAAATTTTTTTAAGAAAGTATAAAATTTCTAATGACTTAGCTTGAGAGCTGGCTTGACACGTCTTGATGCAATATGTGACAAACGAGGTCTGAGGTGATTGAGAGAGGGGCACTATGGGTAAGCTTAACTTGACAGTTTTTCTGGTTGGGGCAAGCTTATTATAATGGCCAGCTCGGTTCCGAGGATGGAAATGACACATCAGTAAGGAATAAATGAAGATTAACATCAGATCAGTTGCTTAACAACAGCAATCTTTCTAAACTCCTACATATTATCTAGGTACTCCCTTACTTTCTCTTTAGCACTCTGCAGTTGTGCCTCTTCTTTTTCTGTGAGATTCTCCTTATTCTGCAATACTTTAACCTTTGACAACCACTCTAAATAATTATTGTTACTTCTTAACCAAATCTCTTTTTCTTTTATCGCTAACCCGTTTTTAAACTCCATTTTCATTTATCCCACTAACTAGCTAAAATGCCATCTTCCTTAATAATTCCTGAATAATTTCCACTACCCATTCTTGAAATCCCTTTCTTTTTAACAGGTGGGTAGGGAAGCACCAGCGCCTCATCTTTACTTCACTCCCTGCATTTTTATCTTAGCAATTATTGGTGCTTGATATGAAACAGTTATTGCATGTGTGTCAAAGTTATCAATTAAATGTGCATTGGCGTCTATTCTAGCCCAGTTATTGTACTTTGGGGAATAATATGTAAATTCTCTCAGAGTTCCTACTACTAAATTTACGTCTTTCATACCAAATGTTTTTATAAATTTCTTCAGAAATCTACCTTCTTGTTATATTTCCCATCTAGGCAGATACATCCTAATTGTTATAAATCAAATTCCAGTTTCTGCCTATAAGTAATACTCCGTGCTGAAAGCAGACTATTTCTGCCATTTTTTTTAAAGCTCCATAGCTCCATAGATCCATAACAGCATGGAATATAAACACATGCCAGTGTAATCTTCATACCTTGCCAGTAACCCCTTACTGCCACAAATCTGCCATTATTATCTTTTCCCCCTCTTCTATCACTATTGGAGCTCCTCTAGCAATGAATACAAGTACTACATTTTTCTTCATCCCTGATTTTCTGCTGAGCATCCATCCTGAAATCATTTCTTCTTCTTCTTTTGGCTGCTCCCATTAGGGGTCGCCACAGCAGATCAACTGTTTCCATTTCTTCCTGTCCTCTGCATCTTGCTTTGTCACACCAACCACCTGCATGTCCTCTCTCACCACATCCATAAACCTTATCTTAGGCCTCCCTCTTTTCCTGTTACCTGGCAGCTTCATCCTTAGCATCTTTTCCCCAATATACTCTGCATCCCTCCTCAGCACATGTCCAAACCAACGTAATCTTGCCTCTCTGGCTTTGTCTCCAAACCTTCCAACCTGGGCTGACCCTCTAATATACTTATTCCTAATCCTGTCCATCCTCGTCACACCCAGTGCAAATCTTAACATCTTCAACTCTGCCACGTCAAGCTCTGACTCCTGCCTTTTTGTCGATGCTACTGTCTCCAACCCATATAACATAGCTGGTCTCACTACCCTCTTGTAGACCTTCCCATTCACTCTTACTGGTACTCGTCTGTCACAAATCACTCCTAACACTCTTCTCCACCCACTCCATCCTGCCTGTACTCTCTTCTTCACCTCCCTTCCACACTCACCATTACTCTGAACTGTTGATCCCAAGTACTTAAACTCATCCACCTTCACCACCTCTACTCCCTGCATCCTCACCATTCCTCTATCCTCCCTCTCCTTCACACACATATATTCTGTCTTAGCCCTGCTGACCTTCATTCCTCTTCTCTCTAGAGCATATCTCCACCTCTCCAGGGTCTCCTCCGACTGTTCCCTACTCTCACTACAGATCACAATGTCATCTGCAAACATCATAGTCCACGGGGACTCCAGTCTGATCTCGTCTATCAACCTGTCCATCACCATTGCAAATAAGAAAGGGCTCACAGCTGAGGCTTGATGTAATCCCACCTCCACCTTAAATGCATCCATCACTCCCACCGCAGACCTCACCGCTGTCACCCTACCCTCGTACATATCCTGTACCACTCTTACATACTTCTCTGACACTCCCGACTTCCTCATACAATACCACAACTCCTCTCTAGGCACCCTGTCATATGCTTTCTCTAAATCCACAAAAACACAATGCAACTCCTTCTGACCTTCTCTGTACTTCTCCATCAACACTCTCAGATCAAACAGCGCATCTGTAGTGCTCTTTCCTGGAATGAAACCACACTGCTGACCACAAATCATCACCTCCCTTCTTAACGTAGCTTCCACTACTCTTTCCCATAACTTCATGCTGTGACTGATCAGTTTAATCCCTCTGGAGTTACTACAGCTCTGCACATCACCCTTATTCTTAAAAATCGGTACCAAAACACTTTTTCTCCATTCCTCAGGCATCCTCTCACTTTCCAAGATTTCATTAAACAATCAAGTTAAAAACTCCACTGCCATTTCATTTAAACACCTCCATGCTTCCACAGGTATGTCATCTGGACCAACAGCTTTTCTGTTCTTCATCCTCTTCATAGCTTTCCTTACTTCCTCCTTGCTAATCCACTGCACTTCATGATTCACTATCTGCACAACATCCAACCTTCTCTCCCTCTCATTCTCTTCATTCATCAACCCCTCAAAGTACTCTTTCCATCTGCTCAACACACTCTCCTCGCTTGTGAATACGTTTCCCTCATTACCCTTTATCAACCTTACCTGCTGCACATCTTTACTAGCTTAGTCCCTCTGTCTAGCCAATCGGTACAGGTCCTTTTCTCCCTCCTTAGTGTCCAACCTTTTATACAACTCTTCATACGCCTTATCCTTAGCCTTCGACACCTCTCTCTTTGCCATACACCTCATCTCCTTATACTCTTGTCTACTTTCTTCATCTCTTTGACAATCCCACTTCTTCTTTGCCAACCTCTTTCTCTGCATACTCTCCTGTACTTCTTCATTCCACCACCAGGTCTCCTTGTCCTCCTTCCTCTTTCCAGATGTCACACAAGCACCTTTCTAGCCATCTCTCTTACTAGCTCTGCTGTAGTTACCCAGCTATTCGGTAACTCTTCAATGCCACCCAGTGCCTGTCTTAACTCTTCCCTGAACATCACCTCACAATTACCCTTTTTCAATTTCCACCATTTGATCCTTGGTGCTGCCCTCACACTCATCCTCTTCTTCTTGATCAACAATGTCATCCTACAAACCACCATCCTAAGCTGTCTAACTACACTTTCCCCTGCCACCACTTTACAGTTTCCAATTTCCTTCAGACTGGCCCTATATAATCCACCTGTGTGCATCTTCCTCCACTCTTATATGTCACCCTATGCTCCTCCCTCTTGTTAAAATACATATTTATCACAGCCATGGCCATTCCTTTTCACAAAATCCACTACCATCTGACATTCTGCATTCCTTTGCTTAACACCATACCTACCCATCACTTCCTCATCCCCTCTGTTCCCTTCACCAACATGCCCATTGAAATCTGCTCCAATCACCAGTCTCTCTCCCTTGGATACAGTCATCACCACTTCATCCAACTCACTCCAAAATGTTTTCTTTCTCATCCATCGCACACGCAACTTGTGGAGCATATGCGCTAACAACATTCATCATTACACCATCAATTTCCAGCTTCATAAACATCACTCTATCCGACACTCTTTTCACCTCCAAAACACTCTTAGCATACTGTTCCTTCAGGATAATGCCTACGCCAATTCTCCTCCCAGTCACACCATGATAAAACGATTTGAAACTGCCTCCGATACACCTAGCCTTGCTCCCCTTCCATCTGGTCTCTTACACACAATACACCAACCTTCCCTCGGTCCATCATATCAGCTAGCTCTCTCCCCATACCAGAATCCTGAAATATTTCCTTATCAAATTTACATACTTAGCTCTTTCCAAAGATGTCTCCTGTAGCATTGCTATTTATACTCTGCATTTCTTATTATAATTATTTTCTCCTCCTTATACACCTGTGAGAGCATTCACATTCCAAGATAATATGGACAGTGCCGCCATTATGATAAGTCACAATATTCCCACCTATTACACATGACAGCTTTTTTAAATGTCGATTTCCAGCTTTTGTGATACATGCAGCCACTGTTTGTCAGATTAATCCTTTATACATTTTTTTTTTCTTTTATCAACATTGGAACCTTTTTCACAGTTTACAAGACTTTTTTGTTTTAATGGAAACCCTCAAAAAAAAAAAAAAAAAACTCACCCATGAACACCCCATAACCTTGTTAATACAAACACACAAAGTTTTGTACATCTTCAAATAATGAAGTTTAAATCTCCTAAAAAGAATAATTTTCCCAAATATACATCTGCTAATTCAGGTCTTCATTAACCTGAAACTGAGGTTATCCATGCTAAGAAGCATGCTATTAACTATTAGACTAACTGGTGTCTGTTCTTTTTTATCTTTACTCTCCTCCCAGATGTAAAAACAACTTGCATGCTTTCAGAAAACATTAACTTTTAGCCTTGAAGAAACGAGTGTTCTGGCTTTTACTGCCCTATTATCAGCTTGTCTGCATGGAAATACAAGAGGAAAAAAATACAGTCCTCTGTTGCAGCCTGAAAGATGAGTTGATAACACTTATTGCTAAAAGAAAAAAAAGAAGTGATGTACTTTCCATAACGTTCCATGTGTGTTGTCCATCTCGACCTTTATTCTTACTGATGGGACTGCTTCCCTTTTAATTACATACTCACCATAACTAGGCATCTGTGTTATCCATTTTCATTCTTCCTCAGCCCATAGGTTTGGACCGCATACTTCAGACTATGGATCCA
The DNA here is from genome assembly GCF_019279795.1 of Protopterus annectens. NCBI lineage: Eukaryota > Metazoa > Chordata > Ceratodontiformes > Protopteridae > Protopterus > Protopterus annectens. The sequence continues at coordinate 353,138,582 of NC_056730.1, read as the reverse complement.
ACTCTTAAACTCCTTCCTCTACCAATTATGCTGTAGTCCACCCCATTATCTCAGATCGAGTTTGTTGCCATTAGGCCCACATAACTAGGCAGAAACAGGACAGGCTAACAGAGAAAGAAAGGGATCAAACCAGAACTGTAGGTTCCAAAACATAGTCCAAGACGTCACTCCAGAAAATGAAGGATGGGAGATGGATGGGAAGAAAATTGAGGAAGAATGACAGTGGACAACACAGATGCCTACTTATGGTGAGTACATAACTTTTAAATCTGATGTTGTCCTTCTCATTCTTCTTCAACCCATGCTTCTCAAGCTACGTTGACCTTGGGTGGCCTTCACTCACGGAAGGATATTCCGGTGTACTGCCAAACTAAACGTGGCTCTGTTATGAGAAATAATATCAAATTTGGGAAGGAGTAGTGGTGCAGCTGTAGCGCTGTTGCCTCACAGCAAGAGGTTCTCTGGTTCAATTCTCGGCTGGGGTGCCTTCGGTGCGGAGTCTGCATGTCCTCCCTGCGTTTGTGTGGGCTTCCTCTGGGTGCTCCGGTTTCCTCCTATGCTACAAAGACATGCATCTGGAGCATTTCTCCATGGGCCTCTGCTGAAAATTGGCTTTGTTCCAAGTCGGAATTTCCTGGTTAACAAATGTTAGCAATAGCAAATAGCAAAACCATCTCTAGCTCTGGAAATTCCATCTAACTTATAGTGCTTGGTAAATGTATGCACAAAAGTCCAGGTAGCTGCCTCAAGAATACAGTTAGTATCCAAACCCTTGAAAAAAAGCACCAGAAGAAGCCACAGCTCTAGCAGAATAAGCCTTAATAGAAGGAAGGCTCTTACCATGAAAGGAATAACAAAAAGAAATGGCTTTAGAAATCCAAAAAAAAAAAATAGTTTGCTTGGACAAAGCCAATCTTAAAGACCTAGGATGAATGGAAAGAAAGAGCTGATCAGATTTACGAAAAGTGTTAGTCTTACAGCAATAAAATCTGAGTTGTCACATCCAATGTGTGCAGCACCTTCTCACTAACAGACTGTTTTATCTAGCTTTCCATACTTCTGCTGTCTTTATCAGAAGGACGTAACTTCGTAGAAGGCAGCAACTGAGATGGCTTGTCAGATGTTACAGACACCACAGAAGAGTCAGCAGAAAGACACCTAAAGTTCTCTGGCAACCTATAAAACCTATCCTTTTGGGGGGGGGCAGGGGGCTGGGAATCAACAGCCTTAGATGCAGTAGAAAAAGCATCCAACAATGCAGCCAAAACAGGAGGAACAACAGAAGGTGTAGGAGAGTCCATCTGCAGGAGCTCGTAATACCTCTTTTGCATCTCAGAAACCCGGACACAATCTCATTTAAAGAAAAAATGCATCATTCTAGAGATTGTGCTGCCAAAAGAAATTTCCTCAAAAGGAGTGTCAGGACTAGTAGAGTCCTCTTCCTCAGTCTAAAGGAGAGGGAATCTGAGAAGAATAAACAAGGGATTTATCTGAATCCACCTCCACGTGAGAGAAACCCTGTTCTCTGTGTCTTTTAAGAAGAGTGGAGGACCAAGGGGGAGCTATAACAGAGACTAAATGAAGAGGTTTCAGAGCCATCTAAGCATTAAACAACCCCTGAGTGAAATTCTGACATTCAATCTGCGGGTCTTTAAGAGCTGGAGAAATAGGTTTAGTCTTTTGCTTTTTCTTCAAGGGGACATCCACCTTACAAAACTTAGAAGGCTCCGACCCTGGATGGCAATTCAGTAATAGTGGTTGGAACTTCCTCCCTGACCAAAATCTGAGGAACACTACTAGGCACCTAGGAAATTATCAGCCGTGGTTTCTCATGAACGTCTCTGAAGCAGACATCTGCAAGGCCTCCAAGGATGTGCATAAAGAGGTCACCACAGAAGAATCCAACGGCAGAGCTAGGCGATCCTCCAGGCTTTCACTAGCCTTGGGAGAGATGTCTGTCAGAGGCTGTGCAGCAGAAGAATTAGACCTAGACTTCTTGGCCTTCTTCACAGATGGCTGTCCCTCAGAGCGGGCTGTTCCTTCCATCATGTCTTTAGCTAAAAGCTTAAGAAATTTGTTCTCCAAATACAAGGCCAAAGAACAAAGTTTTAGGAATAAAGACCTGACAAACTGAACAGGACATATGGTTGTAGGAAGCGCCAAGAAAAAATAAGCACTGCTCAGGACAGTCTTTATGGGGAATCTGTCTCCACATTGGCATTTACCTTTCTTGGATGACATGTAACCCCACAAGCAACAATACAAAAATAAAAAGAGAAGATCAACCCCCCCCCAGTGGTTGCTTGGTGAACCAGCAATGGAACAAGCATTCAGACTGATGATCAAGAGATGGCATTCAGACTGGTGGCAAAGAAGCTATGAGGATGGTATGTCTGCACGTCACCTTTATGCCCTGTGCTACACGACGAGCATACATGTGATGTATGGAGTAACTTAAAGCAACCTAAAGGCTTTGGTATACTGGCCAGACATCGGGCCGTCCTTGTCAGGGGATCCCTATTGTAATGAATACTACAACAGTGAAATGGAAGGACATCTATAGAATCCAATGGTTTAGGATCACAGGATATTGGATCTGAAGATCAGGTCTTTGGATCCAAAAAATTGGATCAGAGATTTTATGAGTTTTTAGAGGTGGCTCCAACAAAGTCCTGGGGGACTTCAATTAGGAATGGCTTCTGTGCACTGATGGAGCTGACTTCATATGTTTAGCGGGGGTTTGAGCCCCAGAAGAAGAAGAAGGAAACAGCTGGTAGAAGTCCTTTTGGTATCAGCTTATTGCGATAGTCAGCTAGGGCCCTTGGATTGAAAGTAGAACAAATGAAACAATTTGTATCCAAGTGACTGGCTCCAAGGAAGTAAACACACCATTTCTGGGCATCCAAATACAGAATATTATGCCCACAAGAACTGCATTTCTTGAAACCTGTCAGTAAGAGAAAAGTAGATCAGTTCAATAAACAACGGTAAATATATATATTTTTTTTATATGAAAAGAAGATTTATTTGCAACAATGGTAATTTAAAAAGGAAATACCCTTACAAAAGGGTAAAGGAAATACCAACTATGGTATGGTAGAGATTACTATGGTAAATAGTACGAAAAAGAACTAACGCCTACGAGAAGACTAAGAGGGAAGATAGAATTCAGAAGTAATAATTTTATTAAATTGTTTCTATTGAGTTAACTCACAGAAAATCAATAAGGAAACAAAAACCACCGACAAACACCCAATGCTCAGTAAACATGCAGTTTATTCCATTGCTAGTAAAAACGTTCACCTACACAAGGCTTCTTCAGGCAATCTATTTACACAGTAATAGTGAATCATTTAAATACTTCAACAAAGTATTAGTTTAAGGGTGTGCACACTCATGCAACCAGCTGATTGTACGTTTATTTTTATATTTTTCCCCTAACAGATTTGTTTGTTTTTCAGTTGAATTGTACAGGTTATAGGTCACATTAAAGTTGGGAAAAGTTTTGAAATGATTTATTGTGGTCTCATTTATTTATACCCAAAAATCTGGCATTTTAACAGGGGTGTGTACACTTGTTATATCCACTGTAGCTAAGGCTACTGCAGCAGTGATCCATATGAAAAACATCCACTGTTACCTGGGCCAAAAGTAAGTCACCACCACAACTTCATGAGAGACCTTCTGGATCTTGAGGGAAAAAAAAAAAACTTGAAATAAGTGCAATCAGGGTTTGCTATGAAGTATGAAGCCTGAGACACTGCAACAGTGATCTATATACTGAACATCTTTTGATGCATGAAGGGTGCTTCAGTCTGCATCTTAAAATTAGGGAGCAGTTCATAGGTAGGTAGTATGCTATCAGCCCAAGGGCCTAAGTAAGCCTAGCCAACAAAGTTCCCTGGCTTACGCCAACCGATGAAAGTTAGTTTCCTGTGACCCTGTCGAGCAGAGCCACAGAAATGATCTCCGGGGTGTATTTCTTATTTCCCATCCACTCATCAAGATTTTTCTTGAAGAGTGTTAATGAGGAACTTTGCTTGACATAGATGGGTAGCTTGTTCCAGAGTATGGGAAGTCTCTGGGACAGGAATCTATCCCTCCAGCATGTCCTGTTTATTGTGGTGACAAGGTTTAGGTCCCTAGAGCGTGTAGCTCAGAGTGATTGGGATTTCTTTAGGTGTAGCATGTCCAACACCTCTGGGTTTGACATAGCTTTAAATGTTAGGCAGAGATCACCTCAGAGTAGGTGATATGCTACAGAGTAAAGCCGGAGTTTTTTGAAATGGTCAGTGTAGGGCATCTGTTTGAGGCCAGTAATCCTCTTTGTGAGGTACTTCTGTGGCCTTTTCAGCTGCTGCAAATGTCTTGTCAGGTACATTCCAAAAGGGGCATTGTACTCTATAATGGGTTTAATGAGTGTCAAGTAGAGGGGAACGGTGACCTCTTTTTTCCTGGATGAGAACCCTTTTGTGATGAGGTGTGCCACGTAGATGAATTTTCTGACTACTGTGGCAATGTGATTATCAAAGGAGAGACTACTGTCCACCTGGGTCTCAAGGTCTCTTATCACATATTCAGCGTTAAGAAGACTACTGCCTATGTGGTAGGTCAAGGGTACACAGTTTTTACCAAAGGGGATAACAATGCACTTTTTGGCATTGAGCTTGAGGCCATGGCTCTGACACCAGGCATCTGTCTCAGTGAGGCCCTTCTGTAGGATGTCCACATCATTTGGGGACTCGACTATAGCTCCTAGTTTGCAGTCCTCTGCGAACTTCGTTAGCCAGAGGCCTTCTGTGTTAGCCTGTACTTCAGAAAACTAGATGCCAAACAGGAGAGGTCCCAGGACTGAACACGGTGGAACTCCACTTGTCACTGGTTTGAATATCCTTGTTTCCTGCCTTTTCTGAGCTAGAATAGTCCAGATTTCAGGTTTTGCTGAATTCTGGGCTTTGGTATAAGTTCCTGTGTTGCCCATATCCTTACTTGGATAGGAGGAAGCTTCTCTGTTCACCAGTGAGAGTGGGGAGCTTTGAGCAGCCTATCTGTCCCTGGAGGAGTGGTCTCAGCCCAGAAACTAGTTGATTATTGGCCGTTTTGGGCTAATTCCTAGCTCTTTCAAGTTCCCTGCCTTAAAACCCGCTTTTGCGCAGTTTTGCGCTTGTTTCCGACTCAGCACAGCTCCTTGTGGTCCTGCAAAGTAGTACTAGCAGCAGAGAGACGAAAAAGAATGAGTTTTACCAGATAAAGTATTTTTTCTCTGCCTTTTCATTAGCGACTGCTTATTCTCATCATAAAGCGAGTTTCTAACTGCTCTACTACCTTTAAAAGTGTGTTATTGCATTCTTTACTGTACCTGCACTTTAAAAGTTGTTTTTGTGTTAATTTTAACTGTTTAGGCTGCCCACTCAAGTGCGCTAGCCTGTGTAAAGCATTTTACAGTGTTTTCCTGTTAATTTCTGCTATTGTTCCTGCAAAAAAAAAAAAATCCTTGTTTCCCGCCTTTTCTGAGCTAGAATAGTCCAGATTTCAGGTTTTGCTGAGTTCTGGGCTTTGGTATAAGTTCCTGTGTTGCCCATACCCTTACTTGGATAGGAGGAAGCTTCTCTGTTCACCAGTGAGAGTGGGGAGCTTTGAGCAGCCTATCTGTCCCTGGAGGAGTAGTCTCAGCCCAGAAACTAGTAGATTATTGGCTGTTTTGGGCTAATTCCTAGCTCTTTCAAGTTCCCTGCCTTAAAACCCGCTTTTGTGTGGTGATTTTGCGCATAGAGCAACATCGCGCAATGTAGCACAGTGTTGTTTTAACAGTTTTACACATTTCCCGGCATCACAAAGTCTGCTCTTCAAATCTTCCCTTAGAACTACTTTAACTCTCAAGGAAAGCACTCTACTTTCCTCTTACTGTCCAACACTTACTCTAGCTTCTCAGTAAATCTTTGGAACTACTCAAACTTTCCAGGAAAGCTCTCTATTTTCCTCTTACAGTCCAGCACTTGCCCTAGCTTCACAGTAAACGCAAATTAACTACTAGCACTTACCCCCTCGTACAAACAGTAGTAATAGGCTCCGGATTCTCCCAGTAACCAATATTTAGAACTCTCCAGGCATGTCCAAAGCGCAGTTTCAGTCATACTGTCCAGTCCAGCTGGTGAATCTGTGAATCCTGAGGCAATGTTACAATTGCCTCATGTACACAGACAACCCCCTCCTCCTACCATCAACCTCTAATGTATGCGAGAGATGCAACTATACAGCCAAACTGGAGGATAAGCTCTTTCAACCCAAGACTGGTACCGCCAGCCAGGAGGAAAAGGTAAACACAAGCACCCCAAAACCAGTCACACATAGACTAATCACACCAGAAAACATGACATATAAACCCACAAAGACATACTCAGAGGCTCTAAATAAAAATTTGCCAAAACAGCAGAGACCTCCTAAGCAGACACACAAGCACTCACTACCCAACATTAACCATACACATACCTCACATAGACAGTGTGCCACACAGTCCCAGCCCTTAAGGCCAAACGACACCCCTAATACACTAGCATAGGTGACTCTATCGTCAGGCACACTGATGTCCCACTCACCAGACTGAACAAGGAGAAGGTCATTGTAAGTTGCCTGTCGGGTGCCAGGATCCGCCACATAACTCAAGCACTCAGGTCACTACACAGCAAGTACAAATATGACACTGTCATTGTCCATGCTGGTGTAAACGACTTGAGATGTACCTCCCTGGACTACATGAAAAGAGACATACAGGAGCTCTCTGATCATGTAGCCCAGGCCGGTATGACTCTGACCCTGAGTAGCATCCTGCCCTCACCTAAAATGATGCCACAGTATAGAGACAAAATGACTGACTTCAACAACTGGCTAAGCTACTTGTGTCATTCAAAGGGGATCCAGTGTCTGTCAGCCTGGGACGACATGCTAGACAAGACACGCTGCTTCGCCAGGGATGGCTTGCACCTGTCACCCCTGGGCTTTCGAATACTGGCCAAGGCTCTTGCCAACCCCATAGTGCCTTTTTTAGGCAAGGCTCAAAAGACAAACCCACCTGCTTAGACAATACAAAGAATAAAAAACTAAGGGTAATGCTACTCAACGCCAGAAGTCTAAACCTAAAGATGCATGCACTCGAGGCACTCCTCAGTATGGAGCAAATCAATATCTGTGCAGTGACAGAAACCTGGTTGAAGGCTCCTGAGAGCACCCCAGCATTACCAGGATTCAACTCATATCATACTTTCCGGCCACAAAACTCGGGACAATAGCACCAAGGGAGGGGGGTGTATCCATCTTCATCAAGGGCACCCGCATCTCCAGATTAGTGGCATTGCATGAAACATCGGAAAAAATTCATGTGCAACTAACAGTGGGCAAAACTACCTTCCAAGTCATAGCCTGCTATAGATCACTCTCTCTGTCTCAAGACCCACACGCAACCTTCCTGAGAACACTAAAGAATATGAAGATCCTACCAAACACCATAATATTGGGGGACTTCAACTACCCAAACATCGACTGGGTAAACTACTCGAGTCCAAACTCATTTGCCCAACGGTTTCTAGAATTCATCACTCAAACGTTATGGAACAACTAGTCACTGTTCCTACAAGAGGGGAAAATACATTAGACCTAGTCATTACAAACATTGGGGATCAATATTCCACACCGAAGGTAAATCCCTCGTTGGTGAGATCGGACCACAAACTGATTACAATGGACATCCACATCCCAACCCCACCCCCAGCCAAGGAAACCACAGTGAAAAACCTCTCAAAAACAAACTACACTCTCCTCAAGACAGAAGTAGGAAGCTTCAAAGCCCCTGAGAAATTGAAAAATGTTACCCAAACTGCAGAATCCTATATGAACGCACTCTATATGCACCTACAGGAATGCATGGATCGTGCCATCCCAAGTAAAACCAAGGCTCACTCCTCCAAAAATAGGAGACCAGTCTGGTGGACCCCAGCCATAAACAAGCTATACGACAAAAGGAGGAGACTACTACATGACAGGGCCAAAACCCTAAAAGGGAAGGCATTCCTGCTCAGTATTAGCAAGAAACTTCGCTCCATCATAAAAGCCTCAAAGGCAAACTTCGAAAGAAAAATTGCCAAAGACTCCAAAGATAATCACAAGGCATTCTTCAGTTACGTCAGGAACATGGGAGGAAACACCTAGATCTGCTCAGAGCTAGTACAAAACGGCACAAAATACACAGAACCGACTATGGCTGACAGGTTCAGTGCAAATTTTACTCCCCCCCCCCCAAAAGGGCCTGTGTCTATCCCAGATGAATGTAGTCCCCCAGATATCTCAGACACACAGGTAAAAGCAGCCCTTTCCAAAGCTAAAAACACAGCGTCTATGGGACTGGACAGAATACCGGGCTGTGTCCTGCACGAGCTCCAGGAAGAACTAAACCCCCACTTAAACTCACCATTCCAACTCAGCCTTAAAACAGGTTATGTACCCAAGGAATGGTGTACAGCAACAAGGGTGGCCCCACAATGGATCCTGGGAACTATTGCCCCATAAGTCTGACTAGCCTAATTTGCAAGGCTATGGAACATATCATTATGGATCTCATAAACAAAGACATCGGGAACCTCCAGACACTGGACCCTATCCAGTTCAGTTTTGTTAAAGGCAGATCCTGCCTCCTAAACCTGGTTGACTTTTTTGAAACAGTCACCAAAGCCATAGATGAGGGTATGGCAGTCCACACTGCCTATTTGGACCTCGCTAAGGCCTTTGACACAATACCTCACTCTGGAATCATAAACAAGCTTAAACATCAACCTATATGTCACGGATAGAACGCACGTGGTCAGGGTTGGAAGTGCCATGTCCGACTCTAAACCTGTTACAAGTAGAATCCCACAGGGCTCAGTCCTGGGGCCCCTCTTGTTCGGTATATACTTCTCTGAAGTACAGGCCAGCACAGAAGGACTGTGGCTTACCAAGTTTGCTGATGATTGCAAACTAGGAGCCATAATAGACTCCCCGGCCTACACAAGCATTCTCCAAAAGGGTCTTACGGAGACAGATGCCTGGTGTCAGAGCCATGGCCTCAAGCTTAACGCCAAAAAATGCATAGTCATCACCTTTGGGAAAAACAAGGTGCCCACTAACTACCACATAGGAGGTAACCCACTAAGTACAGAAGAAGTAATTAGGGATCTGGGGACCCAGGTTGATAGTAACCTCTCCTTTGACAATCACATTGCCAAAATAGTCAGAAAATCCTTCTATATTGCCCATCTTATAACTAAAGGGTTCTCGTCTAGATCTAGAGAGGTCATTGTGCCCCTATACTCATCACTTATCAGACCGATAATTGAGTACAATGCCCCATTTGGGATATACCTTACCCGGCACCTGCAGCAGCTGGAGAGACCCCAAAAGTTCCTCACCAAAAGGATCATGGGCCTCAAACAGCTGCCCTATGCAACTAGGCTAAAGAAACTACAGCTCTACTCAGTTGCTTACCGCCTGCTCAGAGGTGACCTCTGCATGACTTACAAGGCCATGTCTAACCCAGAATTAAAGGACGTGCTCCACCTTAAAAAAAACAAATGCATTAGAGCCACATGCTCCTCGGACTTAAACCTCAGCCCAGCAATAAATAGGACATGCTGGAGGGATAGATTCATATCCCAAAGGCTTCCCACACTCTGGGATAAAATCCCAATTCACGTAAGACAAAGCCCCTCGCTGGCCCTCTTCAAGAGAAATCTTGATGAGTGGATGGGTAACTGTAAGTTTGCACCTGGGATCACTCCAGTGGCACTACTGAACAGAGGCTCTAGAAGTTAAATTATAAGGGTGGAGAGAGCCAAACACATTTTCAGCTAGGCTTATAAATGCTCTAGGGCAGATAGCCTAGTATAAACCTATGAACCTATGAAGTCAAATTTGGAGTCAGCAACTTTTACAGTGTAGGTTGATGAAGGAATGCTGAAAGTGAGGCCAACACCTCCTGCACTGGCAGCAGTATGGTCTGCAGAAAATGCCTGGAGCTTGCATGATCAGTTCTTGAAGTTCTGGTACCACTACAGCTGGCTTTCATAAGACTAACACCTACACTGCTAGTGGAGGAATCAGTAATGTATACTGAAGTGGTGAACAGTTAACTGATGTCAACTGGCTCATCAGCAAAGCTGCTGCTTGTGTGCTGACTTCAGAAAATGTTGATATTTGTATGTCCAACGTTTAATATCCATACACCACATAAAGCAGTGATATTTTAACAGATGTTAGTCGGGCTGAAGGCTGTGTGTCAGTGAAGTGAACCAGTGAAAGCCAGTATGTGGCAAAGGCTGAAGCTGATGGCACTGATATTCATTCAAGCCCTAAAAAAAAGACAGCAGTTAGGGCAGGCAAGAGCTTAGCTGATCCACGGAGACCTTAGACTTCACAGGGAGGCAGAGACAAGGGCAACTGATGAAAAAGAAGTTATGTACTTACCATAACGTTCCATCTGTGTTGTGCATTTTCATTCTTCTTCAATTGATGCGTTCGAATCTGATCCCTCAGATCAGACTTGGCCATTGGTAAAGCATGGGGCAACCAAAAACTCTTGAGCTTCTGCCTTACCCATAATGCACCAGCCCTAATTTACCTCAGATCTTGTTTAATGATTTTTGCCATAAAGGAAATATTTACTATGCACAGATAACTGAGATGCAATATGCAGTCAATGCATAAAGAGACTATATCTGGAGCTCAGTACAAAGGACAGTGATGTTAAAAGACTCATTCTTCCAGAAGTTTGAAAAGGATGGGGATTGTGTGGGGTTATTTGATACTGTCAATTTTCATTCTATCCTCAACTGATGGGACAGAGTCCCCAGCTACCTAAAATCCTGGGTGGAATCAAGGAAGGATGTTCCTGAGTACAGTTGAACCAAAATATGCTCTACCTCTGGAGACCAGATCCAATATGTAATAAGTAACAAAGGTATGGGGAGTAGCTTGAGTAACTGCTGCGCATATGTATCCCATGGACGTCCTGGAAAGAAAAACTGAAGACACTGCCATGGAGCTAACTGAATGAGCTCATACTGGTTGTGGTAATGCAACACCCACTTTTTTTTTTTTATAAATAAATGATACACAATCAGTTAGCCATCTGGCTAAGGCTACTTTGGCAACTGGTCTTCCAAATTTCAAGTCCACAAAGGAAGCAAATAGCTGGCTGTCTTTTGTTTTATGTAGGTAAAAATGTAATTGTGAACATTCAGTAAATGTAACGTATTCATATTTGTCAGTAAATTTGGGGAAGAAAACTGACAACTTAATGGACTGATTGATACTGGATTCTGACATCACCTTGGGAAGAAAGGATGCACTGGTTCATAATGTAACATTATCCTTGTGAAAAATTAAGTATGGAGGTTTTGAAGACAGTATGGAGGTTTTGAAGACAATGTTTGAATTTTGGAAATTCAACTAACAGATGTAATGGCTACTTGAAAAAATATTTTCCAAATAAGATATTTCAGGTCACACTGCTGCTGGCTCAAAGGGGGAATGTATAAGCGCCTGCTGTACCAGATTGAGGTCCCATGGGGGAGTAGGGTCCTTAAAGGGAGACCTTAAAAGCACAGTGTCTGTCAATAATGCTCTGTACAGCTGTAGGGCCAAAAATTCAAGGATGCTATATATGGGAACTGAAAAAGGTTCAATATGATTTTGATGTGCCCAATACACAAATCTTTTCCATTTACTGGAATAGAGTTTACATGTTGAAGGCTTATGTGAAGATAAAAGTATATGTTGGACAGGAATAATAGCAGCAAACAAACTATAACCATCCAAAGGTTCCTTGCAAAACGGAAAACAAGATATGCAAGAAAAAGCTGTAAGGAACCACCACGATGCTGTAATTAAGAAGTTTTAATAATTGGTGATTCCCCCTGTGGAGGGATTAGGGAAAAGTAGCTGCTACATTTGTTGTTTAGGGGAGAAGCAAAAAGGCTGCAGCAAGGCTAGCTCCACTGATGAAAAATAATTTCCATCACATTCCTGTTGAAAGACCACTCATGAGGTAGAAGAATAGGGTCTATATTATAATGTCGACAACTGAAAATGTCAACTCTGACTTGATCAACACCAAAATGTCGAACTACAAGATTACCGAATGGCCAAATCACAGATTTCTTTACAACGGAAAGAAACTGGTTGGCCGTTTTCTTACACCCGCCCTTTCCCTGACTGTAGTGCAGTCTCGGAGTTAGAATATTTAGTTAGGTGGAGTGTGGGGGGCACAGCCCCCCACTTAAATATATTTATTTTTGTGTGGCGTTGGTGTTTGGCCAACTGATTTCTTTCCGTTGCAAAGAAATTGGTGATTTGGCAGTTCGGTAATCTTGTAGTTCGACATTTTGGTATCGAATGAGTCAAAGTCGAAATTTTCACTTGTCGACATTATAATATGGACCCAAAGAATACACCTATTCAACTTGTCTGCTATCACACTGGACCTCACCAGAATGTGTGTTGCTATGAGAAAGCAGTTGGATGAGATCGCCCATTGCCACGCTCTGAGTACTTCTCGACACAAGTGTTAAGATCTGGTTCCTCCTTGTTCGTTGATTTACCAAACTACTGACATACTGTCCATCTGAAATGCAATCGTCCCCAAAAGAAGAACATTTTGAAGGGCTTTCAGTACTAAGAACACTGCTATCATCTCTTCCAGGGACCAAGTGCCTAGGAGAGTTTTCCCCAGAAAATGCTCCCCACCATCACAACTGGGAAGCGTCCACGGTCACTATGGCCTTGGGTTGAGTGGGAACGGACAGGCTTGTAGAACCTGATCTGATTAAATCCATCACCCGAGATCTCTTTTGCATACGTGAGTGATTCGGATCAGAGTTGACATAGGCTGATAAAGTATTGACCATTGTGTTGCTAGCATCCACTGTGGTATCCTCATGTGAAATCTGGCTAAAGGCACTAGTGTTACTGCAGCTGAAATTGATCCCAGAGCTTGAAATCTTGGTACTGCAGATTATTTTTCTGACCTGTGATCTTATAGTTTGCAGCCTTGAGGGGAAAAAGAGAAGCTATCATCGACTTTGTGTTGAACAGTGATGTTCTTCCTGTTTCACTGTTGCAGTCATTACATTTGGGTAATCTGCTGGCAGGTTGCCCTCAGTCGGCCTGAATAACAAAGTCTTGGGTCCTGCGTCAGTTGCTGTCTCCTCTTCCATGACGTCAGGTTGTCAGGGGTATAAAACATGAAGCCGATGCCATTTTATTCAGTCTTTCTTGCCGCATGGTGCCCGAAGCAGAAGCAGTTCGCAAGAGCCGGTCGGCCGACTCCTGAAATTTTCGTATTCAAGTTTCAGAACCGAAGTCTTCAAACTAAAGCTAAGTACCCCGTTGGGGAAACTTTTTCTTTCTCCTTACCGATGTCAGTAAAAGTTAATAATTGCATTACTTGTGGGAAGCAAATACCTCATAAGGATTTTCATTTGTACTGTATTCCACAATGTGCCTTGCTGTTGGTTTTGTGCTAGATTTAACCAATGCACTATTAAGCGTCGGTATATTTTTGCTTCTAAATATTTTGGTGCAAGATTTAATTATCCTGAAATGTCGTCGGTTAGCAATCCAACTACCGGAGTTCATAAAAAACGCAAAGAAAAAGACAGAGACAGACCATCGAGGTCCAAAACTGACGACGAAGCTTGTCCTAAGCCAGTCACCAGTTCGCCTCAGTGAGGCGCCTTCGCAGCCCCTGATAACTGCTACTTTTGAGTCGCAGGCCACTACCTAGACCCATTCGGAGTCCGGTATGCCGTGAGATTCCCAGAGTATTGAACCCACGGATGTCTCTCCATTGGATGGGTCCAGAGCCGCTGAGCAGGCACCGGCTTCTGAGGGTGTTTTCAGGCCTCAACATTTTATATTAAACCGAAGCCAGCAACAAAAACACGGTCAAAAACAACTTCTATGTCTAAAAAACCGACGCATGAGCCACGTGATCAGGCCCCTACGCCTAAAAAACAGATGATAAAAATGGCTGAGGATTCATTTACCTTGATCAGGGGTTCCCAACCCCCCCCCCCCAACTAAGAGGCCTAGGCAAGGCACTGATTATGAATCTTCAGATCAGGTTTCCATTTCTTCTGATTCCTCTTCTGATCAGGAATTTTCTATTCCACCCCATGAGGATTCTGATGCAGAGGAATCCATCCCATCTGCATCTCCTCCTGAGGGTTACTCTTTTGGAGAAACCTTGCATACTTTAGGGGAACATTTTCACTGGGAGCATCAGGTCTTCTCTGAATCAAAAAAGAGGCTTAGGGATTTCCTTCTTCTTCCTCAGCATAGGCCTTTGGCAATACCTCCTGTATTAGACATTGTTGATGATGTGTTCTCGGAATCAAGCATGGCTCCTGATTCCCTGCCTCCGGCTCCTAGTAAGCCAGACAGACATTGCAGGGTTCCTGACTACCACAAACTTCTTTTCAAAAATCCTGCTGCTGACCCTGAAACTATTTCTCAGGGTCCCAAAGGTGTAAAGGCCTCTACAGCCAAAAATCCTACCCCTTCTGATAGAGATTCCAGGGCGCTGGATAGATGGGGTAAGAAGGTTTATACGTCTGCAACCTTGGCAATTAGGGCTTTAAATTGCCACTTTCATATGCTTAAATATCAACAGCATGTTATGGGCTTACTGAAACAGAAAATGATGTTGATTTCTGATTGTGTGGAAAATAAAGAATTACAGGAATTATTGCATTCAGCAGAACAGGCTGGAAAGCATACTTTGCAATGTGGTTTTGATTCCTTAGAGGCCTCTTGTAGGGCCGCCGTTACTGGATCTGTGATTAGAAGGCATGCCTGGTTCAAGGAGCAAAATCTGCCTGATCTTGTTACTGCTAAATTGTTGGATGCCCCTTTGCAGCATGATACTCTGTTTGGCAATAAAGCAGAAGCGGTTTTAAAGAAAATGGAAGACAAAGCTAAATCTATGCAGGCTGTAAAAAATTTCTTGCAAGTGCAGCCACCCATGTTCTGTAGGCACTGGCCTACTAAAAATTGGTCCTTTCTTGTGTCCAACAGAGCCACTCAGGGGAAATCCAGGCGCTCAAAAGGGTCCTGATACCAATCACAGGGTTTTTACAGGTCAAAGCAATGGGGTGCCTCTACCTCCAAATCTGGAGGAAACAAAGCACAACCCTACAGTAAGCAGTCTCAATGACTTTCCTCTACCATCACCAAGCACTTATCTTTTAGAAGCCCCCTTGGGGGGAAAACTAGCACTTCATGCTCAAAATTGGCAGTTAATTACCCAGGACAAGTGGGTATTAAACATAGTATCCCAGGGGGACAGATTTCATTTCCATACTTTGCCAATTCCAAGCGGGATGCGGATGATCTGCCACAAAACAAACAGAGGGCCAGAAAACAAATCCAGTCCAGGTCCTCATGGATATGGGGGGCTATCAACTGGGTACCAAAAAAAAAAAAGGTTTTTTTTTTTTCAAGACTTTTTTTCAGAACCAGAAAAAAAAACAATTCATGGCATCCAATACTGGACTTATCGATTTGAAACACGCTTTCTGGATTCAAAATTCAAAATGCTTGACTTTACAACAGCTACTACTGCCTGCAGGAGGAGGAATGTTGTAGACTTAAAAGACTTCTTAAAATACCTGCATATATCCCAAGGGATAAAGATGCAAAAGATTCCTCCATTTCAAAGCAGGTTTTTGCATACCACACTCTCTACTGCCCCTGCCTTTGGCTTCTCTTTACAAAGTGCAGTCTTTAAGTGCCTGCCACCAGTAATTGCATTCTGCAGACAAAGAAGCATTCAAAATTATCCTATATCTGGGCATCAATCTCATTCAAGCAGGAGGATAAGGACACTCTTCTTCAACATCTGGCATTTGCAAAAGGGCTTCATATGCTGCCTAGGACACCATAAATGAAAATAAATCACAACTGGTACCCAAACAAATAACTACATGGCCTGTGCAAGCTTGAATTCAACTGCCCCAGATGCTTCACCTCACGCCAGACAAACAAACAACAAAACAAACACAAACAAAACAAAAAACAACACAAAAAACCCAGTGCTGCTGCAGACAAATTTCTGCAGGCTTTGGGGTCATGCATTTCCTTAATCTACTAATTCCATATGCGAGACTGCATATGAATGGTAAAACAATGGTAGTCAAAAACTTATGGAGTCAACAATGTCACAGCCTCTCTCTTTCTCTTTCAACATTTCCTGCCTTCACAACAGGAGTTCCTCTGGTGGGCAGAGACATATCACCAAACAAAGGGACTCCCACCCACTCCTACCCCTGCCACCCATTATGCAACTACTGAGGGCCATCATTATGCTTGGGGGCCAACCCAGGGCAAATGCATGCATGGGCAAATGCAGCCAAAGAAAAATGCATCTGCATTCAAACCAAGAAAGAGATGAATGCTGACTGATTCACTTGATCCAGGACAGGACCTGACTTAAGATGGATACTGATACAGATGGATAACACCACAGCTATGTGGTACATAAAACAATGGCCCCATAAACAAGGCCTTTGCTTTTTGTGGAACACAGCCTTTTTATAAAAATACATTTTTAGCAAAATTCCTGCCAGGAAGCTCAAATACACTGCCTGCAAAGCGCCATAAAGCAAAATGGACCTAAGCAGGCATCTTATTAAGCAGAAATCTAATGGACCAGCCATACAATCTTCAGGGAGCCAATAATGACAGAAATGTTAAGACACAGAAAATTATCAGTTGACAAATTCTGCACAACAACTCATCACAAAAAAGCATGGAAAGTGGATGCTATCCTTCAGTTGGAAAAACCTATCAGTCTATGCCTTTCTCCCTCTGCCTCTACTCTCCAAGGTCTTACTGAAAGTCAGACAGGAAAAAAACAAAAATTATCCTAATTGCTCCGGACTGGCCCCGCCGGCACTGGTACCTGCTTCTAAGGAATATGTCTCACCTTCCTCCATTGTACTTGCCTCAAATACCTCAACTACTGTCTCAACAGAACTATCAAATTCTGCACACTCCGCTCCAAACTCTTAATCTTGCAGCATGGCTAATCAATTAATTATTCAAACAACACCTCTCAGTAAATCTGTGATGGATGTCATTTTGGAAGCCAGAAGGCCTAGTACTAGAAAATCTTATGCTGATAAATAGAAGACATTCTGTGCTTGGAACCAAGTACAAGGAATAGACGGAGCAAAGCCCAATATTCCTCAGATTTTACAATATTTGACTGAGATGCTTGACAAGGGCCTATCTTTTTCTTCAATAAAAATCCATGCATCTGCCATCTTGGCTCATTACAACACAGAGCCTCCCCTCTTTTCTCATCCTCTGCTTAAACAGTATCTTAGAGGGGCCAAAAATTTAAGGCCTCCCAGAAGAGCACCAACTCCTACACAGGACCTCAATTTTGTGCTGGAAAAACTCACCCTGCCTCCTTTTGAACCAGAAACTACTGCGGATATAACATTTTTATCTTGGAAAACAGCTTTTCTTTTGGCAGTCACTTCAGCAAGAAGAGTTTCAGAACTACAGGCTCTCATGGCAGTGGAACCTTTTATTATATTTTAGCCCGGACAGGGTGTCCCTCAGGAGAATCCTTCTTTTATGCCTAAGGTGGTATCCAGTGTGGCTCTTAACCAGACCATTCACCTGCCAACATTTTACCCAAATCCGCAGAACAAGGGGGAGCAGATTTTGCATTCATTGGATGTACACAGACAACTAAGATTCTACCTAAATAGGACCAAATCTCTAAGAAGGTCTGAGCAACTACTGGTAGCATTTGCTGCAGGTCAGAGGGGAAGCCTATATCAAAGCAGACAATTTCTAAATGGATAAGCCACTGCATTCGTTTCTGCTATTTGCACCATGGTAAACCGGTGGCCAATGGGGATCAGATCACATTCCACCAGGGCTGCCTCTACTTTAGCAGAGGGGTTCCAACCAAAGACATTCTAGAAGCTGCTACTTGGAGCTCTGTTCATACCTTCACAAAGCATTATCATTTATCTCTCTTCTCCAAATCCAGGGCAGGCTTTGCCACTGCAGTTCTGCAGGGCCTTATAGCTGCTCCTAATGCTGTTTAGTTCCATCCTCCCATCCATAGCTTTGGGATTCTACCCAAATGTAATGACTGCAACAGTGAAACACGAAGAACATAGTACAGTTGTGTACATTTGCCATAAATGTAGATGTTTGAGTGTATTCACTGTTGCAGTCCGGGTTACCCACCCGCCATCCCCCTTTCTATACCTTTTCTTTCCTTCACTATACTCAAAAGCCTTTGTGGTGTATTTGCCTTTAGTTGAAGGTAACGTTTATGTTTCTAAAAGTGTATTTATATATTTACTGTTACTTATATATATATATATATATATATATATTTTTTGCTCCCCATTTGGGGGTCACCTGACATCTGGGGCAAGAAAAACTGAATAAAATGGCATCGGCTGCATGTTTTATACCCCTGACGTCATGGAAGAGGAGACAGCAACCGATGCAGGACCCAAGACTTTGTTACTCAGGCCGACTGAGCGCAACTTGCCAGCAGATTACCCAAATGTAATGACTGCAACAATGAATACACTCGAACATCTACATTTATGGTAAGTGTACACAAATGTATTTTCCTATGAATTCCAAATCCTGAATTGGTTCCAGTTGAGACTTGTCGTAGTTTATGGTTATCCCCAGATAAGAACATATCTGGATAACCTGATCTCTTGCCATTATTAATTAATGCCTGGTTGGGGCAGTAAAGAGCCAATTGTCTAGATATGGAAACACCAGAATCCTTGTAGTCTCACATGAGCTGCTACTACTGCCATATATTTGGTGAACACCCTGGGGACTGTGGTGAGGCCAAAGGGCAGAATTCTGAACTGGTAACGACTGGCTCCCAGACAGAAGTGTGACTACCTTCTGCATTGTCTGTTCATCTTTATGTGGTAGTACACATCCTGAAGGTCTATCGAGCACAGCCAATTGTCCTTACCCAGAAAAGGGAGAAAGGACTGAACCGTGATCATCCAAAACATGGTGCATCAAACTGTCTTGTTTAAGTTGCTGAGATCCAAAACTTATCTCCAGTTCCCCATTTTCTTTGGCACCAAAAAGAACCTTGAGTAAGTTCTGGATTCAATCTGGTCTGGTGGGACCTCATGGATGATTTTTTCTAGCAGCTTTTGTATTTGAATTGCTGCTTGTTCCCTCTGACTGGGTGAAACATCAGGGATTTTTCTTGAGACTGGAGGGAGGTGGAAGTGAAAGGGATATTATATAACCTCTGGAAATAATCCTCTGCACCCAGGTATCTTTTGTTATGCCTATCTAGGCTCTCTGGTGCAGGGATAATTGACCTCTGACTGCCTCCAGAGCTGGACAATCAGACCTTCTTTCAGGGTCACTGGTAAGGTCCATCAAAGAAAGAATCTCTGGACGCCCTGGTTTTGCAGGTTACCTCTGCCATGGGGGCATCATCTACCATTGTAGTTCCCTCCTCATCCTCTGGGGAAACGTCTTCCATGTGTCCTGGATAGGACCCTAGGATTTCTTAAACCACATCTTCCAACCATCTTATTGATTCCTATAAAAGGATCTTTAAGGGATTGAAAAACGTACACCCATGACAGATGGGGTCTTTATAGGTTCATAAATTAGTACTAGGCTAACTGCCCTTGTGGGCCATTTTAAGCCTAGCCAATTATCCCATGTGAGAATCAAACCCTGTACCTTGTGTCTTTAAGGTAAATACCTTAACCATTATGCCAACCTCCCACCTCTTTCCATCCTTCTCACACCTGGATAATTGTATTCTTCACCTTGGGGGCAAAGAAAGAAGTGCCATCAAAAGGAGCACTGATGAACAACGACTTGAAAGGCTCCCAAAATCACATAAGCACATCTAGGCATGTTTCCTGATAAAATGCCTAAAGCTGCTGCACTTGAGGTTCCTTCAACTATATGTGAAATGAGACTCATGGAAGAATTGGAAGTAGATTGCAAGGTAGCCAACTGAGAAGTCATGGATGATTGGACCTTTGCAGAAATAGATCCTAACAGGGTATTTGATAGGTCCTTAATCAAATCCCTCTGTAATCCTGTAAACTGTGCCAAATAATTCAGCGACCTTAAGGCAAACACAGTATGTTTTAGGGTTACGTTAAGGATTAGGAAAGGGGATGGATTTAATGCTGTATGTATGCTTTGGCGCATGTGCACAAGTCTGAACTTCTCTTGTTTAGTGGTAGTGTTACAGAATTTATTTAATTTTATTTTTTTTTTTAAGTGAAAGGGTGGGGTTAGGGTTAGCACCTATTACTATGGTAAGTAGGGGGCTCTGCTTACTTTTATTATCACTATCATCTTATTTTGCAAGCACTATCCTTCCTCTGGTGTTCCATCTTTTCTATATCGGTTTTATATGCATACTCACTTTTTTGGTGGTCATTTTTTTTTTTAGCTCGGCTGTATTTTTTTTTTCCGTTTCCCCACATTTTCAGCTATTTGCTCTACTACTCCGGCTCCTAGGCTTGTCCATTTGTTTATGTTTTACATTTATATTCTCAGCTCAATATGATTACAGATGTTAATTCTGTTCCACTTACCTGCATTAGGTATACTTGTTCTCTCTCTTCTCCCCTTTACATCTTTATCAGTTACCAACCCTAGTCTTTCAGGTGTGCAGGCATTCCCGCATTTTCCACAAGAATAATGATGGTCAAAAGAGGTGGGTCTTTGTGGACACTCCTAAATGTATACCCATTGTGGTCACTTGGCCTGAAATTCTTTACATCATATAGCGGTCCAGGTTTGTTTAGGTTATTATCTATCTTCTTCTTTCGTCTTTTCCCAGTTAGGGGTCACCACAGCGGATCACCTGTTCGCTCATGATTGGCAGTGGAGTTTTACGGTGTCGAGTTGCCAGCCCAGCACCCAACCTTCCACAGAAGGCACACACACACACACACACACACACACACACACACACACACACACACACACACACACACACACACACACTCGCACTCACACCTAGGGCCAATTAAGAATGTCCAATCCACCTATAGCATGTCTGTGGGATGTGGGAGGAAACTGGAGCACCTGGAGGAAACCCACGTGACCACAGGGAGGACATGCAGACTCCGCACAGAAGGCACCCTGTTTAGATTATTATCTATACAGTGCATAAAGTGGGATGTACATCTGAGTTGATCTTCCTACGGTGTTGAAGCAGATCGGCTGGTATGACCATTTTCTCAACTCTCTGGCCAAGAGTTATCACATCTCAGTCCCCTCAATCATTAACAAGGAATATCTTAACATTGCTGATACTACAACTTAAATACTCTCTACGGACTCTTTTGGTCCCTCACATAGGATGAGGCTGGTGGTATGGATGCCTTGATAAGTGTCTCGGTCTTTGGCTCCAGACTGGCTATTCCAAATATGTGTGTGCCTTATCCCACGGGGGAAAGAGTGTGACATGGTATATTCGTTATGACATGAAGCGTAGAGTTTGTAATGTCATCGCGCTGTGTAGGTCTTAGGAGTGACACACTTAATATGGACAAGCATTATGCCTTTCACCAGTTTTAGATATCGCATAAGAAGGTTGTTTTTTTCCAGTCATTTCAAAAGCAGATAATCAACCAGTCATGTTCTTTTGAGTGGAAGACAGACTGTTCAGTCCAGCCAATTTCACTACCTAAAGGGTATTTTTCTCTTACAAATTTAAACAGCTACTCAACTTTCTGCTGACAAGGCTGCCACTATCAGAGTTGTTTTCCTTCTTTTGACTCCATGTTCTTCTTGATTGGTGTTTAACACTCCTGCTTATGAGAACTTCAATCATGTGCTCTGACGTCGGTTGGACGTCCCTCTTAGGCTAGCTACTGCAATTGCGTGGCAGTGCTGGGTCCAATAATTTATCAGATATTTTTGTCCTCCTTGAGTTTGGGGTTTTCCAACTACTTTAAAGGAGGCTCTCTGCAATCCTCAAGGAAACCATCCTTTCTCCCTCTAATGTCTTTCTGCCTTACCTTAAAAGCAACCTTTTTTAGGTAAATTTATTAAGCATCTTGTCTTCTCCCGCAGTTAGATTTCTACCTTATGCTCACTTGAATTCAAACATATATCTGTCTGCATTTTGCTCTCATCATAGTGCTGACACTGCACTTAGCAGAGTGGTTAATGATCTAACAGCAAGATGCCAGCATTGTTACTCTGTTCTGGTAGTTCTGGATCTCACTGCAGCATTTGACACTGTTGATTATGGCTTCCTGTTAGGGTAGGCCCTGAAGATTTATGGATGATGTAGTTAAAAAGATATTCTGAAGGGTTCCCTACTGAAATGTCAGCACTGAAAATGCCAAATGCTGACACAGAAAAATAAGATTGAAACGGCAAGAAAACATCAAATCTCAAACACTGCTCTTCTCCTTTAAACTTCTTTTTTTTGCAAGGGGCAAGCCCACCTGCACCCCCCCACACACACACAGACATATATATATATATATATATATATATATATATATATATATATATATATATATATATATACACACACACACCAATTCCAGGGCAGTCATACCTTGGGAAAGAGGTGATATTTTGGGAAATGGTAATGTCTGACAAGGTATATGCAAGTCAGTTTTTTAGCTATTCAGCCTCCATATTTCGGGACTAGCTCTAGAGGGTCATAACATTTCAAAACCCTCTGAAATTAGGTTACACAGGAGCAACTCTAGCAGTACTTACTGAAAAGACAAAATGAGTACTGTCAGAAATGCTGAATTGTGGTAATTCATCAACTGGTTAATACCTGGCTACTACAAATGATGGTCTCCGTAAGGCTGCATAGCAGCAGGAATCAGTGCCTCTGATTTTCTCTCACCACAAACAAAACAGTTGCACTAATCCCAAGATAAGAGGCAAGCAACAGGCTTTTTGGTAATTAGCAGTCTTGTCCCAGATTTTGCAGGAGTCTGCAAGCTTGTTGTAGCCATTTACTTGTAAATGACCTGGACAGCAACCAGTCCAATCAGGAAAGTCCCAAACTCACAGACATGTCAATCACAGGCAGTCAGGAGTCAATGTCCTCATGCTCCTCTCACCAGGAGGAAAACAGTAGCACTAATCCCAATACGGCACCTAAGAAGCAGTTAGCAGGCTTTACAACGATCAGTAGTCTCCAGTAAGTCTGAGAAATAATGTCATTCTGCTCCTTCTCTTATCCAAGATGATTACTGAGAAGCAGAATGCAGGCTCTCCACTGATTGGTTGTCTTGCCTCAGATGTCACAGATTTTAAAAGTAAGATGGAAGAAAAAAGAATTGGTTAATATTCTAAGAGCTGCAGTCTGCACTAAGCACCTAGGAAGATATAACAGAGATGGTAACTCGAGGTTTAGCAATCTAAGAGGAGAGACACAAATTTTAAAAGAAAAAGCTGGATTGTGTGGCAGTGGGCAGTCAGTATTCTGGCTCTGTGGAATAAAGTGGGAGGCCAAATCAATTTAAATAGCTTAATTGGAGTGACTTCACAAAATAATTTTATGCTTACTGACAGCAGACAATAAAAAAAATAGAGGCAAGGAATTATGTAGTCAAATTTAACATAAGGGTCAGACAACTAGAGAGAAAGTGAGTTTAACAGCATGACAACAACTTGTTGATCTGCCACCCAGGTACTGCCACTGCTTTAACCCTTAACTAGACTGTTCTTTTTTCTCTGGAAAGAGGACTTTATTAACTTCTGCTAAGTTAGATGAAGCCAGGATCAGACATTTGGAACAGTTATCTTCATTTATGAAGAACATCTGCAGATATAATATGCATGAACGGAGTGTACTGATGGATCTGCTCACTCACAGGAAGGAAGTATTGCTCATTTTTTGGACCTGCTGAATGAGACATGGTGGGGATAGTATACTGAGGGTTTCAATCCCATAGAAAATCTAGTCATGTTATATGGAGATGTTATAGGTTAATTTACCCTTAGTTAGATCACCCTGGTAAAGCCACATACAAAATTTGAGGTGCAAAAAAATGAAATATATCCTTAAAACACAACATTAACAGAAGAGTACTTTAAACTTAGAAGAAAGGTAGCCAGGATGGCACATATTCTTGTTCACCCTTTTCTTAAGGAATCATCTATAAATAAAATTTCAAAGTATTTCATTGTCCAAAAAAAATAAAAAAATCACAAAACAGAGGTAATAAACGTACTTTTAAAATGATGACATGTCATTTGAGGGTACAAACAAAACTACCTAATAGTGGACCCATAGTGCTAAACCCTGCAGGTTATGTGCAAAGGCAGTTCTCATGGTCTACTGGCTGCCTAAATTTATACTCCTTAAATGTTATGTGCTAGAATCTGGAGTACTTATGTTAACTGAGTAGATGGGCTGTTTCTTGGACCCTTTTCAGCCATGACATAACAGCTCTCTCTCTCTCTCTCTCTCTCTATATATATATATATATATATATATATATATATATATATATATATATACACATATATATCTATATCTATATCTATATATATATGTGTGTGTGTGTGTGTGTATCTATATCTATATCTATATATATATATATATATATATATATATATATATATATATATATATATAGATATATATTATATATATATATGTGTGTGTGTGTGTGTGTGTGTAGAAAATTTGATGTAATAAAACAAGTTTTGGTTCTGGGAGTAAAACACAAGCTACCAACATGAGGGGACTCAAACATGGGGAAAACATTAAAAACTTCATAAATACAGTGACCTGGCTACTGAACCACAAGTGGAGAAGTGGAGGCAAAGATGTTACCCTTTGCCACAGTGCTGCTCAAACACCCTATAACTGAGCAGACATTCTCTTCCTCAGCAAATTAGTCTTATTTCTGCTGCACCTCAAAACTGAGTAATGACAGATGGGACAGGTGGCACCAGTCAGTGACATCATGTTGAAAGGAAGGGTACAAACTCTAACTTATATGTCAAAGTGGGAAAACTACCCTCACTTCTGCCCAGTAGAAACTTCAAAGGAAGCAGTGCAAACCCTGGCATGACTCCTTGTGAATCAATTCCAATGTCAGATATTTATTTCCCATAAAAATAGGTTAGGTATTATTTTAATTACTCTTATCAAAATAATATGTATTGAAACTGGACAGAAAAGTTTAAATGCCTGTCAAACGTACAACAGGAATTTGCCTTCAAAATATTACAGAAGTGCCATTAATTCACCTAAAAATTACCAGAGTAACTGAGCACATTACCAGAGTAGTTTAGCATGCACATGATTAATTCCCTGACAGGTATGGGCTGTATAAGGCATCTGTCTGTTATTGTCACCTACAGTGACAATACAGTCTTGTCCATGTTTCTAGCTGAGCCCCTTTTATCCTACCCCATGTATAAACTGTTGATTTCTACTCAGGTGAATGTAAAGTTCTCATGGTACTTAACAAAAATGAAAGGGGAATTTCCCAGTTGCCCTAGGCAAACTTCCATGACTGAATACTACCTCCATTTTTCCCTGAAAAAAAGGTCATTGGCCTAGTGGGACTAACTTGGTAAACTTCTTCTTCTTTCGGCTTTTCCCGGTTAGGGGTCGCCACAGTGGGTCACCTATCCGCTCATGACTGGCAGTGTAGTTTTACAGTGTCGAGTTGCCAGCCCAGTGCCCAACCTTCCATGGAAGGCACACATACGCACACACTCACACCTTGGGCCAATTTAGAGTATCCAATCCACCTACAGCATGTCTTTGGGATGTGGGAGGAAACCGGAGCACCCAGAGGAAACCCACGCGACCACAGGGAGGACATGCAGACTCCATACAGAAGGCACCCCAGCCGAGGTTAGAACCAGAGAACCTCTTGCTGTGAGGCGGCAACGCTAACCGCTGCACCACCGTGGCCACCCTGGGACTAACTTGGTAAACAAAAAACAAAAATAAAAACATAAAATCACATTTATGTTAGATCTGTTTCAAACACGCAAGAGACAAATGCTATTTTGCTAAGAACAATGCTACTGGAAGACCACTTCAGGTACCCTTGGATTTAAAGAATATTGTTTTTAATTTACTTCAGTTCTATTTCTACCCACCTGGATCATTTAGATACCTTCTTTTCTATGTACTTTTTTTGATGGTAAAAATACATTCTGTCCTGTACACTACTTAATCCGCTTCAAACTGTTCTGCATTAGTGATGTCTTCCCTCTCTAATAAGAAAACCAAAACAGGATATGCCACAAGTGGCATAAATGTAATCCAGTGCAAGACAAAACAGGGTAATTGAAGAAAGCGCTTATCTTAATAAACATGAATTTGAATCAACTAAACCTTTTTTAAATGGCTGATCATTTGGCATTTAACTAGAAAATACTGCATTTTTATTGGCTGTTTTTTGGACCGTGTACGTTTATATTTTACCTCTTATACCAGGCTACATTTATACCACTCATGGCTTATCCTGTTTTGGTTTCTTCAGTTAGTCCTAGGCAGGGATCCTTGATCCTTAACAGGTTTGGATAAGCAGTTCTGGTGTTTGCTGTAGCTAAGGTGACCTGTAAAACACCTCTGTAATGAAAGGTGCACATGTATGGGTCTACTTCTAAATTTCAAAGTTTCAAAACTTCGAATTTCTTAATGTCGAGACCATAAGATCAAAGTTTTAAAACTTCAAAATGTAAATAAAATAAAATAAAAAAATCTTTCTTTTTTATGTTTTTGCAGGGGGGGTAAGATCCACTGCACCCCTCACACCCCCTGCTAATTAAATACACCAAATCCATGATCACACAACAGTGAGGAAAATGGTTAATATACTATTCCTCGCTGTACAGAGATCTCCATTTGAATAGTTCAAAGTTTCAAAACTTCGATCTTATAGTCTCGACTATAAGAAATTCAAAACATGAAACTTCAAAATTTAGAAGTAGATATATATATATATATATATATATATATATATATAGGTATGTATGTATGCTACAATTCTGTATTCTCTCTCTTCTAAGAATGTACTAAAAAGGCTTAAAACAGTTAAATGCAGAAAGAATAGAAAATGTCTTCAGGCTGCATTTTAACGGAGAATCTCCAGAAAGGAAAACAGCTGTCCAAATGTGGTCCTGATGTACTGCTTTGTGCCATTACCAAGTATGACAACATTAAAAAGAAGTTATGTCTTACCATAACTTCCATCTGTGTTGTTGATCTTCGTTCATTCATTACCAATGGGTTATCGGTTCCGTCCTAGGAACCGAGACGGCCAATATCAAGCTTGCGTCAGCCAAAAACTCTTGAGCCAAGGTCCTACCCAGAATGCTCTGCTCCCTGTTACCTCAGATTGAGTTTGCAAGTTGACAGATAAAAGTAGAGGCTACCTCTGATCATAACAGACATACAAGAAAGGAGTACATCAGATCAACCAAGAACCACCGGATGGGGGACAGAGCATGGGAAGTAATGAATGAACAAAGATCAACAACACAGATGGAACGTTATGGTAAGACATAACTTCTTTAGCTAATGTTGTTAATCTTTGTTCATTTCTTACTGATGGGACAGAGTCCCCAGTTACCTGTATTCCTGAGTCAACCTCATGGAAGGATATTCCTGAGCACCATGGAACCAAAGGAAGCTCTACCTCTGGAGGCCAAGCCCAATTTGTAATGAAGAATAAATTGATGAGGTTTGGCCCAAGTTGCAGCAGAGCAAATATCATTGAGGGAAGCCTTAGCATGGAAAGCTGCTGAAGTTGCCATAGATCTTGTAGAATGTGCTTTGACTCTATGAGGCAAGGTGAGATTGTTTTTGTTGTAGATAAAGGTTATACAATTTCTCAACCATGAAGCCAATGTAACCTTTGATACAGGATGACCTCGTCTAGGTCCAGAAAAAGCCAAAAATAGTTGGTCTGATTTACGGGTAGATTTTGTTCTGTCCAGATAAAATCATAATTGCTTATGAACATCCAAGCAGTACAGGCAATACTCTCCTTTGTTAGAATGGTTAGGAAAGAACACTGGAAGGTCAAAAGACGGACTGATAGATCGATCTGACACCACTTTTGGAAAAAGGTAGAATTAGTTCTCAGTGATAACCTATACTTATGGAAGATAAGATAGAGAGGTTTGATGCATAAGGCCTGGAGTTCTGACAATCGTCTGGCCGATGTGATTGCAATCAAAAACAAAGTTTTACAAGAGAGATATTTTACATCACATGAAGAAGGGGGAGCTGTTAGAGCTTGCAGAACCACAGCCAAATCCCAAGGTTGTACTGGTTATCGAAAGGGAGGTTTTAGGTGGATAACCCCCTTCAAGAAAGTCTTACAGAGTCTGTGTGACATAAGTGAATCTTGAAAACCAATATGAAAATTTGAGATGGCAGCTAAATGTACACGGATAGTAGAGGCAGACACCTCAGAGTGGAAAGATGTGATAAGTAATCCAATACCAGCGAAACTGGGGCTGACAAGGAGTCTAATTGTTTATTTGCTGCCCAGAGAGAGAGAACCCTTTCCATTTGTTAAGATAGATTAGTCTGGTGGATGATTTGTGAGATGCAGTAAGAATATTGCGCACAGGAGACGAAAGATTTTCATACCTGGCAGTCTTTGGAAGTGCAGAAAATAAGCTGCCAGTTTCAGGGTTGTTAGATTGTGGTGAATCAGACCCTGCGGATAGGAGATCAATGCTGGTGATGAATTGAGGATTCATGGTTAATCTAGCAGGTGAGGCCATAAGAAGGGAAACCAGACTTGTCGAGGCCAATATGGAGCAATGAGGATCACTTTGCTCTTCAACTGTCGTGCTTTCTTTAGAAATTGGGAGATGAGGAGGATAAGCATAAAAAAGACCCGAGGGCCAAGCGTGGACTAGAACATCCCTTAGTGACTGTCCCAGAGGGAGGATCAGGGCAAAGTAGTTGCTGCACTTGTGGTTGGTTGGGGAGGCAAATAGGTTGCATCAAAGCTGGCCCCAGCGGTTGAAGATTTTTGCCGCGATCAGAGGATTGAGGGTCCACTCATGAGGCTGTAGAATGCACCTGCTCAATTTGAACGCTATCACGTTGGAGCTCCGGGAATCTGCGTTACCATCAGAAAGCGGTTGTAAGCTATAACCCATTGCAATATTCTCAAGGGCTGTCAGCATAATGGGTAAGATCTGGTGCCCCCTTGTTTGTTGATGTACCAGACCACTGACATGTTGTCTGATTGGGTCGCAATAGTCCCTGACGGAAGGATGGAGTGAAATGTTTGCAATGCTAGAAGCACTGCCTTCAGTTCCAGGACACTGATATGCAAAAGGGCTTTGGTCTCTGACCAGGTGCCTTGGACCGAGTTTCCCTGACACAGCCCCCCCACCCCATCAGGGAGGCGTCCGTGGTCACTGTGGCTATTGGTTGATGGAGGCTGAAAGGGCGAGACCATTGTTGGTGATTTCGAGACATCCACCAGAGTAAAACTTGCTTGCATCTCTGAGTTACACTTATCTGAAAAGACAAAGGATGTTGTAGAGGGTACCACTGAGTGAGAAGTAGCCACTGAAGAAGCCTCATGTGAAATCTGGCTAGAGGAACAATGGTAATCGAGGCTGCCATTGACCTCAACAGCTGGAGTATAGATTGAGCTGGGGATTTGTGGTGACAGAGCAGCGGGTGAACTTGTTGTCTTATTCTCTGAAGTCTGTGTTCTGGAAGGGATGCTGTGCAATTTCTTGTGTCCAACAGTACCCCTATAAATTCCAAAGACTGAGTAGGGATTGTGTTGGATTTCTCCCAGTTTATAGTGATTCCCACGCTTCGAGCTGTTAAGAGAGTACACTGCAGGGCTTCTTCCAGTAGATGCTTGGTGGGGGCGGTGAGGAGCCAGTCATCTGGATATGGAAACGCCTGGAATCCTTAAAGTCACAAATGAGCGATAACCACTGCCATGCATTTTGTGAACACTCTGGGGGCTGTAGAGAGAAAACGAATGGCAGCGCTCAAAACTGGTAGTGACTTGCTCCTATACGGAAGCGGAGGTATCTTCTTGAGCGTTTGTCCATTTTTATGTGGTAATACACATCTCGAAGATCTACAGAGCAAATCCAATCATCTTCTTCCAGAAGAGGAAGGACAGACTGAACCATGACCATCCAGAATTTCTCTGTTTTTACAAATTTGTTTAGTATACTGAGATCCAAGATTGGTCTCCAGTACCCTGTCTTTTTTGGCACTAAAAAGAACCTTGAGTAAAAACCGGATCCTATCTGGTCTGAGGGGACAGTCTGGATGACTTTTTTTGTAGCAGCTTTTGGATTTTATGTGCTGCTGTTTCCCTTTGACTGGGTGGAATGTCGGGTAATACACTTGATGAGACTGGGCAAAGATGGAAGGGGATGTCACAGCTTCTGGATATAATCCATTGTGCCCAAGAGTCAGTTGTTATCTTTTTCCAGGCAGCAGGGTAAAAGGAGAAATGACCCCCGACTGCTTCCAGAGGTGAACAGTCGGGCAACGCTTCAGGAGCGCTGATAGGATTGGCAAGAGAAAGAATCTCTGGAACCCCGGTTTCGCGGACCTCCTCTGCCATGAAAAGGGGCATCTTCCATTGGAGTTTCCCCCTCTGCCTCTAGGGGAGAACTTGGCATGTGCATCCCGGAAAGAACCCGGTGATTTCCTGTGCCAGATCTTTCTGCTCCTCTGACTCCTAGAGTAGAATCACTGAGGAGTGCAGTGTCTGACACCCAATGGCAGACAGGGTCTTGCTCTCTTGTTTGCACCTTGCCAGTATATCCTTGACTTTAGGGCCAAACAAAGAAACGGCCTCTATAGGGGCATTCATGAAGGAAGCCTTAAAGGAGTCCGCAAAGGCGCATCCAAGCATGTTGTCTAGCGACTACACCTGCGCCTGCTGCTATAGCTGCCCCTTCCATTGTATGAGAAATAAGATGCATGGAAGAGTTGGAAATGGACTCTAGGGTAGCTGAGAAGTCACATTATCACGGACTTCGTCAGAAACAGCTCCTGCCAAGGTTTCAGGGAGCTGGTTGATAAGATCTCGCTGAAGCCTGGTAAAATGTGCCAAATAATTCAAAGACCTTACTGCGAAGGTCGATGAAGCAAACACACGCTTCCCTAATCTGTCAATTGCCAGGACTCCTTGTTGGGAGGATGGACAGTTTGGCTCTCTTCTGCCAAATCCTTCTTGGTAGCAGTTGCCACCACCATAGCACTGGAAGACCTCGTGATCAATGGGGGTGCCCAGCTGGGGTGATAAAATTTTATCTGGTCTCTTAGGTATCACTTCCATGGTGTCAGGTGTCTTCCATGCTCGCTGCACGATGAGCTAGACGAGCTCATCAGCAGATGGGGTGACCCAGGAGGTAGGGGGCCGGGCACGAAAATCCTGCAGGAATATGGACTTCTCAGAGAAAGGATTAGAGGGCTTCCAGTCACACCTCTGTCTAAGGATCTCGAGGATGTCACCAAAGGACACCTCATCAGAGGGTGACCGTGGGGACCCTTCCCCATCATCAAAATCCGTATCTTCAGTCAATGACTCCACAGTGGAGTCCATGTGCTTCCCCTTACACAATGCTTTGCGGGGTACTTCCTCAGTGGGAGGTTCTGGGAAGACTGCAAAGAGTGTGTCTCCTGAGGAGGAGAAACCTGAGGCTCTTGTGCCCGGTGTCCGGCAGTTGAAGCTTGTGGCAGTTGCGGCACAGAGGGGAAGAGGACTCCGATAAATGAGCTTTGCCAGTGGAGGCAAACGCCCTCTCTATAGCCTGGAAGGTTGGCCCGCCCAAGGAGGGATGGGAGCCTGGAACCAAGCACTACAACCTCGGAACCAGGGTTACACCCCACCCCGACGAACCTGCCCCCAGACCAGGAGTCTCAAGAGGACCGTGAACTGCAAGAGAGATAACATCCCTAGAAGGTGCCATAGAAAAAATCGTCTGGAAGACATGAATGCCCTCCCCAATGGCACAGCCACTGGCCTGAGAAAAGCCTGATGCCCAATGCACCAAAGGCCACAAGGACGACTCTGGTTCCAAAGTGAGATCCACTATTGGAGTCGGAAGGAGGGAAGCTGCTGTCTGAGTAATAGGCTTTGAGACTTGAGGGGAAGTCGAAGAAGGAGTATACGTTGGGGTTTGAGGAGATATACTTTCACCTGAATGAGGGAACGTGGACTTCGACAGTGGAGAGAGACCTCTGGTCACAAGCAACTGGTCAAGAGGCTGCAAAATATCCTGTTCAGAAAGACTCTTGGTTGACATCATGGAGAAAGCTGATGGCTACTCTGGCCTTTCTAGGAAAGGACTATACTGACTGCTAGCAAATGAAGGGGAATATTTGGTCCTTGCTAATTCAATAGGTGCAGAGCTCAGAGCCGAGGAAGTCTGCACCAAAGAAAATGGTGTGGAAAAGATCTGCTTCGAAGATATCAGCACTGTGGTAGTTGAAGGTGTCTGCACCGTAAAGGCAAAGGTCTGCCCTGAAAAGTACGGTGCCATAGTGGAAAGTGTCTGCACCAGTAATAAGGACGGTGCTGAGGACTGCACTGAAGCACATGTCAGTGCCGAAAATGTCTGCGCTGTGGAGTACAGAAGAGTCATACTTGGAGCCAAAGGTGACTGTACCAACGGTGCCAAAGGGGACTAAACCTGTACTGACTGTGCCAATAGGGGTTGTGACAGAACTGTCAGAACCATAGTTGTCTGCGCTGGGAACTCCGTTGCCAGTATCGATAAAGGAGACATAGCTGTAGTCAGAATCATTTGAGGTGGTGCTGAGCCTGGAGCCGACAGGGTCACAGGGGGCAGTGCCGGAGTAGTAATAAATTTCACCTTCTTGTGAGTCGATTCCCTACGATCTCCAGAGGGAGAAGAAGGGAGTGACTTCGAGGAAGTAGAGGAAGAACGCCTCTTATGGGGTTTAACAGGAGGGGGTGAACCCTCCAACCCAGAAATAGCCTCAGAGAAAGGAGACTTGAGGAAACCTTTCAAAATTAACTTGTTCTTCCTCTCATTGAGAGACCTTGTAGAGAAATTTTTACAAATCCCACAAGGAGGAACTACAGTCAAGTGGGAGACATTAAAACAGTAGACACATAAGTCATGGCCAACAGAAAGCTGTAACTTACGACCGCAATCTTTGCACTGCTTGAAACCAAAGCTACTTTTCTTATCTGACATAACTGCTGTGGAGATGAAGCACAGTACCAAAAGGAAGAATAATTACCCAAGAAAAGGGTAAGAAGAGAAGAAGAAGGATTACTAATGATAGTAATGGAGAATTACCAAAAGGTAAGAAAAGAGGGTAATAAAGGGAAAAGACTAAAGGGAGAGAGTCTAAAGTATGCGATACGGTAGGAAAATATTAGAATAAACTTTTGAGAAAAATTTAAAATAATAATATATAAACTTTCAAAAAATTAGACAGCTGAGACAGTGGCTTGACACGGCTGTACAGCAACGCGGCAAACGAGATCTGAGGTAACAGGGAGCAGAGCATTCTGGGTAGGACCTTGGCTCAAGAGTTTTTGGCTGACGCGAGCTTGATATTGGCCAGCTTGGTTCCGAGGACAGAACTGATAACCCATCAGTTAGGAATGAACGAAAATTAACACCATCAGATATGGTTTCTTACCTTTAACCATGCTGACAGATATTGTCACATGCCTCTGCAATATTTCAGTCTTTGAAAACAAATTGCACATTTAAAATTTTCTTGAAATTAAACACCTGCAACCATTTACACTATTTTAGTAGATCAGGAGTTTGTGTGTCTGAAACTAGTGATCAATGCAAGATTTTTCACATCAGAAATACTGCATCTTTGACTAACACAAATCTCCATCAGCTTTAGACAGACGTGTGAATAATGTATTTCTGATAACCTGATCCTTGCTTCAGAAGGCACACATACTTTACACCCAATGAATAATTCAGAGACAGATCAGGCAGGCTGGCAATGAAAGAATTGAACAAAACAATTAATTTGTAAAATGATGCCACTGGAAACACTAAATAAATAATGCTCACCATTTTAAATCACTAACAGTATAAAGAACATCTTCGCACGCATGAACAGGGATTAAAGATCTCTACATTTCCTTTGAATGTTTTAAGTGAGCAGCTGATACTTTAGGTGAAACAGAAACCGTCTATCAGTAAGGACTGCCTGGCATGCTTTCTCTACACATATTCCTACACAGGAGATGAATAACATTTCTGCATTAAGCAACATATTACTATCTTTTACTTTCTGTTATATAGTCTATCCCATGAATTCTACTGTTTTTGATTGTATTTCATTTCCTACATCTTTGCGATTTCTCCATTCTGTTTTTAGTTCACATTGTATTATCAATCAGCCTTCTTTCCAAACTTTATGCAGGCAGCTGGGTAAGTAGCACTGGCTAAAGTCTGCTACATTCAGTTCTAAATCCATATAAAGGTTAAACCTTTGTATGTATTGCACTTTGCACAAAGTATATATTGCTATACTACAATATGTTTGCATGTCTTAAAATGTTTCATGTTAGATTTGTAACTGTTCAAGTTTCTGTTTGTTCTTCTTAGTTTTATGTTGTTTTAATGTGTTATACACACAAACACACACATTATATATATATATATATATATATATATATATATATATATATATATATATATATATATATTCATCCATCATCCTTTTCCCCCCATTTTCTACATGGGGTCAGGATGTCACATCAACAGTGATCATCGTCTAGCGTCAACGTTCATACCACTGGGTGGCTTGTATATGTACACATACGTCCAGAAACAGATACACACAAACGTACACACACACACACATATATATATATATATATATATATATATGTATACACAAACTATATATATATATATATATATATATATATATATATATATATATATATATACATATATATATATATATATATATATATATATATATATATATATATATATAAATATACAAATAAATATATACAAATATACACAAAATATATACACACCTATCTATTTTATATATATATATATATATATATATATATATATATATATATATATATCCCTATATATATATATATATATATATATATATATATATATATATATATATATATACATATATATGCACGCACGTGCACACACACACACACACACACACTCACAAATATATAACATGTGTCTGTGTATATATATATATATATATATATATGTATACATACATATACATCCATATACAGATCTATATATATCATAAGCCCCCTTTTCCCATTTTTTCTACATGGGGTCAGGGTACGTGTTAACTGTCAGCAACTCTCTTGATTCAGTGGCAGACTCCTGCCTTCTTCGACACTCATGCCTGACTGTCGCAGATCTTCTTTCACACAATCCATTCACCTCTTTGCTGGACATCCTCGCTTCCTCTTACCTTCTTCCTTCTGTCCCAAATCTTCCTCACTAGATTGTCTTCTGCTTTACTGCATGTGTCCAAACTACCGTAATCTGTTCTCTTTGATCACATATATGTACATATATGTAGACAGCGATACACACACACACACACATATATAATATTCATACAAATAATATCACTGGGATCCTAAACCACGGATTGTGGGTTCAAGTCCCATCTGAGGTGATAATCTGTAAGTGACGTGATGAACGTGCCTAGATTATATGCAGACAGACTTGTCATGCTAAGGGGATACAATATTTGTCACAACGGAGGGATATGATTAACAAACCATGCTGCTTTACTAATGATGGTCTGCACCTATCCCCTTTTAGGCTTTCAAATACTGGCCAGCCCCATGGAGCCTTTTTCAGGCAATGTCAAATTGACAAACCTTCCAGCACAGCAAAATCAACCCATGGGAAATTAAAGGTGCTAATGCTCAATGCCAGGAGATGAAACAAGAAGCTCTAATCCCTCTAAACTCTCCTCAACCTGGTGAATGCAGACATCTGTGAAGTTATCGCGACATGGTTTAAAGCTGCAGAAAGTACCCCAGCAGAGCAAGGAATCAGTGCCTTCTACCCATTTAGACCAGCAAGTGCACAGTCAGGGATTAAAGGTGCAGATGTCTCAATTTGCATCAAAAACAAGTATAACTCTAGGTTGGTTAGACAGGACAATGTGCTACGGTTTTGCCATAAATAGATTATCACAAAGTCCCACACCATATCCTAGCAAGCTATATGTCACTCTCTATGACTCAGGAAACAGGTCACTCATCATTCAACAAAATATCATACCCATGGGGGAATTCTGCACAACCCCAGATTTGCAGGTACAGAGATTCCTGAATTTTGTAAACGAAAACACCCTAGATCAGACAGTGCGCATGCCCAGTAGAGTTACAATCATATTGGACCTGCTATTCACAAATATGGGAGAATGCTACACCCAATGTAATGCTCTCTTCTAAAACAAATCACAAAGCGGTTACTTTTAAATAAAAATCTATTCTACAAACCCAGTAAACTCTGAAACAGTTAGGAACTATTCTGAGGCAAAATATATTTTATTAAACAATAACCTCTCAAAATTCCAAGCCCCTCCAAACTCACACAGTCTATGCAGAATTGTTCACAGAAACTTTGTACAACCATGTCAGTGGTAGCATAGAGGCTGCTGTACCTACAAGAAGAAGTAAACCCAAAACAAACACTAAAACCAAACCACCCTGGAAAAATCCAAAATTAAACAGGTTGCACAATAAAAGAAAACAAAGTCATAGCTGAAAATCAGGATCAGTAACACCCAAAAAATATAAAAACTCTCTCATCAAACTAGACAGACAACTAAGATGGCTAATTAAGTCCAGGAAAGCCAATTGTGAGATTAATACAGCTTCTCAGGCAAAGGACAACTACAAGGCCTTCTTCAGTTATGTCAGAAACCTTAAAGGCAGCACACAATAGTGTGCTGAACTGGTTGTAAATGGAGCCAAGTTCACAGAGCAGGGACATACCAAAAAATCTCATGACTGGTAAATTCATCTCCAACTTTAACCATCACTCACCCCCAGCCACTTAGCAGGAAATACAATTTAACATAACCCCCCCAACAATCAAGAGGGAGCAGGTCCTAGCCATGCTCTCTAAGGCCAGGAGCAAAGCTTCAATGGGCTTTGATAATATCCCAAGATGCCTCCTGAATAACTGACATTTGACCTATCAGGGCCACTGGAGTCCCTATTCAATTATAGCTGACAGGCTTTATGCCACATGTACAAAGGAAGGCAATGGTCTTCACTCTGCACAAGGCTGGACCATCAACAGATTCTGGGAAGTACAGACCCATTAGTCTGATTAATCTCATATGCAAAGCCATGGAAAGAATTATCATGAAAATGATAAACTGTGACTTAGAAAGTCTTCTGACACTGGACCCCATGCAGTTTTGTGTCAAATGCAGGTCATGCCTACAAACTCTGTTAGATTTCTTTGAGAAGGTCATCAAGGCAAAGGACAAGACCAGAGTGGTACATACTGCCTACCTTGACCTGGCTAAGGCATTTGATACAATAACCCACTCAGGCAATGTAAACAAACTCTTGGAATTAGGCACAAATCCCTATTTAACCTGCTGGATAGCCAGCTGTCTCACAGACCATCATCAACCCCCTTTTCCACATTTTCTACACGAGATCACATCATTTCAACTGTCACCATTTGTCTTAGTTCAATGCCACTTCCCTGCCTTCTTCTACACTCATGCCTGACTGTCACAGATCTTCTCTCACACAATCCATCCATCTCTTTGGTGGACACCTCTGTTTCCTCTTGCCTTCTTTCTGTTTATTCCAAATTTTCTTCAGTAGACTGTCTTCTGCTTTTCTTCATATGTGCCCAATCAATCTGTTCTCTTTGACCTTTTCTGCAACTGGAGCAACACTGGCTTGTACTCTTTATGTCCTCATTCTTCACCTGCCCCACAATAAGCATCCTATCACCCGTATCAGGCAAATCATCTCCATCACCTCTAGCTTCTTCAACTGCTCTGCCTATACTGCCCAGGTTTCTATACTACTATACTTGTAGTACTACTGTTTGTACACCTTACTTTTCAGCTTTTTTGGCATTCTTCTATCATACACTCCACCGGACACTCTATGCCAGTTGGCTGCAGCTCCTATGATTCTAGTTTTGACTTCTTTTCTGACTTCCCTTCTCATCAACCACCACTCCCAGGTACTTGAAGCTGTTAACCTGTTCTACTATTTTCCATAGTATCTCAGTTTTTGGCTTCTTATTTCTCCCATTTGCTGCCATTACAACTGTCTTATCTGCACACAATTTCAGCCCATGTGCCTTCAGTTTTGCATTCCAATCCCCTTTCCTTTGATGAAGTTCTTGCTCAGAGTCTGCCTGTAATGCCACATCGTCTGCATACAGTAATTCTGCTTCTCTCTCCCCTCTGACCTGTTTGCTGATACAGTCCATCACCATTACGAACAGGAGTTGGTTCAGAGTCAAATCCTAACGCACACCCACTCCCACTGGGAATCCTCTGTGAGATGAAACAATGTACTTGAGTTACTGGGTCATTGTACATAGCTTGCACTAATTCTACCTATGTTTCTGGGACTTCAAATCACCACAGGACTGCTCAAATCAGCTTAATAGGGACAATGTCATATGCTTTCTCGAGTTCAACTGGGCATTCCTATATCTCTCATCTTACTTTCTACTACTGTGCACATTAGTTTTTCACTCGCCCTTTCCAGAAATGTTGTGCAATGTGACAGAAGTTTGACACTTCTGTACTGCTCACAATTATGAATGTCCCCTTTGTTCTTGAACACTGGCACTAGCATGCTTACTCTCCAGTCATCTGGTATACACCTTTCTATCCAAACTGCTATGGGTACCCTCAGTCACCATTTCTACCCTACCTCACCCAGCATCTTTATCATATCTATTGTGACCTCATCTGATCCTGCTGCCTTCCCTGACTTCATTTTCTTTAGTGCAATTCTTACTTCCTATGGGGGGGGGTCCTCCTCTTCTCTCGTCATAGGTTGTGTCTTGGGGACTACAGCTTCGCTGGGATTTTCTTTATTCAGAAGCTGCTGGAAATACTCCTTCCACCTGCCAGTGATGTCCTGTGGACTGTTGAGCAGGTTGTGGCTGGCATCCCTTATGAAGGGTGTCTTGACTATCTTCTTTATCAGTCTGTCTTTGCCTTGTAACCTCATATAGTTTCTTTGCGCCAACTACTGAGTCACTTTCCAAAAGCTTGTAGAGTGCGTCTGCTGCATTGTTCTTTGCTAATGCAACTCCTCTTTTAGGCTCTTTGTCAGCCAACCAGTAGTTCTTCCTAGCTTGGTCAGACTTTTTTTTCTCCCCCACTTCTTCCTGCACGCCTTCTTTCTTTTAATGACTTCCTGGATTTCTCCAATCGAGCACCAGCTTTCTTTAT
Organism: Protopterus annectens; assembly: GCF_019279795.1. NCBI lineage: Eukaryota > Metazoa > Chordata > Ceratodontiformes > Protopteridae > Protopterus > Protopterus annectens. The sequence continues at coordinate 353,099,056 of NC_056730.1, read as the reverse complement.
GTACCTTATTTCCATACCTGGCTGGGCCACAGTCTGTCTGTAGTCCTCACACATGCTGTTTTGAGACATTGCCATTCTTCTTCAACCCCACTCATTTTCTCTTCTTCACCTTCTTCGACTTGAGATGCTAGCACCCCGAGTAATTCAGTGAACTGTTGTGCTTTCTCTCCAGTCAGTTTCTAGGTCTTCAGCCTGGTCTCTTCTCTGACCACTGCTTGCAGCTGACTGTGGCAACCAGTAGTTCATGCTGTGCGCTGACAGTTTCACTGGGGATGACTTTGCAATCAACAGTGCTACCCAAGTGCCTTTTCCTTACTAGGAGGAAATCTATCGGAGTTGCATATTGGCCACTCTTGTATATGATCTTGTGATGGTCTCTCTTGCTGAAACATGTGTTAACTACTAGCAGGCCATTTGCCAGAGCGATGTCTAGACTGGCCTCTCCTTTATTTCTGTTGCCCCACCCATGTGAACCTAGGCATTCCTCATACCCTGTTCTGTTTGTCCCGATATGTGCATTCAATTCACCCACTATCAACACCAATTCATGTTGGTCTGTTTCACCTAGTATGTCCTGCAACTGCCACCTGAATGCATTCTTTTCTTCACTATCACAACCCTGCTGTGGGGCATAGGCTGAGATTATGAATACTGCCCTATCATTAGGCTGGAGTCTGACTACTGACATCAGCTCGTCACTAATGCTGCTGACATCCCTCAATACCTTCTGAAGCCTCTCCCCTCATTACAAATACCACACCATTTCTAGCATGTCCTCCTGAGTAGCAGACTCTAGATCTCAGCCCAACTAGCTTTGCTGCAATACCCTTCCATCTTGTCTCTTGGATACACAGGACATCCAGCCTCCTCTTTACTGTCATGTCATCCACTTCCAAGCTTTGTCCTGTCAATGAACCTACAGTGCAGTTCTTAGCTCATGTTTGGCAGGTTGATTGATTTTTTTACATTCAGCTTTCACTCAGCAGAGCTAACCCAGGTAGCCTAAGCTGGCCTACTGGACAAAGTCCAGCCAGTAACTTACTGACTCACAGATTCCAGGCTTTATGGCATGCACACACTGGCCAGTAGGGGGCACATACCCCCCTCCCACCATTAGCATGCGTCCCTCATGTAGGTCGGAGTACATCAGGTCCTCAGCCCATTTATCATCTGCAAATTCCCATAACCATATGCCAACATTATTCAACACAACTGAAACACGTAGAGCCATATTTTACATCACTGAGAGACTACCAATGTCACAGAGTGCAGTCTGTGATCAGTGTTCTAGCTTGAGGATACTACGCACCACAATAAATGCCCAAAGTGGTTGGGCTATACAATTCTTTCCCCTAAAGGACACTATCGAGAGTCTGCGGTCCTGCCCAAAGCTCCATTCTTGGGTGAGTTTGAGATGAGATGGAAACACTCAGCAAGTTTTTTTTTTGAAGGTGAGAGGAATCTCAAAGAGACAAAGGGAGAATGTGGATACTCCAAACAGGCAGTGGCTAGAGGTCAGGATTAAAACTTGTACCTTGTGCATGGGAAGTGAAGACCTTAACCACTGTGGCAACTGGTCTGCCTCACAGATAGGACCAAGGAAGTTAGGATCAGAGAGGCCACCTCCACCAAAAGGCTAATCACTAGCGGAGTTTCTCAAGGCTCTCTGCTGGGTCTGCTCCTCTTCGGCATCTGTTTGTCAAAAGTCAAGGTCAGCATCAAGGGCATCTAGCTAACCATGTTTTCAGACAACTGCAAACTAGGAGCAACCACAGACTCCCCAGAAGATACTAACAGGAAGGTCTAACGCAAATAAATGACAGGTGCCAAAGCCATGGCTTAAAACTCAGTGCCAAGAAATGCATAAAAGTACCTTTAAGGAAGTCAGTCACTCAGGGAAACTACCTCATCACTAAAACACCCCTAAGAGAAGGGCCAATAGTTAGGGATTTAGGGACGCATGTAGCTACTAACCCGGCCTTCGAACAATATGTTCCTAAGGTAGTAAAAAAGGCATTCTTTATCGCTCAATTTATAAGAAAGGCCATGGAATCTAGGTCCAGGGAGGTCATCATGTCACTGTATTCAGCCCTCATCAGACCCATCATTGAGCATAACATTCCTTTTGGCATGTACTTGACTAGGCACATGCAGCAACTGAAATATCCACAGAGGTTCCTCACAAAACGAATACAGGGCATAAACACATGTCCTATACAGATCACCTTGCCTGGCATACATGGCATCCTTAGATCCCACTCCGATGGGCACCACTGAGTGTAGCAAATCTTCATTCACGTTTGGCAGGTTGATGCTTACAATGTAAACAGGACATGAAGTAGGGACAGGTATGTATTTCAGAAAAATTGCCCCTATGTGGAAGAGACTTCCAATCTATGTGAAGCAGAGCCATTCCCTAACCTTATTCAAGCAGACCAGTGGATGGGAAAGCAAAAATTCATCCCAGGACTGGTACCTATGTC